>NC_139028.1:76336131-76756741 GCF_964662115.1 Mustela nivalis | reverse complement strand
GTTCTACTTCCTTCTACAATGACCCAAATGCTGAAACTTTTGGTATTATTTCACACCCAAAGCTCCCTCATTTGTATTGATGTATTTTTTTTTTAATTCTCTGTTTTTCAGATGCAGTATTCTTTTTAAACTATAATCAAGTTCACCAACTTTTCCTTTGTGATCCTGAGCCCATCACATGAGGTTTTTATTTTGGCTATTGTATTTTTCAGTTCTAAAGTTTCACTGCATCAAAACTAATGATATACTATATGTTGGTTTATTGAATATAAATTTTATTTTTATTTTTTTTTTAAGATTTTATTTATTTATTTGACAGAGAGAGATCACAAGTAGGCAGAGAGGCAGGCAGAGAGAGAGAGAGGAGGAAGCAGGCTCCCTGCTGAGCAGAGAGCCCGATGCGGGACTCGATCCCAGGACCCTGAGATCATGACCTGAGCCAAAGGCAGTGGCTTAACGCACTGAGCCACCCAGGCACCCCTTGAATATAACTTTTAAAAAGGATATATAAAAAATAAAATTTCCATTTAGTTCTTATTTATATCTTCTACATCTTTCCCAATAGTTTATATCTATCCATTTGTTTCAATAGTGTTCACTCTTACTTCTTGGAATATTGTATAATGAGTCTGATAATTTCAACATCTGTGTTATCCCTTCATCCATTTTTGCCCATCCCCCAACCCCCATCCCTTCTGGCAACCATGAGTTTATTCTCTGTATTTAGAGGTCTGATTCAGCTTTTCCCTTGTTCATTAATTTATTTTGTTTTTTAGATTCCACATATAAGTGAGATCATATGGTCTCTGTCTTTCTCAGGCTACTCATTTCACTTAGCATAATATCCTAAAGGTTTAACTATATTATAGCAAATGGCAAGATCTCACCTTTTTTTATGTCTGCATAATATTCCATTGTGTGTGTGTGTGTGTGTGTGTGTGTGTGTGTGTGTATACACCAGTCTTCTTTATCCATTCATTTATCGATGAATGCTTAGGTTTTTTTCCCATAGCTTGGCTATTGTAAATAATGCTGCAATAAATGTTTTGAATTAATGTTTTCATTTTCCTTGGGTAAATACCCAGTGGTGGAATTATTGGATGATATGATATTTCTGTTTTCAATTTTTTGAGGAACCTTCACTTTGTTTTCCATAGCAGCTGCACCAATTTACATTCCCACTAACAGGGCATAATTGCTCCTTTTTCTCTACATCTTTGCCAGCACTTGATATTTCTGGTCTTTTTTATTTTAGCCATTCAGACAGGTGTAAGATGATATCTCATTATGGTTTTAATTTGCATTTCCCTGATGATGAGTGACGTTGAGCATCTCATTTACTCTTGAGAACCAATTTAACCTAGTGGAGGAAGGCAGATATGTCAGCAGGTGGAATTTAAGTCCAAGGTCTGTCTGAACTGGATTTTTAGTTGCTGTTGCCTTTTTCTATGGGTATTGTTAGAAGAATAAGGGGTCCCAGTCTTCCTGCTATCCCCTTCTCCCCTCAGTCTAATCATAACCACAAGCCTAGAGGCTTCAAATGTTGTTCATGGACCAGGCTCGTCATCAGATCCAGGAGGCAAATACTGCTTCACAGAGTTGCTGTGGGAACTATGCAAACTGCATACCAGACAGCCCTCCACCTCTCCTGGCAACCACAGGATGGGCCCTGTATATACAACTTTGGGGAGTCTTTGGGGACATCTTTCCATTTAAATACAGACATGATGAATTTAGCCATTGAGATAAAGTCTCAATGGAAGCCATTCAGGTTATAAAACAAATAAACAAACAAAAAAGTGTATTTCTAAGGCTGAAGAACAGCTGGAGGGCTAGAACTGGGAGAAGAAAGAGGGGCATGCGTGGTCCGTCTTGACAGTCAGTTGGCCATGCCATAGAGAAGTTACTAGATACAGACCGAACACTGTTCCTCTATGTCATTAGCCAGAATACGGCTGTTTCCAACTCTTCAATTTCTAACACTCCAAGTGTTGCCAGCACTTGATATTTCTGATCTCCAAGTGTTAGAAATTGAAGAGTCGGAAACAGCCGTATTCTGTGCTAATGACACACAGCACTCTCCTTGTTGAGCCTTCATAGCCTCAGAACACTCAACACAGCTACCAGAGATGGGACAGAGAAGAAATTTGTCATCCTGGATCCAAACCAACACTCCAGCAAGAGAGAGGCTGGAGTGTTGGTTTGGATCCAGGATGATAAAACTGGGACTCGAATCTCAATCTTCTGATGTCCAGTCCATTGCTCTTTTACTGATAACACATCGTCTTTCCGCTCCAAAAACTGTAAATAGTGGTGGTAAGGTGGTAACCCCAAGTGTTGGTAGGACTTTATATCTTCTAAAGGAATTGAGAAACCTCCAACTGTTTTTCTCAAAGAACTGTAGGAAAGACAAAAACTAACAAACAAAACCAAAAACACAACCCCTAATCCAACTGGTAAAAACAAAGTCAAAACAAAAAAATACCTATGCTAGTCCTTGGTCTCAGGAGGACTTTCTGAAGCATTGAAGAGGATACAGACCCTGATGAGAGACGAATTTTGCATGCTGGAGTAACTCTTACGTGACAGCCCAGACATTGGCCAGACTTTATTTTTAATGTGTCAGTGTATGCTTTGAAATGTAAGGCAGGTGAGAGCCCAGGAGCACGCCAGCCCCATATGTGTATTGTGCTCCTGTTCCCAACCATGTGATACATACCAGGGCCATGTCCACAAGCGTGTCGGACATGCCAACTTATGGGTATGCTACCAGGAAGGGATGAGGGCACATGGGGGGGGTGTATGCATGTATGTGTGTGAATGTACGTGGATTTGCCCTACCACATTTGCCTCAAAAGCCGCAGGTATAGGAAGTAGTATTGTGGCAGATGCTTCCTCTTCGCTTTTTGGCTAACTCCCCAGCCCTCATTAACACCCACAATTGCATAGGACTCCCACGGTCTTCCTATCACTACTCTGTCCCAGCATCCTGGATGCCTGCCAGTTAGAAGCTGGGTCTCCTGGCATTATCTGGGGAATGCACAGGTCTGTCCCTGTCAGTCTTGGCTTCACCCCAGGACCGAGAAGACTCCCTAGAGTCAGCAAGAGGAAATTCACTAAGTTCAGTCACTCCCGCATCTGAAATGTCTTTCAGGGCCGTTATTCATGCCCCTGCCAGCTCTCAGGCTTCTGGACCTCAGCCCTCTGCTGAGCCTGTGCTAAGGCCAGGCTGGGCCATGGGCTTGAGTCCAGAGGGTGTCAGACATGAGCCCAATGGCAGACAGAGACGTGACCCTGCCGAGAGGTCTTCTTTGCTTTGGGGAGCAGCTGAGAAAGAATTTCATCATCCAAGAGGAGCTTTCCTTCCACTATAATTTCCAGTGCCTAACACATAATTAGTTCTCAATATATGTTGGCTAAATTATAAAATGACTTACTGACCGAGTATGGATAATGCAAGCTGAGATAACAGATGGGGCACCATGCAGGGACAAGGCTGTGCCCTCTTTGGTTTGCATGTCCTACTTGAGGCTGGTATAGTTGTCGTTAAAAATGAATGGGCTCTTCCACTGAGGTTAGCATTTACTGAGCACCTACTGTGCATCAAGCACTGGGCCAGACCCTCAGGAAGAGCTCCTTCCTTGAAGAATGTCATGATGTTTTGGGGTGGTAGCTGTATTTATTTGCTGGGGCTGCCATAGCTGAGTACCTCAGGCTGCTTGGCTTACACAGCAGAAGGTGTCACCAGGGTCCCTTCTGAGAGCCATGAAAGAAAAATCTCTGCTAGGCTTCATTCCTCAAGTGGTAGTTGGCCATTTTCTCCCTGGGTCCTCACATCATCTTCTCTCTGTATGTGTCTGTGTCTAAATTTCTTCTTCTTAGGAAGACACCAGTCAAATTGGATAAAGGCCCATCCTAATTACCTCATTTTAATTTAATTACTTCTTTCAAGACCATATCTCCAAATGCACTTACATTCTGAAATACTGGAGATTGAGATTTCAACATAAGAATTTTGGAAAATACACAATTTAGCCCACAACATAGATGCAGATAATTTAAGTATCACTTCGCTCATGAAAATTTCTTCGGCTTGCTTCACTCTAATGTGATCATCCCATACTAACGGCTATCTGATTCAATCACGGTCATGATGCATGCAGACCCCTTTCTTCCTTCTAGTCTGAGGACTCACAAGTTAGGCTTCAGGAGTTCATGCTCTGTTCCTAAGACCCGGCAGAACACGGGGGGCCTAGGAGTGAAGTAGACCCTTGTTCTATGGACGGATGGATGGAACTGATAAAAATGGAACAAAAGGAGGAAATCACTTGGAGGCATTTCTGGTGGATCCCATGGTCCTGCTAATGTGTCTAAGGGAGCAGAGGGGAGTTGGATGAGTTCTGTCCACAGCAGTCAATCCTGCTTTGCAAAGAGGGCAATAGGAAGGAAGTATTCCCACACCAAGGATCTCTCTGCCCACGGAGACTGCATTGCTCCTGGCTTCTAGAGCCGCAGCTGGGAGATTCGTCTGATGGACCCGTGACTCCTGAGGTCACCCTAGAAGAACAGAGAGACTCTGTGCCATATTGTGTCCTGTTCTAATCCCAGCCTTTGTCCTACCTTCCCATCCCAACCCTGGTTGTCACATTCCTTCCCCGGAATCAATATGGGGGCAACCAGCAGGAGTTTTCAAATGAAGGAAAAAAAAAAAAAACAAACAAACAAAAACAGAATGGAGATTGAAAATAGTGATACTCCTCTCCCACAGGACTGAAGTTCTAAATGTATCAGGGTCTTTACTGGGTGCTAGCCCCTCTTCTCATTCTACTTGCTGGCCCTGAACACATCTCTGATACAGCCAGGATACGCCTGCCCCCATTTCTCAGCCCCCTGTGTTTCTAGAGTTGCTTCCTTCACTCTGTCCCCTCCTCTAAGAAGGCCTCAGAGTCTAGAGCGTCAAAGGTCCTCCTTCCCCACCCCCGATCCCCATCCTGGAGCTACTTCCCTTGACTCTCACCGGCCTTATAACCCAAGGCCTAACCTTCTTTGGTGCCTGTTGTCTTACCTCTGGCTGGGATTCCCAGAAAGACCGGGGTCAGTCCACAAGGCCATTCTGTGCCCCCTGCAACTAACTACCCTTCAGAAGCTGCACCTTCCTCCCTTCCCCTCCTCCTGGGAGGCTCCACTCTGCCACACCTGGCCCAGAGTGGAATTGGAGCATGGCAAGTCTTATTTGATTGCTTATTCCCTCCCGCTCTGGCTTCCCCTTGACCTGGGACTTTGTGGGCCTGCTGGAGCCTGGGCTCAGGGGAAGGAGAGGACTGGCCTTCGTGGAGTGTGACTTCAGGTGGCCCTTCAGCGACAAGGCACCAGACTCACCCTGGTCGTTCTCACAGCCCCGTCCAGGGACCTCACCCGAGTAAACAGAGCCTGGCGCAGACAAAAGCCATTAGACATCACAAGGACATCCGCACGGTGCCATGTTCCGGGCATAAAGGGCCCGGCTAAATACCTTTGCAAAGCTCTCATTGTGCTGGCTCCTGCCCGCCCTCCCGGCCTTCCCTGCACTATCAAATCTTTCTGGGGCCCTTTGTTGTCAGACCAAATATAGCGCTACATTGTCTGGCCTCCCACCCATTCTGGCAGGATAAAGGGGCTCGGTCCCCAGACTGGGGGCGCGCGGCCCCAGCAGGCTCCTCAATGCTATCTCCCCGCCGCAGCCCGCGCCCCGGGCCCGCAGCCGCCCAGCCCGCCCGCCCCGCTCCCGGGGCCCGCCGCCGCCTGGCCGCTGATACGCCAGCCATTCTTCTCCCCAGGTTCCCACGAGCATGTCACTAACCGGTTCCTGGGCCTTATCACCGGGAGGAAGAAAAGGAGCGCCTTTGAAGAGGGGAAACAAAACATCAGGCCCCATTGTTGTGTGACTTCCCCGGCCGCAATCTAGGCTCGCCATCGCTGGACACGCAGAGCCTACACACGCGGCCTAGCACAGACACTCCGATGGGCAATTTGACCAGGACACTTATTGTTCTGTATCTGCCATCTCTGCTCCGCGTGTTTGTGGCTTTTAAATCGTCCTTTTCATTGCTCTCTCTTGGCTCCGAGCGAGTCAAAAGCCGCTGCCGGTGGGCGTCGGGGCGAGAAGCCGCTCAGTCCGTCTGCACACTCCCGAGCGCCTGGCCGCTGGCCACCCTGCTCGCGGGGCCTTTCCCTGCTCGCCTTGGCTCTGCCATCCTTCTAATCCCTCTCCTCCTCTTCCTCTCCTCATCGGCTGCTTCCAAATTTTCTTCTCCCCCTTTCTCTTCCACTCGACCCAACAACCTCTGCCTCTCTGATCCATCTGTCAACTCAGCCCTGTACCTAAGTGACCAGCTGGGAGCGGGGCTTCTGGTGAATTTCTTGTGGAGAAGGAGGGGGAGTCTGGAGGTAATTTCACATGGCTTAGTAGAGCCCTGCACCATTATGGGGAAATTGAGTTCCAAGAATTCCCCAGGCCAAAGAGCCCATTCCTTTTGTTTGCACAGGAAGAAGCCACAGAGACTTGGAGAGTGAAAGGACCTCCTGACCTCACTCGGTGAGCTGGTGATGGCCAGGACGAGAAGCCAGGTCTGCTCACCTCCCTGACCATTGCTGGCCAATGCTGGGTCCCAGCAGTATCTCACCATTATTCCCTCTGAGAAGCCCAGGGCATGTCTCTGGGTTAGATGCCTAACTGAGATGCAGGAGTGTCCAAAACTTATCTGTCAGTCATCTTCCATTCTAGAGAGCACCAGGAACAATTTTCCAGCATAGCATAGAGTGGCTAAACACAGACCATGGGTACACAAAACCCTGAGGAGAACATTGGCTTTGCTATTTATTAGCTGTGTGACCATGAGTAAGTCACTTAACCCCTCTGTGTCTGATTCTTCATATTTAAAATGGGTAAACAATCAGAACCTACCTCCTAGGCTTTTTGTGAGGATTTATATAGAGTCCCAGACACATAAGAAGCACTGTGTAAGTATTAGCTATTAATGATTACTAGAAGAATCCTGTATAAAACTCATTTTGGTATCACGTGCTTATGGACAGCCCAGAGCTTGTCTTAGAGTCCTGTATGTGAACACTTCAGTTAGTCCCTGAAAGCTGGAGCCCTTACTCACCCCTGCAGTGGTGGCATCACCCAATAAACACACCATCCCCCATCCGACGGCAGGTACTGGACACATACTATGTGCCAGACACGATGGATAGTCTTTGCCCCATAGAGCTCATGGTCAAGTCAAAGAGATGACACGAAGCCCATAAACACACAAATATTCAACTCCAAACTGTTAAATGAAAGAGCACAAAGTGTGATTAAAAGTCATATTGGCAGATCAAATCTAGAGTTTAGGGAAGGCATCTTGGAGAGAAGGACGTTTCAGTTGCATTCTAAAAGAATGATGGAAGGTGGCCAGGCCGGGAATGGAATGAGTGAGTGCTCCAGGCAGAGGCTTGATGATGCCCATCTGAGGACTTGGTCAGGGACTGAAAGTCTAGCATGCCTAGCACAGAGAGCTGGAGAGGAGGGCACGGATTCAGCAGAGGGCACATGGGTCACTCAGGGTTGCATGTGAATTGGGGATTTTTCTCCCCAAAGGCATTACAAAACCTCAGGTAGGTGCTGAGCAGTTCCTTTGGTTGCTGGACAGAGAATGAATAGAGTGTGTGGGGGGGGGCAATTAGATATACAGCAAAGAGGCTAGTTACATACTCCAGGGAGAGAGGGTAAGAAACTTTGGCCAGCATGGTGGGTATGGAAATGCAGACAGTAACTCACGGGGGTATCTGCAGTGGAATCTATAGAACTTGGGGATGGTTGGATGATAGAGCAACGACTGAAGACAGCTTCTGAGCTGAGCCTCCTCTGACCGAGAAGGGGAGCTTGAAGGAAACTCTGGACAGCAAGGGCTCTAGTCGTGCCTGCGATGCCAAACGACAGAAGGATACTTGGATCTGGCATTTAGAGTAGCAGTCCAAGCTCGAGATGCCTGTCTGAGGGTTAACAGCACGTTATGCGGGGTGAGGGGGTGGGAATGCATGCATGAGTGAAGAAAGTGTTATTGAACTTTGAGCTCAGATTTGTCTAACTGAAAAATTAATATTTTATACACTATCCAGTCACATTCCAATAAACTGAATTCAGTAACATGATGACTCTTTTAGTATCCAGAGACCTGCCAGAGCAAGACAACAGCCTGGATTCTCAGGAGAACTCTTCAGAACAGGCAGAACCCTGGGCACCTGGGTGGCTCAGTGGGTTAAGCCGCTGCCTTCGGCTCAGGTCGTGATCTCAGGGTCTTGGGATCGAGTCCCGCATCGGGCTCTCTGCTCAGCAGGGAGCCTGCTTCCCTCTCTCTCTGTCTCTGCCTGCCTCTCCATCTACTTGTGATTTCTCTCTGTCAAATAAATAAATAAAATCTTAAAAAAAAAAAAAAAAAGAACAGGCAGAACCCAAGAGTCTCCAGTGTCAGGCGTTCTGGCATAAGATCTGGAGGGAGGTACAGAGGAAGAAGAAGAATCTTGGGGGAGGGGTGGACATAAGAATCCCACCCCATCCCCAAACTGCATGAGGCTGAAACTCTCCAGAGTAGATATTCGTAAGCTTGTAGAAGCTGCTCGAGCTGAGCTAAATGAGATGGCAAGCATGAACGATCCCTACATCTCGGTGACAGAGCTCTCCCAAGTGCCACATGGGTCAGGCCACATTAGGGACAGTTTCCAAGAACAGCTCCTGGATGGGAGCTATTCCAACCCTTATCACTAACGTCCTGATGGTTCTCACTTTCCCCACCGTGGAATGACTAGAAAGCCTGGAGAATTCCCAGCTGCTCCTGACCATTTCGGACTGGAAGCAATATCATTGAGAGCCATGCCCAACCCTGCACCTGGCAGGTGGCCCCAACCCAGCTGCAGAGGAGACCAGGTGATAGAGAGGGGGCACATGGAGGCTCAGTGAGGATTGGTTGTCCCTGCCTCCTCAGCAGGTTCACATGCTCTTTCCTTCTTCCATCGGGAGAACTGATGCAGGAGACAGGATGGGAAGGTCCGAGTTGATGACTGGAGAAGGTCAAGGCCGGGGATGATGGCGTTCCATCAACCTTTGACTAGCAGGGAAGATGTGAAATCTGTGCCTGGAACCTTGTCTGGTTCTATGCAGGTGGATTCCATTTTCTCTGATTCTCTACATGTGCTACTCATTGGAAAATGCTGCTGTTTCTGTGACCTTAAGAGAGGTTAAAGAGATTTACTCTGTCACACTGGGAGGTCTGTGCCCTCTTGTGCCTGCTACCACCCAGGATCCATGTGGAGGGTTTTGCTGGGAGCGTGGGACAAGACTGCCTCACTGCACAGGATCCTAAGAGGCCACGTGCAGGGAACTCCCCCACGGGCCCCACCTGCCGGAGCAAACCCTTCCCAAGCCAGGATCATGGTCTCGGTCTTGCGCTGGGCCTGCCAATGAGTTTCTATATCCTTTCAGCATAGTGATCTTATCAGAGCAGATTAAAAATGAGAATGGGCCCATAAAACATGCATTATGGTCTCTCACAGCCTCATAAAGGCAGATAAATGCCTTGCTCCAGAAGTCCCTACCTTGAGTTTACACCTCTCTCCCTCCCCATAATGAAATCGTCAACAGCAGATAATTGAAGCTAAAAAAAAAAAAAAAAAAAAAAAATCAGTAACTTGTAAAGTTCAACTCAGTGAGTTGATTGTTTGTCCTCATGGACTGCCTGGGGTAAAGAGGATCATGCAGAAAAAGCCTGCCTTTCCCTGGCCCCAAATAACTCCTCCACATTTTCACTGAGGCTTGGGGCAAAGGTAAAGAAAAAAATATTAGGGACTGCTCTTCCTTTCTGGGTGGTTCCATCTCCTTCTCCCACCTTCCCACTGGTATCTGAGTCTCCAGTCCCAAACCAAAATGTTTCAGATCAGACACTTACCAGACTTCTTATGAGTCTATTCCCAGGACTTTAGAGACTCTTCTGAGATTCAGGCTTGACAGTAAGAAGGGAAGCCGCTAGGCAATGGATAGATTGTCTGTTCCTGTATCTCAGCCACTTCTGTCCAAGGGCGAGTTACTCATACTTTTCAACACAGCATTGATTTCCTGCTCTCAGGCAGGGAGGATTGAAGGTGCTGGAGTTGGCATACTCTGGCTTTGTCCAAGCTGCCACCTTATGCTCAGACGTGGCAAGTGGCTCTGTTCCTGGCTGCCCTGCACCCCAGTGCTTGACTTGCTACTATGTCCTCTGAAAGTGGAGATTATCTCAGGGTGGGAATCCAGCCTGGGCTTAACCCAACTGAGCCATTCAACTTCCTTCCTGTTCAGCCTCCCCAGAAGCTCACTTTCTGGAAGACTGGCCTTTTTCCTCCTGTTTGGATCCATCCTTTCCTCAACTCCCTTCTCTGTGCTGATTCTGGTTCCTGACCCAATCTGTCCCCCAGCCTCCAGAGCTCCGTGAGAGTCCCTACTGTGGCCTGGGAGGGGGTTGGGTCCAGGTTCATGGCTCTCCTTTGGGCTGGGTTTGATAGTTCAGCCAACACGGAAATCAGCCCACGTCTGCACTACCAGACCAGGCTAGAAGAAGATATGTTCTTTTAACTAGTATCTGGGCTTTCTTTACCACACCTCCAATCGCTGGACTCTGAAGATGGGCTGGCGTCTCTCCTCACTAGAACCTTTGTTCTCTCCCAGACCTACCTAAAGCTTAGACGGCATCTTTGAAGAGTATCCTTCCTGTCGAGCCATCCAACCACAACAACAATATCTAAAAATCGGTCCTCAGTCCAAGAGCACCTCAACGGACCCTCGATTTCACCCCAGTTCCTCTGTATTGTAATTGTTTGTTTGCATGCCTGCCTCCTGACTATACTATGGGAATGTGGCAGGCAAGGACCGACCAGCTCTGACTTACTTTTGCATCTGCAGAGCCTTACACAATGCCTGGCACATAGTACATGCTCAATAAATATTTCCAGAATGAGTAGACAGACTTAATTGTGTCTTCTCAGTCCTATTCTAAGCAGGTGAGAACTTCTGCAATGTGTTGAGATTGTTTGCCCATAAACAGCATAGGGAAGCTCACTGATTCTGTGACCTCCTAGGATGGGCTCTAAAACACAACTGAGACAGAATAAATGTCTGGCTGTTCTGTTTTGACTGGTGACAAGAGTTGCAAGCTGATTAATACATTTAAAGTGGTGATCAATTTGTCTTATTCACATCCTCTTATCTTGATTGTAATGAGTAGATCTTTTAACATAATGAAAACTGCATATTTCACTCAAATTCACAGTTTTGCATTCCAGAGGAGATGAAATGTTGTTTTTATTTAATGTTGAAATGAGGTGTACGCTATTACCTTGGGAGGCCAAGGAAGGTGACAAGCAGCCTCCCTCCTTGAACGCCAGAGATGTGGCATCTCCAAAGACCTCGAAATTGACCATAAAGATTGTTTCCCAAATGCTGGAATGGGACTTCACTTCTTTGGTCACCTTGTCCATCTTTTCTCCATTGATGAATGACCTATAAATCAGCCCTAACAGGAGGTCATCTAGTTCTGGCTTAAATATTCTCCAGTGATGGAAAATTCACAACTGTCCATTTTATTTTTCAAAGCCTCCACCATAAGAATAAGTATTATCCTTGTCTAAAATAGTCCTATCATTTCTATTTCCATGGGCTTTCCTTTTTCTCTTGATCTTTCTCTCTCCCTTCATTCTTATCTTCCTTTTCTAGCTTCTTACCAGTTTTCTCTAAAAATGTCTAAGATCGTAATACCTCTTACAATTTTGCAAAGACTTAGGGCTTTGATTGTGCTTTTCAAAGGGGTTTGCTTATGATTCTCTGCCAATGTTGCTTCTCCCCAAAATGACCTGTCCTCACAGACGAGGGTGGCCTCTCTGATCCACACCCCTTCCTGCCTCACTCACTATCATATCTCCAGCACCCGAAAAGCACCTGGCACACCGTGGGTTGTTGAATGAATGAATGAACGCATGCGTGAATGAAGGTGTGACCTTCCACGTGATCCTTCGCCCCTGCCCATGGTGTGTGACAAGCACCTCTCCATAAATCAGCCGGGACCACACGGGGCGAAGTGGAAATGGGGACAAAAAAGGATAGCCACACACTCTTCTGTGACCACGCTCATGGAGGAGATGCTCATGAGCTGTGAGAAAGCTGCGCTTTTGCTGTGGAGACCAAAGAAAGGATGAGAACAGCAGGTGCCATGAGGTGAGAAGCAGAGAGTGAGCAGAGAACTCACCAGGCCTGGCACCCAGCGGCGCCTGAGGCTCAGCCATAACCCCGTGCAGGGCTTCAGGAGATGATTCACAATCCTTACCCAAATTCCCCTTTATTGCTCAAACCAACTCAAAATAATTCCCTTTACTTGCAACCAAGCATGTCCATCTAAATAAAGGTAGACATAAAGACGTCTGTTTCTTAGACTTGGAAGGGATGTTGGGGAGGGTAGGAAGCTCTTCCAAGGCCATGAGAAACAGGAAAAACAGGAATGGCCAAGTCCAGGCTGAGTGCTCCCCTGGTGGCCTCTGACTGAGCTTTGTTCTGGGCAGTCCCTGCAGCATGTGTCCCTGTCCCCTGCTGGAGTTCTTCCCCCCAGCGTTGCTTCTCCCTTTTAACAAAAGAAAGAGCCACTCCTGGCACAGCCAGATGTAGCTGAGCAGTGGGAACCCAAACCAAGAGGAATTCACTCTCCATAAATTATGCTTTAATAGATGTCAATTATTAATTCCTAAATAAATATTTGTTAATATTCAAAAGAGTTTGCCTACTAAGAAAAACTCAGGCTACACAGAATAATTAGGGCTTCTCACTGTGCAATGGCTGTGGCCCATGATGATTTTTTTTTTTCCCGTTCTGCATCTTTATTTTTTCTGAAGTGTGAACGCCTCGCTGTGTCGGGTTTCCTGGGGAGGGTTCGGCCGGCCATGTGCTCGTGGTAGGGTGCAAAGTGCTGATGCTTCCCGGGAAGCTTCTGTACAGACCAGTGGAGCTTTCGCTTCCTTCTTTGTAGAACAGAATTCTGTGAAGTTGTCCCGTGTATAAGGAGAGGAATTGGAGCTCCAGCCAAAACTGAGAAAATTTAGCAATCAGTTTGGCAATGGCCTCGTAACAGCGCAGTACAAAGTGCGGTGCTTGGCAAGGATGGGGTTGGATGAAAAGAAGAATAGATGGTTCTCCAGGGTTTAAAGAGTATGCATACTGGGAGGGGAGAGCTTCCTGATCAATCTGTAGTCCAGGGGAGAGGGGTATCAGTCTATGAAAGAGGGATCAAAAGAATGCCAGGGGAGCAGGGAGAAGCCAGAAATATATCAAATTGGGGTCAAAGGAGGGAATAGATTCACGGAGGAAGTAGAACTTGAGACAATCCCCCCTGCAATGCATAGGCATTTGGGCAAATGCCTATGGGCAAAGACTGGCTTAGCATTTGACTTTGAAAGGGCATTCAATCATTTTCTCCCCTATTTAAGATACATCGATTTGGAGCAACTGGCAGGAGTCAAGTCCTGCTCTAGGTACTGGAGATACAAAGAAACATCAGACTGGGTCTGTGAACATAGAGTTTACAGTCCAGTGTCACATAATAATTACACATGTAATGTCACCTAATACTATCACATATATTATGAAAATAGTTGCAATGCAGTGAATTATGGATCCAACAGAATGACCACCTCCACCAGGGGGGTGAAAGAAGGCTTCTTGATCTAAATCCCAAAGGATACCTCCATTCAATCATTCATTTACAGAAAATATTTACTAAGTGCCTACATGCATCAGGCACTCACTGCATGTTGGGATAGTACAGTGAACAAAACAAACTAAGCCTTTTCACATCCTAAGAGTTCAAAAAATTAAAGAAGAAAGATATTCCTATTAGACGCTTAAGGAAGGGGATGGTCAGGAAGCGAGACTGAAGAAAAAGTCAAAACCACCACATTTGGAAGAACCCTGCAAGCTAGGCTAAATACTTCGAACTTCCTCTGGAGACAAATGCAAAGCCAAAGAAGTATGTTAAAGCAGAGTTTGAGGAAGGTGACCTTGAGGGCTCTGTGTAGGCCAGACTGGACAGAAATGAAGGTGGAAGCAAAAAGACTCCTTAGCAGGTAACTTCAATATCCCAAGACACCCACAACGAGGGCTTGAACCCGGGACAGGTAGTGGGGATGGAGAAGGGATTCATTTGAATCGGAATAGTTGTTCTTCACCTTGTGCGTATGTGTGTGTGCCTACGGTCTAATCGAAGCTTCTCACCTCAGAAAATTTTCATACTCACCTACACATAGTATTTTGCAAACAACTTCAAAGGGCATGAATTCCGCATTAAGAACTGCTGAGTTATTATGGAAACAGCAAGGGTGAGTGGGGGGCCAAGAGGTGAACATGTGACAACGGAGGTTACGGCAACGATTTGGGTGTGGATCTGGCACTGGTCTCATTCCCCTGTCAGCACCTGCCTTCCTGAGCCTTTTCTCTGACTGCCTAGTACCCCATGTCCTCGGTGGACCCAGGCCCCCAGGACCCCGCAGCTGCCCTGCAGATGAGCGTGTCGCTCATTCCTACCTGTCGCTCAGACGCACCTGAGCCACACACCAAGGGGGCAAGTTCCTTCCTGCCTTTTCCATTCTGAGAGAGAGTTAAAGTATTTCCCCAGGGGTACCAATACCTCAGGGTCCAGACCCAAGGTTCGTCACAGATGCCACACACCTACCCTGGGAAGCCCAGCAGACAACAGCAAACCTCATTCCCTCACTGCACAGATGGGCCAGTTAAGGACCAGAGGGGAGAAAAGTTGATTCCAAAGCCACACACAGGAAGCAGCCAAGCTGGACTTGAGCCACCTCCTGCCCATGTCTCTTGTTCTCTGCCCCTCATCGGAGACAACGGTTCCCTTCTCTGTGTTTCCAGTAGGACAGCGCGTGTCTTACTAAGGCCGATCATGTCCGGCCCATGCACCAAAGTCACCGGACACGAGCTCTGTGAGTGTGTCCACACCTGTTGCAGGGACCCCAGGAGTGGTGAGTGTAGACCAGGAGAGAGGAGGGGTTTTGCTCAGTCAGCCCTGAAGGCTCAGCAGTTTGTTCTGCCCGTCTCACCCTCCCACGCCAGGGAAAACATCAGCCCTTTCAGTTAATCCCCGTGAGCCCGGAGATTCCTCAGCAGGACAATGCCAGTAAAGAGAACCAACTCCCAGGGGTGCCCTGTGTACTGGAGGGAAACAGTATGTAAATGGACTCACACAGTACACTCAGGAAGTGCTCCTTCCTGCCTTTCTTCTCGGCACTTCTTCCCACACTCAGGCCGAACAGGGCTGTGGGAAGAGCTGGGGATGCAGCAGGCAGAGTTTCTGGCCAAAGAAGGCAGAAGCGGAGTTCTGCCTTTGTTGTGGCCCAGAGCCACAAACTGTTCACATACATAGACATAGATACCTCTGGAAAGATGCTCAGAACCAAAGGCAGAAAGAGCAGGAAGCAGGGGAAGATGGAGCTGAGGTATCCTTGGCATAAACCGCAGGGATGCCGAGGCTGTGCTGGGACCCCTCGGGCAACGTGGACAAACCGTATCTGCTGGACTGGGCGAGCAACTGCAGGTGCAGGACCCTGGCGCCTTCTGTGGGATTTTTTGGCTTCATGCGTGGCTGTGCTGGTGGGAAGGGACAAGAACAGGGACCAGTGAGAGAAGGCGGGGACCAGAGAGACAGGATCTGGACCCAAATCAAAGGGATCATTGTTACATCCAGTAACATCCATTCCTCTGATTCGGGAACACGGACATGGAGGATGAGGGCTGGCTTGGACACACAAGTTCTTGGGGGGCAGATTTTGGCTTATCCCTAACTGATTTAGTGTTGTTAAGCATCCATTTCCCCAGTGTCTCCATCCATCAGAAAGGAGCCACCTCAATGCCGTGT
Source organism: Mustela nivalis (assembly GCF_964662115.1). Taxonomy (NCBI): domain Eukaryota; kingdom Metazoa; phylum Chordata; class Mammalia; order Carnivora; family Mustelidae; genus Mustela; species Mustela nivalis. The sequence goes on along the minus strand of NC_139028.1, from coordinate 76,740,776 downwards.
CACAGACTGAGTGAGATAAAGCCTGAAAAGCAGCTGGCACAAGTCCGTATTACCTAATGGCCAAAAAATCTACCAAGGCACAAACAAGAAGGGTGGGGGGGCAGTGCTGGCCCTCCTGGAGACAGCTGCTGTCTCTGCCCCAGCAGTTGCCTGAATCCTTCTGTGGCCCCGGGTTTTGTTTTTTGGTTTTTTTTTTAAACAAACTTTTAAAAAATATATATTTATTCATTTGACAGAGAGACAGAGAGGCAGGCAGAGAGAGAGGAGGAAGCAGGCTCCCCAATGAGTAGAGAGCCCGATGCGGGGCTCGATCCCAGGACCCCGAGATCATGACCTGAACCGAAGGCAGAGGCTTAACCCACTGGGCCACCCAGGCACCCCTAAACCAAACTTTTCAAGAAAGGAAAATCCATGAACAGAAAAATATCCAATTCATAAGTTGTAACTTCATAAATTTGCTCCAAGTCCACATGCACCCATGAAACTGGTCCCAAGACCAAGACAGAGCCCCGAGTGTGCCTTTTGAGTCAATGCCTAGTTTCCTTTGAGTACGGTAACTCTTTTCCGACTTCTAACACATGGGGGGGGTGCTTGCATTTTATGTAACTGGAATCATACAATACATACTTTTGTGTCTGGTTTCTTTCAGTCGGCAATGTGTTGAGGGTAGTTATAACTTCTTTCCATCGCATGTCTTGTTCTAGATACGAACAAACCATGACATTTTGGTCCTTGCTGTGGGAGGTGGACTTTGGCACCGTGTCCCGTGTCTGATTATAATAATGAGACCATCCTTCTACACGACTTTTGATGAGCACAGGTATGCATTTCTGTTAGGTATGTATTAGGTTGAAGCAAATGAAGTGGCCACGTTTGTAAATGAAAAACAATCAAATATCAGCAAAGTCATGTGGTTCCATCTACTACTTTTGAGTAGAAATCTTGGGTCCTAAGACATCCCATTCAACTTTAGTAGATACTGCCAAAGAGTTTTCTAAAGCAGTTACTCCAGCTTACACTCCCCCCGCTACTGTGTCAGTTTCTAATTTCCACAGCCCAGGCTCCCCAGATCCTTCTGCTGAGTCTTAGCGATTGACATCTTCCATTCCCATGGGCCCTCTTGCGTTGTGAATTTACAGTATGCTATGTGTTTACTTTCCCCTTGGGAAGGTCTTTTGGACCATTCTAACCTTAACTGTGCCATGTTTGAGTATGTGAAGAATGTGGCTCAGTGTGATGGTGGCAAAAGGAATCAATCCAAGAACAAGGAACAAAGGTCATCCCCCTTCCAATGATAAACTTGGAGAGTCTGACTTTGAGTGGCATTAAGGGCGTGTTTTTACGCCAATAATTTTTAATCTGTCCCCAGCAAGAAACGGGAAGAAAGAGGACAGGAGAGGAAGCTCTTCCTTATTGTCCAGATCCAAAAAATCTAGATATTTTTAGAGTGTTGGGATTGACAAACCCAGGAAGAATGGGAGGCTCTCTTCTCCTTGGGCTCCATGTCCTTAGGGCTGGCAGGGCCCATGTATCGATTGGCCGTTGTAGGCTCAGTGCCCAGGGCCCACAATACACTTAGGGGCTCATGAAAAGATTTTCATTTCTTTTAAAATCAGAAAAAAAAAAATGAACTTTTAAGTAGAAGCAAGTGTTTTATTTTGTTTTTTTTTTTGTTTGTTTGTTTGTTTGCTTGCTTAAAGATTTTATTTATTTATTTATTTATTTTGACAGAGATCACAAGTAGGCAGAGAGGCAGGCAGAGAGAGAGAGAGAGAAGCAGGCTCCCCGATGAGCAGAGAGCCCGATGCAGGGCTCGATCCCAGGACCCTGGGATCATGACCTGAGCCGAAGGCAGTGGCTTTAACCCACTGAGCCACCCAGCTGCCCCTGAAAATGTTTTATTTTGTAATATTAATGTATTCTTCTTTACATCAATGGAGTGATAAAATAGTATTTTGTGTTCATTTTTTTTCTTTTTAAGTTTTGTTTATTGTTTTTGTTTTTGTTTTTCTGTGAGGAAGGAGCCTTGAAGGCAGAAGTGCCTAGGGCTTATGGAAGTCAGAATGAGGCTGCGCAGCCTGGATCAGAGCACCAGCTCAGCTGGATATCCAACTCCGTGGCCCTGCTTCTACTTCCCCTTGGGAATGACTGAGAATTCTTGCTCCATCTCAGTCACGCTCCAGGTTTAAAGAGAAGAAAAGCACACCCACATTTGAGCCAAACACTGAAAGGGGCACACTGGGAAGTTCTTCCTTTCACTTCACGGCCAAGAGCAGGGTAGGGTCTACAGGCCCCTCAGACGGACCTTCTGAATTGAGGGGAAATCTGCATCTTCAGACACCACGGACACAACCCCCTAGAGGAGCATGGGGTGGGGGCTCTGGAAGGACAGAAGCCTCTTCTCTGGCTCCAGAGAGGGTCCCAGTGGGGTACACGGCCCATTGTGACGGCCAGTCCCCGCGCCTGCTTTGTTCTTCCTCCCCACGACATACACACACCCAGAGACTAACTGAGGGACTAGAGTCTGAGACATCCAGATCTTCTTTCTTCCAAACATGTCTTTGTTGGGAGGGACTTCAAGGAAATAGCAAATGAGGAATAGTTGTTCACCGGAATTTGGAAAGAACGAGCTATTTATTGATTTATTTGGTTGGTTGGTTGTTTATAATCTTCATTATTTATTTTTATTTTTTATTTTTTCATTGTTCCAAGATTCATTGTTTATGCCCCACACCCATGTGATACGTGCCTTCCTTAATACCCACCACCAGGCTCACCCATCCTCCCAACCCCTTCCCCTCCAAAACCCTCCGTTTGTTTCTCCAAGTCCATAGTCTCTCATGGTTCGTCTCCCCCTCCACCCCACACTTGTCCCCTCCTTCTCCTAATGTCCTCCATGTTATTCCTTATGCTCCACAAATAAGTGAAACCATATGATAATTGACTCTCTCTCTCTGCTTAACTTACTTCACTCAGCATAATCTCTTCCAGTCCCGTCCATGTTGATACAAAAGTTGGGTATTCATCCTTTCTGATGGAGGCTTAATACCATTATATATACGGACCACATCTTCTTTATCCATTCATCTGCTGAAGGGCATTTGGACTCCTTCCACAGTTTGGTGATTGTGAACATCGCTGCTACGAACATTGGGGTCCATGCATGCATACATTGCATGCAGTTTGGTGCAGCCACTTTGGAAAACAGTGTGGCGATTCCTCAAAAATTTTTAAAAAAGAACAAGCTATTACAAGCTCAGTGAAGAGCAACCAGATTGGAGATATATCTTTCATTATAATGGGGAGGTTTAAAAAAGTCATTTCGTAAAATACTAATTATTTAGCATATGTCTAGCATGGACCTGATCTGTTCTATGCCTGTATGTCTATGGGAGTCAAAATAGAAAGGAGATGGGCGGAGAAACTAACACAGTAGCGTGAAGAGAGCAGAAAGATGGATCAGAGGCAGGAAGCCAGGGTTTTCCTGCAGATCCCAGGCAGCTGTGTGATCCGCGGAAAACACCCGACCTCTCAGAACTTAGGTTCCTGCATCTGCAAAAAAAGAGGTGACTAGATAATCCTGAAGGTCTTGTCCAGCTTTCAAATAGTGGCCCATAGTAGGCGCTCCTGAGTAATTATGAAGAAGTGAGAGAGTGAGTGGCTGTGGACGATGTCACACATGTGTGAAAGCCAGCGACAGAGGCAGTAAGTACATCAACAATAGGGACGATGCTGGGAAGCTGAGCCCATCTGTAGACAGCATTTGTATTGCCATAAAAATAGCATAACAAGATTATATTGAAATACCCCACTATTTAACTTAATAATTTAAATGTTTGCCTAATGAGGTGGACTTGATTGGATTAGGACATTCACAATTAATTTTGATAGATCATTTTACACATCGGAGGTGCATTCTTCTGAACCAGGAGGTGGAACAGAAGTGCAAACTGTTTACGTTCAAACGAGCATGTGATTTTGCAGGAAACATTAATCCCAGATCATGCACACTAAGTCAATTTCAGAAATGGCTTCTAGATATATTATTAGAAATTGCTCTTCAAATATAAAAAGCTTGTAATAGAGTTCTGTCCATTTTTCCTTTGGCTGATGGAAGTTGTTTTATAAATATGCCTGTGATATGATGTTTTCTTCATCCAAGCCTTTTGGTACTAATTGCAACTTTTTAAACAGTGTAAGTAGTGGCTGTCATGAACACTTTGAATCCTATTACAAATAATTTCTGAACAATTTCACACTTGCGGTGGGGGGGCATTCTTTCTTCAAACGTCTTTATGTTTTTCTCCACTTTTTTTTTTTTTTTTTTCTGAAAGAAAAAACCCACCTTTTCGGTTAAGGGAATGATTTTATTATATAATAGGAAAATGTCTCCACTCCCTAGCTCTACCCCTTCAAGGAATCAAAGAGCCAGGATTGGTCACCTAGGCTCTTGCAGTCGGGAATGTCAAATGGCTTGTGGACAAGCAGATTGGAATCAGGCCATCAACGCTGTCCCAGAGTTCCAGAAAAACATGTTCACCGGCACCCTAGCTCTCAGGTCAGAGCTGCCTCTGTTTTCTATCAGAAAGTTATCTGATGTAAGATGTCCATGCACCAGATGTTTCTCGGAGAATTCTCTGTATCTCGGCCCCCTCCTCTGAAAAGTAGGGGTAAATCCCCCTACCTCAAGCCAGTGCAGGTTGGAGGTCAGAGATGTGACAACTTTTGGTGAGAGGACGTGCAGGGGTGACGCACAGCCACGGGTTGACCAGCTGACCACAGATTGAATCCTAATTCTGTTTGAAGTAGCCGGAAACCTTGGAGAAGCCACTGTCTCTTTCTGAGGCTCAAATGCATCATTTGGTAAAATGGGACCATGACACCTAATTGATAACTCAGTGCCACGTCCCTGATGCATGACAGCAGCTCAGCGAGTGTCGGCTTCCTCTCCTACCCTCTTGCTCTGGGAGTAAAGCAGCTTCACATTCAAGGCAGCTTCACAGTTGCTGCTGTCTCCTTATGTGCTCCCTGGAAGCCTGTGGCCCGTCGCACATGGGGGCCCTGGGCTTCCTGGGCTTCGTGGACACGTGAGGGTCACAGGGCAGGCTCCGAGCCTCCTCTGATGGCAGAAGCACCTGAACCTGCCTTCCTTCTCTGGGGTTTGTGCTCTCCAGTAGTATTTATTACACTCATCCTCGGCGAGGTTTCCATGGCCTTCATGATCAAGTCCAAACACTTTCCATGACATTTTAAGGAGACCTCAAAAGACTTGCTCTCTGCTTGCCCCTCTAGCCTGCTTTCCCTCTCTCATTATGGCCTTCCCTTTATAAACCCCCAAACTTCTCTCTGCTCACTATGCTCTGAACACACCAGTGTTCTCTGGCCCAAAGCCCTTTGCTTCTTCTGGCTGCTCCCTCGGTCTCTTATTCCAGGTCGAGCTAAAATGCCACCTCCTCCCTGTGTCTTCTAAGATTGAGCCCGCATGGCTGGATCAGGTCCTCTTCACATGCGTCGTTTGTCTTTGGTGTAGATATTATTCTGTAGGATCTCACAGAAAACTGCCATGGCTCTTCATTGCTGTGCCCTGGGATCCTCAGAAACCAAGCTGAAGGTAGAATTCCTAAAATCTTCCCAACAACCTGTTGAAGGAGGCACTGTTATTGATTTCTTAGCAAGTCTCAGAGATGCTGAGTAACTTGTCTAGAGTCACACAGTTAGTGGGTCATAGAATAGAGATCTGAGACTTTCACTTCAATCCCTGTGCTCTTTCCACTACTCTGTTCTGTAAGCCTCTCTACAACCTCCTTCCATCTTTCAAACAACTCAGTGAGGTGGGCGGGGAAGGCATCACCATGGCTTTTTTACAGATGAGGAAACTGAGGCTCCGACGGGATAGTCACCTCCCCAGTCACTGGTGGAGCTGACGAGAGTTCCCAGCTTCAGGTTCTGGATGCAGGCCTTTGCTCAGCTGCAGGCTGCCGGCCCCTCACTCCCGGGTTAGAGACCTGTGCCTCACCTGCTGGAGGGGGCCAACTTAAGCAAAGGAAGTGCATCCCTGGACTGTTGCAACCCTAGAGGAATTCCTGTGCCTCTCAGGGCCCCTCTGAGCCCCTCGCCACAGAGGTGACGAGTGACAAGGGACATCTCTGCTCCCAAGAGATTCCAGTCACGCGAACTCCTCCAATTAAGGCTGGAACGATGTCATCTCCTGAAATAGCATTTTAATGAGTGATGGCTCTGGGATAAATTGTCATCTTGTGATCTCTCGTTAGAGAGCTTAATTAGACCCATCATAAAACATATTGATCGATGGCACTGAGAAGGTTCACAGGACATTCACCTCCCACTGGAACCTTCCTGCCCACTGCGTGGTGGAACCGGGGTGGGACCTGTCCCAGGCCCTGACAGCTGCTGGGGCACAGGTTCATTTGGAGCACCTGGGCACCATTCACCAGGACCTTTCCTCCCTCCCTTCTTTCCTTCCACAAATAATTATTTAGCGTCAATGCCAGGCACTATGCTGACCTCTTAAGGTTTACCTCATTTTGTCTTCACAAAAAGCTGTTATTCCCCTATGTTGCAAACGATAAAACCGAGGCTTGGAACCAACCCCTGAGCTGCCACTAGGTGCAGCCCAGCCTACTGAGTTCTCTTTCCAGCGACTTCTGGTGGAGTGACTCACACAAGGACAAAGGGGAAATTGAAGGGAAAAATGGACTTTATTAAGCTCCTAATGCATGCCTAGCACTCTGCAGAGCATGTTATTTTATACTAACGTCCCCTTCAAACTTTATATCAATCCTATAAAGTGAGACTTTGAATCATTTTATAGTTAAGGAAACTGAGTCTCAAATATGTTCCTTGTTCAAAGTCACTCAGTCAGTGACTGTCAAAGCTGGGACAATAACATAGCTTTGAAGAATTGCTAGTGCAGGCAGAAGATGGTTTAAATCCAAGTCCTACCATGTATTAGCTATATAATTTGGGGCAAATTACCCAAACCTTCTGAAGATCATAACTAGACCCATCTCAGTGTTAGCATGAGGATTAAATGAAATAATGCCTAAAAAGCATTTAGATAGTCTCTGACCCATGTAAGTTTTCAGTAAAAATTACTTTTCAATGAATACCTCAACTGTTTTCTCTTGGAAAGAAATTACCTCTTTCCTCATCTATAAATTGGGTGTAGAATGCTTACCCTAAAACAATTCACAGGGAACGCTTTATAAAAGGTAAAGTAATCCAACTGCACTTATTGATCACTTTCTGTATACTTGTGTATACAGAAGCTTTTGGCGAAAAGCTTGAAGTGACCACCTGCTTCATGGGCTCCCAGAGATGGTAGGAAATGCTCCCAGGCAAATCTTATCTAAAGTCTGCTGCTTCTTATTATTAAAATAATTCATTAGCGCTAATGGTGGTGGGAGTGGAGGGCGCATCAGAGGAAAAGGTCGGGGGAGTTTGAATAAGATCTGAATATTGAAACTTCAAGGGAAGGTAGTGTTTACTGTGGTGGCTCAGAGTCTCAGCGACACGGCACAGCACGAGCACTGCCATGTAATGACCTGGGCTCATCAGGGTGTGTGTGCCTTTGTGGTACGTTGTTGTGCCAGGCTGTGAGTGTGTGTGTGTGCATGCATGTGTGCATGTTAGGCCTAGTGCACATGGAGTCATAGAACTTTTCATCAGAAGGGTCCGTGTGTGTGTGTGTTTAGGTGTGTACGTCTCTGTGTGTGTACTAAGGCCAATCTCCATGAGCGGGTGGCTTCCTCCACCTGCGTGCATTTGGCCATTTTTTCCTTTTTTATTACAGTAAATGTAGCTTGAAAGCTGAGGATAGCAAAGCTTTTCCCCAAACACAGATCACATCACAATTTTTCTTTCAGAGAAAAATGCTGCAAAATAACCTGCAGATGGTGAGTCTCCCTCTTTTTTTTTTCTTTCTTTCTGTCTTGCTCTGTCTCTGTGTCTCTCTGTCTCTGTCTCAGTATCTCTGCCTCTCCCTTGGAGGCCCTATTTATAGCTTAAAATGCTTTCATATTTTCACACTTAGCATCTGAAACGTCCCTGTGTTACATAAAATAACACATATTCGAGTTTGTAATTAGATCAGTGTTTCATCCAAAGTTCCAACCGTGAAAAACCTGCACGCTGTTCCTTACCCCATCCCCTAACCACAAACATCTCCCGACCTGAGGATCTGGCCGGAATCCTTCTCTGGGTCCCGGTTTACCAACTCCCGTGACAGCCCCCCCCCCCCCCACCTGCCTCCTCCCTGCTCTCTTCCTGACCTGCTCCTGCTGCCTCCGACAGGGGTTCAGTGTTCCCCAGGGGCAGCTCAGAGCCGCCAGGGGAACTCCTCTCCCCAGAGCCACCAACATCCCTGAGCGCAGTTACAAAATTTATTTCCCTAAACTGCCGGGACACAAACACTGCCCAGAGGGAAGAGAAAGCTACGTCTCTTTTCCCTCAAATAAGGAGAAACATTTTTTTTTTTTTTTTTTAAGGAAGAAGAAATTGAGATTCATTTCTAACCAATCTGGACATGTGTTAGAGAATATTGTTGAGAACAATTAGAGATGTATGAGTGAGGGGTTTATTTCTCACTTGCTTGTCAGGTCAGAAGACAATCTGTTTATTTTCCTGCTACAATTTTATTCAATAAACTGAAAGGATGTGCGCCGGGAAAGAGGGTATGAACAGGATGCGTGCTATCAATTTGTCAAATAAATAATCGAGCTTGGAAACAACAGATTTTATTAATTAGACAGGATGGTGTATTATTACCATTAAAGTGTTATATTGCATTGATTTTTATATTTTACTCGGCTACTAATTACTGTAAAAGATTTCGGGAATGAAGCAAAATAAAATCATGCAGCATTATACATAATGTAAAGATAGCGTGAATTAATTTGTCCGCAGCTCCCTGCCCGCGGTGGGAGGGGAAGAGGCCCTGAGGCACCCCCGTCGTCCCCCTACCCCGCCTTGTCTGGGGTGGGGGGCATCTGGGAAGACTGGGGTTTGAAAACCTGGTGTGGTCACGCCCTAGCTTTGCACCCTGAGGCGGATCACCTCCTAGAAGCCTGAGTTTTCCCTCTTGTAAGTGTAAACACCTCTTCTCTGCCCCCCTCACGGGGTAGTTGTAAAGCTCAGTGAATTGCCCAGAGTAAAAGCGCTGCGGAGAGCCAATCCGACTCAGGAGCCCCGGCTGGGGCTCGGGAGACTGTCGGGGCGCTGGGCCTGGGGAGGCCTAGAGTCAGGGCTTCGGGCGAATGAAAGGCCACCGCGGCCACGCCCCTCCCGGGACACTGCCCCGGGGCCCAGGCAAAACCAGTCCGGGGCCACAGCACCGCTAAGCCGAGCCCCTGGACACGCGGAGAGGCGGCCCGCGGGAGGGCCGGGCGCCCGTCGCGCGGGAGACCCTGTGGGCGCAGGAAGCACGGGCTCTGGGCACACGCGCCGGGGTTCGAATCCTGCCCGGCCGCGGGCGCGCGCCGTGGCCACAAGCCAAACCCCTTGACCTCTCTGCACCGCGGCTTCTTTTGCAGTTTAAAAAAAGAAAAGAAAAAGAAAAAGCTATTAGCTCAGGAAGTGAATTTCCACGCCGGGCACTCGCTCTGGCTAAGGAGGTCGTGGGCAGGGCTCTCCCCTGGGTGCCCAGGGTCCCTGAGGGCGCCGCATGACCGCGCAGCCACATGGGGGCCAGAAGCCCGAGGGAGCCCTTCAGGTCCTGCTCCGGCGCAGCCTCCCAAGTCCTCGCTGACCTCGGCTCCGGCCGGCCGAAGCCGCCGGCCCGGGGCGGCCCCCGCGCCCCACCCCGGGGCGCGTTTCTCTCCGCGCCGCGGCCGAAGCCCAGCCAGGTTTTTCTCCAGGCTGGGTCTTCGCGCCCGGCCGGGCGACGACCGGGATTTCTCACGATCCACTGCCACCTACTGTCCGCAGCGGGGAACTGCAGGGCCGGGCCCGGCCGGCATCGGAAACTGCCGAGGGGAGGGCCGACCCCAGGACCAGCCCAGGTCCCTCTGCCTGGAACCCGGTTCCCCCTTTGTTCTGAGTACCGCGTGGCAGTTGTGGGGGAGCAACCCAGCCAGGCGGCCCGCACCTCTCTGCACCGCGGCTTCTGGTCCTGCACCTGGTCCTCTGGCGCGCACTCACATGGCATTGACTGTGACGGGGCCCTGCGTTTCTGGTGACAGAAATACCAGGGCAAGACCCTTGTTCCCCACCGGGGACTTGACTGTAGGTCTCTTCAGAGCTCTGAAAATCCTGCTTCTGGGTTTAAGGGCCCGTCTCTGGCCACTCAGACTGGACCGGGTGTGGGTCTTCCAGAGAAGGACTGCTGTCCGTGTTCTAGCTCCTGAAGACTTAGAACTTTGCGTGCCCTGGAAGTCCGACCTCATTCTGAGTCCCGCGAGCCCTCAGCCTTCTCTGTACTCTCTGGATCCCTTATGTCACCCTCACTTAGGGCACGAATTTTGAGCTCTAGGGAGGCCTCACTGGCTGTGTCATCTTAGACAAGTCACTGTATTGTTGTGAATGGGTTTTTTAAATTGTAAAGTGGGACTAACGATGATGATACGCAGGAAGCCCATCAAAGAGGGTTGAGTCAAGACCTACTGTGCAAGCCGCCTGACACTCGAAGGCGTGTGTACAGATTTTCTTAGGCCTTCGAAAGATTGCACATTGTCCTGGGCTTGTGCCCCACCCTACCCCCCACCCCCCCAGGTTTGCACGTTGACATTCTAACCCCCAAGGTGATGGCACCTTCAAGAAGGTAATTAGGTCCCCAGGGGTGGAGCCCTCATGAATGGGATCAGTGTCTTCATAAAAGACAGTCCTTGCCCTATAGGGCATTCACGGTTACAGTGCAGAGACTGCCATCAGTGAGGACATGGGTCCCCACAGACACTGAATCCGCCAGCGGCACTATAATCTGACTTGCCAGCCTCCAGAAATGCCAGAACTAAATGTTTCTTGCCGAAAAGCAGCCCCCCCCCCGCCCCATTTCAGTATTTTGTTATAGCAGCCACCATGAAGTAAGATACTCATTGAATCAAGCTAATACAAACAAACCTGTCAGAGCAGAGGCCTCTGATGTTTTGAACAGCGGTTGGTGGCCAGCAGGAGATGGTTCTGGGAAGGGTGGGGTTTGGGAGGGGGCGGAGATAGGGAAAATAGGACATGGAGTCCTCTGGTGTGTCCCCACCTGCTCAAAACTGTTTTTCCTCTCTGATAGAAAATTAATCTTTCCCTTGGCCTCATAGCACATGTCACAGCTGATCATAATGCATTTAAATGCTGTAGGTGTTTGTTCCCTGTCTGATTCTCCATAGACTGTAAGCTTCATGAAGCTCTGGGCTATCTCTGTTCCATAAACCGCTGTATTCCAGTGTCTAACACTATGACTGCCATATGGGAGACACTCAATAAATATTTCTTGAATGACTAAATGACTACAACCATCCGTTTAACCAGAAACAAATAACTAATCCCCAGGTTCTGGTTCTTCCAAAATAATCCATTCCCTTATCCTTACCCACAGAGAGCTCATCTTTTGAGCCTTTCTTCCTTTTTGGGTTCTTCATCCTAAACTCAGTCCCCATCACAGTTTCTTCCTTCCTTTTTAAAGAAACAGCTATAAGAAATAGGCAGAGGAAGGTTGATGGCTCTTCAATTTCTCTTTGGTTTTGATGTTATAAACTACTTTCAGCTCAGTTTAATTCTCTGAAATACGATAGGATAGAATTGACTATTGTTCCCATCTTTCAGATGAGGAAAATTAGAGTGAATTGACTCATCCCATGTCACAGCTAGTGAGTGGCAGAGACACAGCTAAATCCCAGCTCTCGTGGCTCTCAATCAAGTGACCCACCCCATTGCTCTGTGGGTCAGCCCCCACTTCATGCCCTGGGGCTGATGGTCCCTATAAAACCATGTGAGGATTGTCCTCCAGAAAACAACTAAGGTGAAAAATGTGAAAGTCTCATAGGAACAATTTTTGTCCCTACTATTGGCATTCACCTCCCTTCCAGTGGCCATCAAGCAACTGCGGGACGTTTCAACATAGATACCTCCATAGGTCCTAGCCACCTTCTAGCTCTCTGACCTTGAACAATTTCCTTAAGGTCTCTGTGCCACAAGTCCCTCATCTGTAAAATGGGGATAGTACTAGTGACTCCTCCACAAGGTTTCTGTGTGGTTTAAGTAAACCAGTACACATAAAACGCTTATAGGGTGCCTCAATCAATATTTGCTGACCCAATAAAGAGATGAATAAAAGAAAAGAAAAGAGAAGGGGACAGTCAGTGCAGGGAGAAGGATTTGAAGAAGTGAGGGTAGAGTGAGAAAGATAACCTATTTCTTTGAATGCTTGTTTTTATCTTCATGTAAGAGCCATATTAGAAGACCTGAAAATCCAACATGGCGGCTGGCCTTTCCACTCTCCTGTTGTGTTACCTGAGCAAATCAGGCAATCTCTCTGGATCTCCATTGTAGCATCTGTAAGACAACAGCATTGAACTAGATCATCCCTAACATTGTCTCCGTGTTTTCTCTGACATTGTGAGTGCACACATTCCATCAGTGTGACACGTGATGTTGACTCTCCCTAACATTTGAGAAAGGTGGGGTGGGGGTGGGGAGAAACCAACTGTGCATTTCTGGGTGGAACCTGTTCTACCTGTGTCAACCAGAAAGAGGCTTTGCAGTTGAAGGCTGCTTTGATCTCCCACTGGTGCTTAGTTCTGTCTCCAGCTCTGCCTCTTCATAGCGGTGGGACTTTGAGCCTCTGTCAGTCCCCCTTTCTCTATCTGCACGAGCATTTTACTATTTACTGAGCATTTACTGTGTCAGTGGCTGCACTAAGCACTTTACCTATAGCATTTCATTTAGTGATAGGAAATGCTGTAGGTAAAATGCTTAGTGCAGCCACTGGCACATAGTAAATTCTCACTAAATTATTATTGGTTGGGGCGCCTGGGTGGCTCAGTGGGTTAAGCTGCTGCCTTCGGCTCAGGTCATGATCTCAGGGTCCTGGGATCGAGTCCCGCATCAGGCTCTCTGCTCAACAGGGAGCCTGTTTCCTCCTCTCTCTTTCTCTCTCTCTCTCTCTCTCTCTGCCTGCCTCTCTGCCTACTTGTGATCTCTCTCTGTCAAATAAATAAATAAAATCTCTTAAAAATAAATAAATAAATAAATAAATAAATAGTTATTGGTGTGCATGCTTAAAGTATGTATAGTATACAGCCCCTAACAAAACCTGCTTGGAGGCCAAAGGACAAAGAGTTTCCCATGAGCTCGTATTTTGGCCATCTTTTCCATCAAGCATTCATTGAAAACCCACTATGTATTAGCATCTGAACCAGGTATAGGGTAGAAAAATGCATGAACCATGAGCTCTGGTGCCAAGGTTTGAAGGATTGTATGTACTTGTTCAGGTCCTAATATGTTCCTGGTCCTGTGCCATATTATCCTCTTTAACCTTCTTAACAGCTCTGCAAGAGGTTCTTTGGGGGCCACAGGAAGGAGTGAACTAGAGGAAACTGCAGAGGTAGAGCCTGGAGGGAGTGGGGAGTGATGGGGAATTCACCAGATTCAGCCTGGACCACACCAGCTTCTTCCCCTCTTCTAACCTCCATCAGCCAATAGTCATGGAGTTCCCAGGGTGAGAGCCATATGGAGACTCTCAGAGTGGGAACCAATACCAGGACCTCCAGTAATTTCTTTCAGGCCTCTCTTCAGAGGCCTCCTGCCCCTTCTCTCCCCCCCCCCCACCCCTTTCCCAGGAAAGGCTGGGATGTAAATCAGCTCTGCCTGCGCTTACATGGGTCTCCGTGGCCTCTTCTCTCTCCCAGGGAAAGTTTTGCTTTTGCAGCTTCATTTCTCATATCTTTTGGAACAAAACTGCAAGCCTCCTTATTCCTACTAGTAGAATCCAGAGGCCTTAACCCAGCACCCAAGAGGCTTCACCGCCTGCCTGCCTCTCTCATTCCCACCCCCAGACAGCTTACCTGGGGATGCTCTTGTCTAATTCCAGCCAAAAGCCTGGACTGCTTGTACACATCCCCATCCTTCCCATCTCTGGGAGTCTACTGTTCCCTCTGCTGAAATATACTTCACACACCCAAACCCTGCCCTCTTCGGCCCAACTAAGAGATCGCCTCCTCCAAGAAGGCCTCCTTGATTAACAGATGCAAATTCTTTTTCTCTCAGAGAAACTCAGAGGGCCGCACTTCAGGAACTTTATTTTGGACGTGATTTTTTTATTTCATACGAATCAGCCCAGAGAGTTTGTGAGAATGCAAACTCAGATATAGTAAGTCTGAGGGGGATCCTGAGATTCTGAATTGCTAAGACATTCACCCATGATACTGATGCTCTTGGTCTGTAAATTGCATTGAGTAGCAAGTGATCTCCACCCCATCTGTGTATCAAAATTACTTGGCAAGCTTATTAAAACTCCAGATCCTGGGGCCAGAGGTGGCCCAGGTTTTGCGGGGCCTTGGCCTGAGGTCATTCCAGGCCCTGCAAGGTGGGCCCTTATATATATATATATATAATTATCAGTAAGAAATGCTGGAGCTCCTCTCTGCGTGCTTGAATGGGGTGGACAGGCAAAGGACCCTGAAGTGTAAGCTTCATCAGCTTCAAGGTAAATCCATCTTTGCCTGGGTCCACACACGGACAATCTCAGGAGGGTAGAAATATATGTATTTTATTTTGTTTTGTTTTCAGAATTTCTCCAGAAGAGTCTTTGTAGCACTTCCCTGGACTCACCCTCACCTTGAGGGACCACTGTCCAGAATTTCTTGATCTGTTCCTGCCTGTGGACTTCCCTCTCTCTAACCCCTCCATCACCAAAGACCCCCATGGCTGACACTGGGCTTGACCTCTCAGATACTAGGGTCCATGAAGGTCAGGCTCCTAACTCAAGAAGCTCATGGTCTACTGGAAAATTGGTCACAAAATGAACTTCACATCAACTGTCCAAATGCTGCAGGGGCAAGAGGAGGGAACAGAATTCCACTGAATGGGAGGATAAGGCCAAGAGGTCTCCTAGAAGGACTGTCATTTGGCTGGGCCTTGCTAAATTACTGGGGCTTTTCCAAGTAGAAAGAGCACCCTGAACAGATTGGGGTGCAGATGCCTGAAAGAACAGAGCCTCTTCAAGAAACAACCAAGCTGAGACGCCTGGGTGGCTCAGTTCGTTAAGCAACTGCCTTTGGCTCAGGTCATGATCCTAGCGTCCTGGGATCGAGTCCCACATCGGGCTCCTTGTTCTGTAGGGAGCCTGCTTCTCCCTCTACCACTCTGTCTGCCTATGCGCTTGTGTGCTCTCTCTCTCTGACAAAAAAAATATAAATAAATAAAATCTTAAAAAAAAAAAAAAGAAACAACCAAGCTGAGGTGGCTCAGTCAGTTAAGCAGCTGCCTTGGGCTCAGGTCCTGATTCCAGGGCCCTGCATCAAGCTTTGCATCAGGCTCCCTGCTTCTTCCTCTCCCTCTGCAGCTCCTCCTACTTGTGCCCCCATCCCCAAATAAATAAATAAAATTTTTAAAAGAAAAAAAAAAAAAGAACCAACCAAGCAAACCCATACGTGGTAGAAGAGGAGCCCACAGAGTGGGAGCAGGGTCGCTGTGACAGGTGGGTCTGGAGAGTGGCCAGAACCTCAGGAGTTTGGGCTCATTTAGAGCAGAATGGCAGGCCTGGAAGGTATTTGGGAAGGGAGTATCATAATCCAGACTGTGTTTTGCACCTGAATACCTTACTTCCAACTTCTAACTATAATTGGTTTCTTTTTGTGGCTTATCCCACTATTAGGTGCAGAGATCTCTCTTCCTTCCTTCCTTCCTTCCTTCCTTCCTTCCTTCCTTCCTTCCTTCCTTCCTTCTTTAATTCTTCAGCTACTCTTTCTTCTAAAGTAATCACTCTAAGTCACATAGTGTGCTGAGCATTTTAGTCTAATTCAATTGTCTGACTCTGGAAGTCCTGTAAAATGATGTCAGTTTTACAGATAAACTGAGGATCAGAACATTTAAGGGACTTGCCCAGGGGAAAAGAGATAAGAACATGAGAAAAGCCCGGAGACTCAAGTGCATGCCCATTGCCAGGCACACAGCAGGGATGGAAAATCCTCCCTGAATTGGTAGTTGAAGGCTGAGATGAAAACCTTTACTTTTTAAGCCAGTTTTGGAATGCATGTTTGAAGTTGGAGGGATGTGAGGTCTTCCTATTTCCTGGAAATCCCAGGTTCCTTCCTCCTGGTTGTTCAAACCCATCTTCCTCTGCAATCCCTTCTGGTGCCCAGGCCCTTCTCTCACATTCTCTGCCTCAGTTAAGGAAGAGCTGTAGTGGTGGGACAGACCACGGGACTGGGTGGAGGCAGGTGATTTGTTGATTTTATTGTCTTTGTGTTTGGGGGTGGGTGGGTTTTAATGACGTTTCAAACCTCTTCCCTTTAATTCAACCCAATTCTTTCACTGCAATGAAATGAACTACATTTTAAAACAAATGAACTAAAAAAACAAACAAACAAACAAACAAACAAAAACAAATGAACTAAATTTTAAAAATATTTAGTGAGTGTCTGATATTACCCCTGGGAGGCAAATGATTGAGTGAGAAGCCATGTGGATGCTATAGGTTTCTGGAAACATAGGATTTGAATTTGATATAGATCCTTGATTTTAGTTCTTCTTCTGGAATCCATTCCAGTCCACCACGAAATGCGGCCCCTCCTTCATAGTTCAAAGCACGAACCATTTCCTCCACGGAGTTCAACTTCATCTGCCTGTTCTCACTGTCACAAATGATGATGGCCAAGACCTTTCCTACAGCATGTGACAATGCTTTCTATATCTCAGGAAATTCCCACACCCACACGAGGAGAAAAGCAGAGTGAGATCAGTATGGCTCCTCCCCAGCAGAAGCTCAGAGAGGTTCAAAAACTTGCCTGGGCCACACAGCTAGGAAATTGGGGCTGTGGGTCTAGAAACCAATGTCTAATGCTTGGCAAGGGACAGTTCCAATATGACATTATTGATGAGTCTCCTGCTAGGTAATCCATATTCATGCCCTTACCCTTAACGGTGTGTTCATTGGAGTGGGTATCTCCTCTGCTCACACGAATTAGTCTTCTCTTCCCATATATGCTGCAAACAATTTATAGAAAGGACACTTCTCTTATTCTTCCACTTCCCATGTACCAGTGACTATAATGCAGCCAACAATATAAGAGCCACTATCTAGAAGGTACCAGCGATGCTGTTAAGAATAAAATAGATATTCCTTCCTGCTCTCTGAAAATGTACAGTCTAATGGAATAATCATCTTTTAAGGATCTTTAACTTTTTGCTATGCCCTAAGGCTTGCAGTTTCTATTCCTCAGATGAGCACATTTGCAGAGAGAAACAAGGAACTATTTGGGTTGGGGAAGCTAGGTTCCCGTGGATTCCCTGCCAAAGAAGCTGGCCCAGGACCAAGCCAACATAGTATGATGGAGCAGAGAAGAATACGGCTCCAGGAGACAGGCGGAGTCCATCTCAGTTCGGCCAATACTCGTGCAATCTTAGGAAGGCTCTTCACCTTGGAACCAAAGCTTTTGCGTCTATAAAGTAGGGTCCCACTCCCACTTTTGCTCTGTGGGTGACAAAATGAATGTAAGGCCCTCAGATAAACAGCTCACCCAGAGCAAGGGCTCCATACGTGGTAGCTATTACCTCTATGGCTGTGACTCAGTGGCAGACATGGCCCCACTGAGCATCACTCACCCGCAGGATGCTTCTGCCTGAGACGGTTCCTGAGAGCGAAATGCTCGAAGTTCTCCACCCCGAGCTGTGCACGTGACCAGGAACTGAGACCACTCACCACGGGGCCGCTTTCCGTGACGATCGGATGCCCATGTCCCCTCGCTAGAAACGATGACAGGCGTGGTTCAGGACACGCCAGCCGCCAACAGGCTTCCAAACCCCGCCAAGCCCTCCTGCCCACTCGGAGCACCCGGGGGAGGGGGTGACTGTGCCATAAACACACGTTTGCTTTCATTTGGCTTAGCTGACTGTGTGTTTTGTTAAACAAATTTAGGTTTGGAAAAGATTATTTTTGGTACACTGCTGCATAATTAGATGAATTTTCATGAGTTTATTCTTGAAATAAACTTTGAAATTGTCCATGTTTTACTGTTTTTTAATCATCTGCAGATACTGTTTTTTGAGACTTAGCATGGGGAAAAAAAACCTTGTTACATATCAGTTTAATTTAGATTCAAATAAAATAATTTTTTGAATTTGCAGCAACAACAAGTCTGCGAAAGTGGTTGTAACTGGTGCTGAGTTGTTTGAGGATCAAGATAATTACAGTATAAAGGATAAGAGAGAATATAATATCCTGGCATCCAGTGCCTATTCAGCTAATCCCCAGCCCTTGACAGATGTTCAAACACAGTATTTTTAAAAGCTGACTTTTAAAAAAACAGGGCGAGTCACTTATTAGATATAAACAACATGATAAGAAATTCAAAGTCTGACATCCATTAGGAACTGTCCATGCTGAGAAGCCTACTAGACAAGGTAAAGAGGCAAATGCACCGTGTTCCTAGCTGGAATGGGTGCCCGAGGCAGGGCTGGGGTGGCGCCAACACGGACCCCTCACTTAGCCAGGACCATAGGTTTCATCAGCACTGGCCCCTGCAGGAGTCAGGGTCCCAGAGGCAGCTTTGACAATGTCATCCACCCACACAGCAGTAGTGAATCCTTTTTGGCATCTGGGTGAGGGAGAGGATCCCAGCAGCCAGCACCGGGACAGTTTGTCTGGCTTTGGGCAACAGCGACAACAGCCCAAAGAGATGCCCAGGCAGGAGGAGGGGTAATGACCAGTGTGTTTGTTGGCTCAAGGATCACTCTTGGCTTTGGCCCCTGCCACTCCTGTACCTGCACATCCCACAGATACTCTACTGAGCCTGACCATCTTCTGGGTATCAAGGGCATGTACTGACCTCTAGGATTCAGAGATGAGTAAGACCTCATCCTGGCCGTGCCTCCAAAATCTCACAGTACAGCAAAGTAATTACTATTATTAATTACTGAGCTTTGTCTATATACTAAACGTCTTTTCCAGTGTTTTTATGAACCCCCGCAACAACTTTATGGAGCAGGCACTATTGTGCCCATTTGACAGGTGAGGAAACTACAGCACAGAATGAATGAGTGTATGATGAAGTGGTTCTGCCTGGGGGGCGGTAGATGGAGACTGCAGATGTGGAGAGGCTGGAGAAGGGCAATCAGGGCAGAGAGAACTATGCAGGGAGAGCAGAAAAAAATAAATTAATTAATTAAGACACCAAGCTGCACCAAGGATGACACAGAATTACTTTTTTGTTGTTGTTGTTGTTCCTCTTTTTAAGTGGAATTCTGTACCAAAAGCCCTTAGCACATAGGGAAGGACAAACCAGACTCTGCGTGCCGGCGCTTTCCTCCTTTGTGCCAGATCTTTTATGTGGGGTCCTTGAAACTGCTTCTGTATCAGCAATGGCTCCAAAGTGGCAAAGTGTACTGGAGAGAAAGGCTTCCTTCAGGGCCTGAGCCATACGTCTGGGCTGCAGAGTCAGGCTTCAACATTAGGCAAGGCTAATGGATCTCCAGGGAGCACTGGGCCAGCGCGGGTGATTGTTTAGAGAGTGAGCGCGTTCTATGGTGACCCACCTGCTCTACCTGTCCCGTGTCATCTGGCTACTCCTAATCTCTTTCCAACAGGACCAAGACTTGCCTTATCAGCATATTACTTTAAAACAACTGCAGAAAAGGCTCTTCTTTTAAAGAATATTCCAGTCCTTCCCAGCAGCCCCACCCCTGCTCAGAAAGCCCATTCTTCCCCCCAGAGCCGCATCCAGACCAAGGGAGAAGCCTTCTAGGAGACCACGCAAAGAGCCCAGTACAAGTCCCCTGTAGTGTGGTGGCCTGGCTATGCCATGCTTTTGCCCTGAAATGGAGCCAGGCTAGACCTGGTGAACTGTCACATCCTCAGAGTGAAGGAGAAGGTGGCAGACTACTGGGTTTGACCTGCACTCCCAGTTTGCTTGGGTAAGATTTTCTTGAGTATTTTCTGGGGACCAGATGTTGGCCCCTGTGAGAAAAAGCCTATATGGGGTGGGCTTAGGTCTTGCCCAAGAGGGCTACCGGGAGGTGACATGGGAGCACAGAGCAGGGAGACTACTAACTCCAGCGTCTCATGCTTACCTTGGGCACCACTGCAAAAGAGCCGATGTCTCCAGTGTGGTCTCAGTGGCATGCTTTCTTGGCCAGCCCTGAAAAGGCACAGTGCTTCCAAAGAGCAGCCCTTCCAAGAACGTCTCAGTCCTAGCTTGCATCGTGGGAGGAGGCAAGCCTAGCTAGGGGCACACACAGGGCTGCACTCCTTCTCTCTTGGCTCCCCTGGAGGTGTCTGCCATTCAGGATCCTTCACTCTGCTCAGGACTCCTGTGAGCACCACGGGATTCAAGGGACCAGGGCTCTGGTCATTGTCCTCTAACCCTCTGTACCTGTTCCTTCTGAACAATCATCTCAGGTTCTCTGAGCTCATTCTTGGTTTCAAAAACTTCCTATCATTTCCCCCAGAACACTAGCAATCAGCCTTCAGGGAGTGTTTTCTAGATCCCTGGGACCGCTAGAGTTGACACGTACTAACTGCTTGTCCAAACTACTGGACTGAATGATTTCTCCTTGAGATTCAGAGGAAAGTGTACATGTGTACACACTGGCCTCATGTGTACAAAGAAATTAGAACCACCTCTCCCAGAAAAGGTTCTGTGATGCAGGTAGTACATTGTTGCAATAATGGCTCCTAATGGGTCCACACCACCTCACATCCATGCCTTCAGGGAGTTCCCCCACATACTTACTCTGAGTTTGGCTGTATGATTTGCTTTGGTCATTGTGGCACAATTTGGAAAGTGTTTATGTTTTGAGACCTAACCCTCTCTTGCTTCCTTTGCAACCCCACCACTACTGCCGTGTAACCAAGCCTGGGCTGGCCTGTTGGATAATGGGAGACATGCAGCCCTATTGCCTCCACCACCCTGATCAGTAGCCAGCTAGTTTCCAGAAGAAGAGTCACCTAGCTGGCTGGTAGTTAACTGTGGGTAGGTGAGTGAACCCATTTGCAATCGACAGAAGAACTGCCCAGCTGAGCCTAAACCAAACGGGCAACCCTCAGAGTCATCAGCTAAGCAAATCAGTGTTGTTTAAAGACACTAAGATTTGGGATGGTTTCTTATGCTGGGGTCTTCCAAATTAAATTCCATGGGTTGTTCCTCTAACTAACATGTCTATCAGTTCAGAACAGTCTTGGCAATAAGCTGGCCATTAGTTACAAAGTTTAAAATTCAAACTAGGAAGAGTTATTTTATTTACACTTTTTAATCAGACAAAATTCACAGGCAGGCATAGATATACACATATATTCTGAGGTCCTGAGATCTTGCTTAAAGTCAGAAAGTCATCCAGGATTTAAACCCATATTGCCCTGGCTCCTAATTTTAAGCTCTGATACTTGAATAGAAGCCTACCAGACCTTTTCATCAGGTCTGTCTCTATGCTGGACTCCTGATTTTCCTATGAATCCTGATCTGCTACCAACAGAATGGGAACAATCAGTAAAATGTTATGGGGCTGTCACTGAAGGAGGAGGAGGAAAATCATGGCAGACGATGCACTGATAATTCTTTTTTTTTTTTTTTTTGAAGATTTTATTTACTGATTGACAGAGAGAGGAAATCACCAGTAGGCAGAGAGGCAGGCAAAGAGAGAGGGGGAAGCATGCTCTCTGCTCAGCAGGGACCAATGTGGACTGGATCCCAGGACCCTGAGATCATGACCTGTGCCAAAGGCAGAAGCTTAACCCACTGAGCCACCCAGGGACCCCAGATAATTCTAATTACTAAATTGATCATAAGTTATTGACCCCTAGCTCTGTGTTGAATATTCTTCTAACACTTTCCATATATTTTCTGATTGAATTCTTGCTGCCACCAACCATGGTTATTATTACTACCGCCATTTTTAAAACATCTAACCAACTTAGCTAAGTAGGTGAAGAACAAGGATTCAAACCCAGGAACCTATGCTGGGCTGATTCTTGATATTTGCTCAGGTGGCCTTCCAAAAACAAGGTAGCCAGAAAGCCTGCAAAATTATTTGCACCTACTGGGGCCAGTGCTTTCTGCTCTGTGTCTGAGTTGTTAAGGGCATCAGTCTTAGACGGAGGATTTGGTTGCTTTTACTCTGTTCCTTATTTTTAAAATCACCTCCTGTAGATTGTTTCTCAGAGGCTGAAAGAGGGAACGTAGTGACCAGCCCTAGGTCCTAGAGCTTCATAAAAGAAGAGCGTATCTCAATGTATTTTTACCTCTGTGGTCATCACTGTGCGAAGTTACCTCTATATGGGTACCTCGAGTTTGTCTTACTACCACCTGGAACATCAGTGTGATTATCCTCAAATTACAGAAGCCATTTAATAGCTAGTCCCAATCAACAGAACCCTGGGAAAACCATATTTTACTGTAATTGGGTACTTTCCTGGTGCCACAGAATGATTTGTTCTCTTTAGCTCGCTAAACATTTCTCTTCCAATTTTATTTGCTGCCTTCATTTGCTTAGAGGGTTTCTCTTCCACAGAGGTAAAACCCTATGAAGAGAAAACTCCTGGACATCCAAATTGTTTCATGGAAAGAAATTCTGGGATAATGAATATGTGATTGCAATTCTCCATTCACAAGCTATGGGCTCCAGGAATGCAAGCAGGTTCAATGTCCTGGACAGAGTCACAACTCCAGTTGGGTGAGGGGGCCCTCTGACATTTGTGATTTACGGTACAGATTCTCTAACCCCACGCACACAGCGTCTTCCTCATTTTCTTGTTGCCCTTCAAGTTCTGTTGGTTTTGTTCAGATGTTTTTAATGAGTTTGTCCTGCAGCAGCCAGGGAACAGCTAACAAGTCTTCTGGGCCCTTAAAAACCCATTAGAATGTTATTTCTTACAAAGTGAAAAACTAACCTCATGCCAGATGCAAATAGGGCTCAAGCCATCAGAAATAAAGTTTGATTCTGAAGGAAAATTCCACTGAGAAATGAAAGTTCTTCAGCTTGGAAAAATAGTCTTTGATGTCTAGTCCAACTCGGCCATCTGATATAATGATCAAGATTATAAGTCAGCTTGGGTTCAAATCCATTCTCTGTTACTTCCTAGCTCAGTGATCCTGGGCCAGTCGCTTCACCTCTCCGAGTTTCTATTATATCACCTGAAAAACAAAAATGATACCTACCTCTTAGAAGGTTGGAGGACTAAACACTATATTACAGGTGTGTAAGTTAGGATTCTACTTAACTGTGACAACAAAAAAGAATGTGACTTAAATTAGTAAAGACACATTTCTCTCTCATTGAAAAGAAATTAAAAACTTGACAACCCTGTATTGGCATGGCAACTCCACAGTTGTCAGGGGCCCAGGCTTCCTCTACCTTGACCTTTGGCACTATCTTCCATTCTCAAGGTCACCTCATGAACCTCATGGTTCAAAATGGCTGCCAGGCACCAACTCACAGCCTGTATTCTAAAAGGGAAGCAGAAACAAAGGTAGAGGGAACAGAGGGTATAACGTTATGTGTCTCGGGTGGGTCAGAATCTGCTTGGGAAATTTCTTGGGAGTTCCAACTAATAATTTTCTTGGATGTTTTGGGATTCCTTAGCTATGAAGGAAACTGGGACATGATCTGTTGTTGGACATACTGCTATTTAGAATAAAACCCTGGGATTTTGTGAGTAAAGAAGGGGAGAATGCAATTGAATAGTTAACTAGTAGTCTGGTTGTAACATTTAAAGTACTTAAAAAGTACTTAAAAATGGTGCCTGTTAACTTAGGTGGCTCTGAAGCTGGTGGGAGGAGCCTGTTTGATAAATGGAACATGGCCCTTGGAGCCCAGGGGACTTGAGCTAAACCTCAGCTCCATCCCTCATTGGGAAGGACCTGGTAAGCATTGCTGAATTTACCTAGGAGCCTCAGCATTCTTGGTTGTCAAAGGCAGTGACGAGTATCGACCTTTTGGGATTTCCGGGCGAATAAAGTGAGAATGAGCATTTAAATGGCCTGATACATAGTAGATGTTCAGTAAATGTGAAGTCCTCGCTCTTCTCCACCCCAACTCCTCAATGCCAAGCAAGAATCAAAGGAATCATCCCCTCCCAGCAGGGCCCTGAGAAGTGGTCAGAAATCTCCCAGAAAACAAGACGGCTCTGCCCCCAGGCTGCCTGCTCTCTGCCCACGAAGTGCCAAAGTGAGTGAAGCCAACCCTGTAATCAAACAATACCAGATACTTTAATTATAGTTTTTTGCCATGATCTGAATCACTGTTTTCATGTGCATTGCTGTGAATTAATCTCATAACGGTGGTGTTAATTTCTTGATGGATAAAGGAGTATTTCAGCTACCGAGGTATTCCACAGAGAAGGGAATGGAGTTCACATTTAATTAGCTCCTACTCGCTGCCAGGCACTGTGCTGAGTGCTTTATAAACCTTGTCTCATTTTCCTCTCACAATAACTCTGTGGGTTGCTATTACCACCTCATTTTATGAGCGAGGGCATGGAGACTCAGAGATGTTAAGCAACGTGCCCAATGTTATCGTCTGTACAAATCCCAGAACTGGAAGTTGAACCCACATTTAACTGATTCCAAAGCTCATGTTCTTGCCTCCATAGGATTCTACCTCCCAGGGCTCCCAGCCCCTGGAACCCAGCAGTTTTTAGAACAGGCCTGGTGAGGTATCTGGTAGGAGAAGAAAAGGAAGACCAAGCTGGAAGTCGACTTTGCTATTTCTGAGTTCTGCTTCTGATTTCCCAGCTCTGGGACCTCTGTAAGACAAAGGTTTGCTTTTCTGTAAGGGAGGTAAGAAAGGGTAGTTAACAGGATGACCTGAGCTCTCCCTTGCAGCTCTGAGAATCTACAACTAGAGAGTGAAATTGCACACCCTCATTTCTGTGTGTTCCAATATTAAATGCACCTACTATGAACTAAACCTCACTGTGGGGTAAAATAGAGCTGAAACAAGATGTATCGGTTACCTAAGGACAGTTAAACTAAAATCTGGAGAAAGGGTAGCAGATTTTATCGACATATGTGGAGATACTTGGAGGAATTTTCTAGAAATTGCATTTATCCAAAAAGGCCATGTCAGAGGTTAATGGGTTTCCTGTCACTGCAGGAGGTCTTCCACACATGGCTGGGCCATCCCACCATAAAGGGTGCAATTATAATATTGAGTGATTGGACAAAAGGGTATCTTAGACCAAGTGCAGACCTAATACATGGTCATGAGGAAAGGATTAAAGATACAGTCAAAGCCAAACTGGAAGTCCCCATCCACTCCCCCCACCAATTCCAATCCCTAGGAACAACAAATAGTGGTTTTCCTTCCAAATCCCTCTTCAAAATATTATCTTACTGATCACGTGTCTTGAAATTTCTATTCATCTTGAGCATCCTGATAGTGGCTTACAAATGATTGCCTTCATTCTCTTTATCAGCTGCACGATGTTCCTCAGACAACAGGTTAGAGAATCATCACGGCACGCATGTTTCCCACATTCTGGCCCTCTTCGTATATCTCTCCATCTCACCCCAACTCTGCTAAAGATAATTTCTTCCCTATTGCCTCAGATTGATTTTGGAAGCTTATTTATGGTACTGTCTCCTTAAAAATCCACACCTAGCTTTAGGAATGTTCATGGTTGACTCTGTCCATATTTTCTCTATTGACATTGCATTTCCTATCTTGCTTCAGAAAAATCTTTGTTATTCTGTCTTATTTAGCTATAGTCACAATAAAACTGTATTACAAACCA
Source organism: Mustela nivalis (assembly GCF_964662115.1). NCBI lineage: Eukaryota > Metazoa > Chordata > Mammalia > Carnivora > Mustelidae > Mustela > Mustela nivalis. The sequence goes on along the minus strand of NC_139028.1, from coordinate 76,714,882 downwards.
CCCCAAAATGTAGTGGCTTAAAAATGTGATCATTCATGTGTCAGTAGATTAAGTATTAGCTGATCTAAATCAGGCTTGCCTTTAAGCTATAGTTTGGGTTCAGTTCTGCTCCACATGTCTCTCATCCACCTCAGATCAGTGGGCTGGGGGTGCATATTCTTCTCATGATGTTGGGAAACACACAAACTAGTTTATGCCTTTGCATAGGCCACATCCACTGCCATCCTACTGGAAAGCAAGGAGTATGGTCAAGATCAATGTTGAGTGGAGAGAAGGGATAGGTTTAGATCACACCAGGAGGAGAGAAGAATGAATATTACACCCTTAAAATTTTAAAAAGATAATCTCATTGTATTCAGCTCTTTTACAGGCTTTGGGACTTTTGTTTGATTCTTTCTCTATTTGCATTACATGAGGTGTGTACGTGTGTGTGCATTAAACAAGGGAGCAATCCTAGGAGGTGGTGTCAGGAGGGAGGTGAGTGTGCTAGCAAGGGGTATAAAATTATGAAAGATAAGGGAGCTGCCAGACCTCCACTTTCCAACCCTAAAGGCTGGTCTCCATGTGGAAAGGTTTATTTAGAATTTCATCCCAGTTAGAGAGTTGGATCTCAGAATATAGGATGGAGTTCTAGGTCCTAGAGAGCCTGTTAAATGGAGAAGAGATTGAGTATATGGGATTGGTTTTAGGGCTTTGGCTGATGGTAGAGAATTCTACTCAGGTTTTAGCCCCAGCAAAATATAATCATTTCCATGGAAAGCCCATAAGAGGCAGTGCTAATGGACCAGGGATAATTTGAGGTTCAAAAACTGGAAATATAAAAGCAGTCAAGAGACATCCTGTAGGCTGTGGTGCAGTTTCCTTCACTGTGTTTGTCCTAGGAAGGGTGAATCCCCACTCCACCGTCTCTCCCACGCCAACCTCAGGAACAGAGGGGCTGTGCAATGGTCGTGAGCAGGACAGAACGGAAACGTGTGACATCTCAGGCAGGTAAGCATTTGGCTCTCCTTCAAACACACAGGCATGAAATGTCTGCTCAACACCTCACTCCTGGAAAATTGAGCCCCGCTAGGGTGAAGGGGGTGAGAGTGAAGAGCCCAGGGGCTGGGCTGCCTTCTCCTCCTCCACCAGAATGAACTATTCCGCTTGCCCCCAAACTTGCATACTTCCCTTAGCTAAAAACAAACAATCAAAAACAAAACAAAACAAAACACCTCAATTAATCAGATTCATCATCTGCTCTGTGCTATTTGGCCCAGGTTTGGGGGCTCGCATCCTGTACTGAGATGCTGATGAAACCTCCCTTTGTTTTGAACACTGTCCCAAGGTCCACGGCTCTGCTTTGCTGATGCGCTTGCAGGTTGCTCTCGAATTTAATGGCTCTCTATAGCTCACTGCAACCCGTGGGCCAGCACCAGAGAGAAAGAGGGCAGCCTTGGGAGGGTAAGAAATCAACCACAGTAGCCTCTCAACTTGGGCTGATGCTAGGACTACTCTACTTATACAACCTCAGGGCTGTCTGTGGCAGGAGCCTAACAGAATGTTAGCAGGATGTCCTGGCTTTTACCTCCCACTTATAGACCTGGTTTATGCACTTTCTGTGAAATTCTAACTCCTGTATGTGGAAGTTAGACCCAGCAGAAAATCTTCCTGTCATGCAATCACCTATTTCTTTTTCTTAGAGTTCATTTTCAGGGGAAATGCGGGAAGGTTGCAGGAATAAAGTATACTGGGATTTCGTGACATGGGGCTTGTCAGCCCAAAGCTTAAGGAGTTCGGGCACTTTCTGAAGTGTGTGTCAGGCGTCATCTCTGCTCCAAACAGCCCAGTGCCTTTCAATCCTATATAGTATTCTCTTGGAGAGGAGTGCCCTTAAATACAATCTTTACCATCTTCCATTTCTCTAAACCTGTTGGCGCCCCTGGGACATTGGCATCTTGCACACTTTGCTACGGAGCTACCTTGCTCCTGACAGAGGTGCGACCGTGTAGGCTCATCAGGGCCTGTTGGGACCCCAGCTTCTACCCTTTCGCCATCCTCCCATAGGAGCCGAGCCATTAGGATTGTGGGGAAATCCGAGAGGGCTCAGCATCGAGCCACAGGAGCTGCGTTCTCTCCAAGAGGCCCTCAGGGGAAGAGCCCCGAGGACAGAAAGCTGGACAATGCGGGGCCCTGGGATGAACAAACAGGATAGGACAGCGCCCCTCTGTCCCTTTATTAAGAACGGTGAGTGATCTAACACTTTTCATTCGGCTGTGGAAGAGCTTCACTGCCATGCTTTGTAAACACACAAACATCATCTGAAATAAGAGAAGCAAAGGATTATTCCTAGTTTCACAAGAGCCTGTCCTTGGAATTGTGGATTTATTGATAGAGGCACTGCCTTAATGTTCTGGCTTCTGGATTCCCTTTAAACCGTCTTTCTCCCGCCCACATATCTTTGCTTGGATGGAGTATTGTTCAGGATTCTTCAAGTTGCTTGTGACAGAAACCTAGCCTCCATGAGCTTGAGCAATTTCAGTGAGGTTTCCCCAACATCACCAGAGTTTTTTCAGACTTCTTGCCATGCCCTAGCTACCCCTTTCCCCTGCCCTGAGTGGCCCCTTTTCTCTCCTCCCACAGGACAGTTTGCTCCGTGTAGCCAGGGATGGTGGCTGGGGGCTGGCTGATGTGGCTGCAGATAGCTCTAGGCTGAGGACAACCACACTTAACACCAGATATAAAGAGAAAAGTTCTATCTCTCTCTCGTCTGGATACAACATCCCAGGCAAAGTTCCTAAATTGCCTTGCTTGAGATGAGCATTTACCTTTCAGACGGATGGCTTACAACTCTAGCCACACGTTTGTCTGGGACACTGTTTCAAGTGTCAGTACCTGAGCCCGACATCTGGAGACTCTGATTCATTTGGTCTGGTGGGACCCGGATGTCAGTGTTTTTAAGCTTTCTGCAAGTGATGAGAATAGCCAAGCTTGACTGCTGCTTTAGACTCATTCATTTATTCTTCAAAAATCCATTCTATGCCAGGCGGTACACCAGGCGCTGACAGGGCAGTGAGTGAGCCAGATAAAATCATTCTCATGAAGCTCACACTCTATGGCGGAAGGCAGGCAATAAACCCATTAATAAATGAATAAATGAATAGTGCCAATAAATAAAGAAGTACGATCCAGAGAATAAAAACAAGGCCAAAGCATGGGTAATGAGAAGAAGCAAGCCATAAGCAGCTTGGAAAGAAGAGTGTTTGAAGCAGAGGGGAGAGCTAAGGCAAAGGCTGAGAAACAGGTACAGATGGACCCTATCACAGAAGAGAGAAAGCAATATGGCGGCTGAAAGATGGTGGATGGAGAAGGAAGCAACGTCGAAGGGGGTTAGAGGGACTGGCTGCAGGGGGCTGCTATAGAGCTTTGAAAACAAGGCCATGGGATGTGGATTTTATTCTGTGAGCCATGGGATGTCAGCAGCCAAGGGGAAATAACTGGGCTCTGATTTATATGTTCAAATGCTTATTTTGACCACTGGATGGAGAGAGGACTAAATAGGGCAGAAGTAGGAAGGGGTAGACTGAGTAGGAGACAAGAGCAGTTATCCAGCTGACCAGTGATGTTGGCTTGGTCTAAGCTGGTTTCAGGGAGAAGTGAATGGACATAGGTCGAGGTTGGGAGGTTGAGTCTACAGGACACCCTGATGTAGCCCCAGAATTGTTCCTTGCACATCCTCTGTATCTGGCGTGGGATGGGGGTGGGGGGTCACGTACTCCAGCCAGGAGGGGTTCCAAACATATTTGTTGCTTTAGTGAAACTGGAGTCCAGAGGCATGAAGATGGAGAAGAAGGGATGGAATGACAGCTCTGAGCTTGCAGAGCTTCTCTATTGAAGTTGAGGTCCTGGCACAGGGTTTCACACACGCAGACGTGAAGTGGATGGAGCCCCCGACGTTGCGGGAAGACAGTCAGTTTAGTGACCCTGAAGCCTGCGTAGGAAACAATTGCACATGGGAGATAAGCAGAGAGGGCTCCCAGCTCTGCCCGTGGACAAGAGGCTTGCTGTGGGGAGACACCGCTCCACCTTCAAGGTAAAGAGGAGTTGAGCCTACACTGGTGCCAGTCTCATAAGGATGGTCCCAAGAAAGTCACATATTTGCTGGTGACATTAAGTAGGGTTATATATACCCTGGGACTGAGGGGAGACCCAGCAATCCTAGCTTTGGTGTGTTTTCCAGAGTGAGCTGTCATGACATTGTGTGGAGGGGGGGTAACTGCAGGCTAGGAGACACCCAGGGAGGAGTAGATGGAAACCAAGGCAGCCATTAGCAACATCAAATTCAGTGTGTCCAGAATGACTGGTCTCCGATGAAAAGTGGGAGAATGATGCCAGAGATAGAAATAGAACAATACCATACATGTCGATTAAAACCACCTACACTGACAGCATGCTTATGAGGAAATATGCATATTTCTGGGCATATATTAAATTCACACGTACATTAGTGTAGATGCCGACAAGAACTAGGAATGAGAGTAGGATTGGGGATTGTGGAAGGCAGAGAAATGCCCCCCTACCCGAGTCCCCACCCCTACCCCCAGAGATGTCCACATTAATCCCCAGAACCTGTGGGTCTGTTTTGTTATGTGACAATGGGGAATTCAGGTTGTGGGTGGAATTAACATCACTAATCAGCAGGGAGGGATATTAGCCTGGATTGTCCAGGTGAACCCAGTATAACCACCAAGGTCCTTAAGAGTGGAAGAGGGAGGCAGGCGTGCAGGTCAGGGGGAGATGTTACTGTTCAGGAGTGACGGCCCTGTAAGAAGGACTGGGTGATGTTGCTGGCTTTGAAGGTGGAGAAAGGGGATGATAAACGAAGGGAAGTGGGAGGCCTCCAGAAGCTGGAGAAGTGGAGGAAACACATTCTCTTCTAGGGAATTCCAGAAGGGAAGGCACGCTGCCAACACCTTCATCTTATCCAGGGAGATCCAAGTCAGACTTCCCGTCCACAGAACTATAATACAATGCATCTGGGTTGCTTTGAGTCACTGAGTTTGTGGCGATCCGTTCTGGCAGCCCTAGGACACAAACCCAGGGACCAAAGGGTCCCCCTGGGCTCGTGATGATCAGCAACATGCACCGAACTGTGGAGTCTGAATAAGTCTGCCCTCCCCTTCCAAAATCCGAAACAATATTGTCCAAATCGAAGGAAAAGAAGAATAAAAGAAACCCCCTCTGTACACCAGATGCAACGGACACAGCAGATCTGGGAATGAATTCTCACCATGTCCCAAAGATTGAGCTAGAACTTCATAGGCACGAACCCACCTTTGGTTCCTGGAGGGTGAGGTACGGGGACTGGCCAGTCAGGCTCACTGGTACAGAAGGCTATTAATATCCCAGGATGCCTGTCCATCCCTCTCCCTGCAGGGAACATCATCGGCCACTTCTTTAAACCTTCCCAATCTCTTTTCTGTCCCCGCCCCCCTGCACCCTGCTGTCCTCAGCCCCCAGACCACAGTCGATCCCACACTCGGTCCCCAGGGCACAGCGAACCTGGCTCTTGTGGGGCTGATGCTGTGGACACCCAGGAAAGTCCTGACCACCCCGTTGCCCACAGCATCCCAGCGTTCCGCATTAGCAGGACCATTCATAAAACATCCCTGGGACTTCCATGAGCTGTTTATTCTCAACAACCTAGAGCAAGCCTCGGGGCCCCAGTGTGATGTTTGTGTGTCTAATTTCCGTGAGCTATTGAGAAGAGCCCACTCCAACCAGCTAGTTGTCAGCCTTGACTCCAAGGGCCTGGAAAATGTACTATTTGCAATTACTTGAAAAGAAACTAATTAGCTTTAAGGAGGAAACCATAGGTAGAAATGACTGAAATCAGCTGTTCAACTGTGCTTGGCAAAAAATTAAAAGGAGTAGGCGAGCATACCTCTCATTGGTCTCATTTGAAGGAAGAGTAGAAAGAAGGGTGAACCTGGCAGAGGGGGTGTCTGCGGTGTTTTCTCTGCAGGGAGAAAACTCTGTACTCCTCAGAGCAGAAACAGTGTCTGCAAAGCTTTTGGATGGCTGAGAGGTTATAAAGTGACCATGAAAGCCACCTGTGGACTTGGTTCACTAGCAGCGATGAAAGGTATTTAAAAGAGAGCGCCATGATAAACTCAGGCTTTTGGAAATGTATGCTGACCTTCAGTGTAAGTGTCAGATTTCTGCATTTGGTATATAAATTTTGCGTTCTCCTTTGGAAGTGGTCACTCAGAGTCACTTCTCAAAACAGATTGAAAAACACTATGTTGCAGTTTCTCAGAGCCTAGCCCTTGGCCTGGTAGACAGCAGGTAGTGATGAGAAAGGGGCCGGCAAACCGGCCGTGCTCTAGAGATCTCCTTGAATGCGACAGGGACGGATGTCCCTGTGGGAGAGTGTCACCAACGATCCAGAAGCAGAGCAGGAGGCAACAGCTATACGGGAAGAAAAGATGCTTCCCGATGTGAGTCAGAGCTGTGACCAGTGTTCTCACTGTTCACAGCAGCAACGACAGGATTGTCCATGGATCATTGCTGAGTGCTTGCTAGGTGCTGGGTTTGCATGTGTCAACAATTGTTATTTCCAGTTTATTCTTAAGGAACCTGAAACATAGGGACCTGAAATGGTGAATGTTTCAGAAGACTCTGGGGAGAGGATCTGGGGACAAGTCATTCATTCAGCAAGTGATTCCAGGAAATAAACCTGCAAAGATGTAAAACATAAAGTACCAAAGGGAAAGAATGCAATACAATTTAAGTTACAATTGATTTATTACAGGGGACAGCCAGGGCTCAGTCCTGCTGGCGAACTCGGGAGGATGGAGTAGAACATTTTCAGAGTGATTATGCCAGTGAAGAAGGCAAGGAAGATAAGGTGTTTAGACACAGGTTCCCTCGCTGTCATTGGTTGATGGTGCTTTGGGGACATCAATTCTACCCTTCCTGCTTGTCCTGTGCTCATGCTGGTCATACCCTGCAGGTGCTTGGGGTAACAGACCTCAGCCCTGGAGGTGAGAACCAGGGAAAGGGGGTTAGGGCATGGACAGTGTCCGTGGCAGTGCCCCATGCCCAGTTTGCCTGGGACGGTCCCAGTTTGTGCTTGTTGTCTGGGCATAATTAATAATTATAAATATTCCCCCTTTTACTTGTAAAGATGTCCTGCCTTGGATGATTTCTATGGCCAGTCTTGCAAAGGAAGAAGTGGGTGCAAACCTGAGAGCCTATGCTTTCTGCTTCTGTCTTGTCCTCTCTAAGTGCAGCTGTGGCTTTCCCCATCAGGCTAACAGAGGTGGGCCCTCGCCAGGTACATCGCAGCTCACCAGAACCTTCTCTAGGGAGGTCCTAGAACCCTATGCCAACATGGTGCCTGGTGATTATAATACCTAGACTTCTGATTCTTCTCCTTCAGTTACTGAATCAGAACCGCTGGGACTTGGGGCTGATGATCAGCGTTTTGAACACTTTCTCTGGCTAATCCACATGATCGGGTTTGGAAACTACAGGCCTAGCAAAGGGAGACAATGAATGTTAACATTTTCTAAGAAGCAGCAAAGTGGGGTAGCTAATAGCAAGACCCCTGAGCTCGCCTGATTCAAATCCCAGCTCTATCACTATGGCCTAAGTAATTTCCAGCACATTACTGAACTTCTGTCTTCCTTGCTGGAGTAAAAAAAAAAAAAAAAAAAAAAAAGTGGAGATAATAATAGCATCTACTTTATCGGAGCTGTTATGAGGATTAGACAAGTTAATCCATATAAAGCCCTTAGAACAGTGCTGGGCACGTAGCAAACACTTGAAATATTAGTTAGCGTTATTACTGACTTTCACCATTATGCCAGGGATCTTACCTAGGCTGTGATAATAATCCTGAGAACAACCACACGAGGAAGGTATTATTGAGGATTTGGGGCAAATAACTTATCTGAGGCTCAGAGGTTAACAAACTAGGGAGTGGGGGCGGGGGAGTGGAATTCTAGCCCAGATCTCTTACGACTGCCTCCCTATCCATGTCGGGCTCATTCCCAGTGGGGCATCCTGGTTTTCCCTCCGATGCTCCAGCCCACCAGGGACTTCTGGGAATGGAGAGGAGGGAGGGCTGCATATTGGTAGAGTTTACCTGCTGCATCCAGCCTGCCTTGGCGGGCCAGGCTGGAGCTGCTCTCTGGGATCTGGTTAGCAGCTAATGATCAGTGGGCTCTGGCTATAATGATCGGATTAGCTGTGCTTTAATCACTGTCTATTGTTTCAGCAGGGAGAGAATTTCACAGCTCATTGACTGCTCTGACTCCTAATCTACACGGAGGAAACAATGTTGCAGCTCATCAAATGCAATCAGCTGCTAATTGAAAGGAAATGGAATTTTACAATTACAGGCCACCTTGCAGTGCTCAGGATTTCTAAGCACTTCTCCCCACCCTCCTTTGCCAGCTCAGCACTGGCAGGAGCACTTGACAACCTGCTAGAGACTTCCCTGAGAGCTGCTTTTAGGACCTGGCCCATTTCTCCCCAGCCCCAGAGCAGCAGAAAAGGGAAGCAGCGTCCTCGCCAATTCCTAGGCTGCCCTTCAAGGCTCAGTGCAAAGGAAAAAGCCCTGGGCTGGGTGTGGGCAGAACTGAGTATAGCATCCTGGCTCACCTCCCCCCCCTCCCCAACCCAGGGCACCTTGTGATTGGCTGTGGGACCTTGGGCATGTCCCCATTTCTCTCTGGGCCTGACTTTCTTTCTTCCCAAAATCAAGATTTGCTGATCTCCAAGGTTCGTATCAGATCTGAGGATTCTGTTTGCTCCATCCTTGCTATTATCCCCACCAAGCGGAGAACATCTAAATTGATACCCTCTTTCTTACCCAGATATCTGCTTTTCTAAATGCTTTCAGGGTGACTGTTTAAGGTCTCCCCAAAACAGTCCTGATGAGATTTTAATGGGACAGAAAGCAAATTTGGGATATATCCTACTCAGACTTGTGATCAGACATCTCTCTCCCTGTCCTGGATCCATTCATTCCCTTGGATGAGTATCAATCACGATTAATTCTGAAGACAGTCACAGAGATTTTTCTGGGGTCTGTCTTTTTCCCAGTGAAATTCTACCAAGACAAGGCTTGGATCAGGGCTACCAGCCAGAAAGAGCATTGCTGCTTTTGACCCTGTCTCAAAGCCCCATTTCCAGCCGGCATTTTCTCTGAGAACAGGACAAACCAGCATCTGCTTTGAGCTCTGGTCTGTGTCATCCCACAATAACACTTGTTCCGTCCGGGAATGTGTCCGAGCCTCATGTAACCCCACAGAGCCATTTTCTCTTGGTTCCCATGATCTGTGGGTTTGTCTGATGTGCTTATCAGGCAGACCCTGGAATTTCACCACTTTCCTTCAGGCAGACGAGTTATGGTGTATATCAGGGAAAAAAAAAAGGCACAATGGGAACTATTTTTTTGTTTGGCCAGTGTTCATTCTTAGCCCCATCTCCCTCTCTGTGCTGGAGCAATGCTGTTGCAGGTTCTAAGGTTCTTGGTCTGGCCTGTTTCCTAGCACGATGGGCTGGAAACAAGGAGAAGGAAGGCAGAAGCTGGCTGCCTGCACCCCCCTTCAGATGACAGGGCAGTAGGCTGGAAGGAGGTCTGTGGAAAGGTATCACCTGATGTCTTTCCAGAACCCTGACTCTGGGGAAGGCAGAGGAGGAAGAGAACAAAGTCTGGGGTGTTAGTTAGGATCGAAGGGAGGCAGTGTGGACGGAGCTCTGGAACTCCAGGGTCTGGTCTGCTGTGTGACTAGGACAGAAGCTGGAAGTGAGTCAAGGTTGGGGACAGACACAAGATCACTCAGCGAGATTCCAGCTAGAGAGAGGTCTACGAGCCAAAGGGTCACAGTTCAGAAAACCACAGTGGAGAGGAGAGAGAAGGCCAACAGCAAGAGTAAAATGGTCTAAAAGGGCAATGAAGAGCATAAGAGATGACCAGAAGCTGGACAACGGTGCCCATGGTGACCCCAGCCCTCACGCGGACGCCAGCCCGTGCTACTAGAAACATGCTGGCTGGTACGTGGCCTGGCTGCGGCTGCTCATGGGCAGTTGTGTGGGCACTAGGAACAATTTCATTCAGTGGACAGAATGTGGCTGAGTGATCTTGTGTCTGTCCCAGAGAGGATGAAAATAGGCCGGCACCCTATAGTATTAGAGATTTGTTGGTATTGGAGTGCGAATCCAGGTCTCCATGATGTTTTGACCTGTAGATGGGGCAAAATGATGGAGGTTCAGAAGGAGAACCTGCCCGGGAGAGGCAACCCTGGGATGTCTAAAGATGTCTTAGTTAAAGCTTTTATTTTTTCAAAAGTAACCATGAATCTTATCTTTGATAGGTCTTTTAATCTTTTCATGTCTTGGTCAAAATTCTGTTAAAAGGAAAACCTAACATTAAAACCTTGGTACTGTGACCAAGATTCAGATGCATTGAATTTTGAGCCATTTTTCATTTAATCATTTTTTAAAAATGTAAACAGAATATTTTGCGGGGCTGCCACATTTGTTGAGATGTAGTAGATTAGGCCTAAGGATAGTTTCACATCTGCTTTCAGATTTCTTTCTTTCTTTTTTTTTTTTTTTTTTTAAGATTTTATTTATTTATTTATTTGTTTGTTTGTCAGAAAGAGGGAAAGAGCACAAGCAGGGAGAGTGGGAGGCAGAGGGAGAATAAGATTGTCGGCTGAGCAGGGAGCCCTATGTGGGGCTCGATCCTAACACCCTGTGATCATGACCTGAGCCAAAGGCAGACATGTAACTGACTGAGCCACCCAGGCATCCCTCAGATTTATTTTCTGTTAAGAAATAAATGAATTAGATATATGATATCAAAAAAAGCATAAATAGATGATGTAAAATTTTAGATGGCAATCTCAAAGTACTCAAGTTGGTACATAGTTACCAAATTCAATTTAAAAAAAAAACTTGAAATTGGGGCACCTGGGTGGCTCAGTGGTTTAAAGCCTCTGTCTTCGGCCCAGGTCATGATCCCAGTGTCCTGGGTTCGAGCCCCACATCAGGCTCTCTGCTCAGTGGGGAGCCTGCTTCCTCCTCTCTCTCTCTCTGCCTGCCTCTCTGCCTACTTGTGATCTCTGCCTGTCAAAAACAAACAAACAAACCTCTAAATCACCTGTGGCAATCCACCTTTCAGAGCAGAAATTGTGTCTGTAATGTGCATCTGCCCATCTGTGGCCTAACTTCTGCTCTGTGTCTCTTGAGACTGAAAGGCCACATTCCATTCTACAGAGCTCTGAGCAGGTAGAAGCCTCCTGAGCTAGAACTCTTCTTTTCTTTTCTTTCCCTTCTTCCACTGGGCTCTTCCCTCTGGGATCACACTGAGCCTTGCTGTGCAAAATGAGGTCCTCAGCCCAGCAGTGTTGGGTCACCTGCTGGTTTGTTAGATATGAGGAAGCTTAGGCTCCACCCCCTTCCAGTAGAATGAGAATCTGAATTTCAACAAGTTTCCCAGGTGATGTGTAGGTCTATTAAAACTTGGGAGGTACTCATATAATGTGTGCCTGCTCTTTACCTCTTAAAGAATAGCTTTTCATCTATTCACATAGGTGCTCAGCTCTTTGAAGTCAATTTTTTTTCCTCCAGGCATTTGATGATGAGGTGAACCTCTAGGTGGAAATCAATGTCTACACATCTAAGTAGTTCTGCACGAGTGAGGCTCCAGGTGGTGCCCACGACTGGGCACCAGGTTCCCCTCAACCCATGGGTTTCATCCCTGACCATCACCTTTAGCTCTGAGGTCAACTAGTGAATATATAGGACTCTGGTTTCTGAATCCCACCTAAACTATCTATGGAACCGTGTACTTTGTATTTTAAATTAGACTATCCTAAGTAGACCCTCTTGATTTAGCAGAAACACATTCAGGGTTTTGTTGTTGGTGGTGCTGGTGGTGTTTTTTTTTTGTTGTTGTTGTTGTTGTTTTTTGTTGTTGTTGTTGTTTTGTGTGGGTTTTTTTGGTGCAATGAATGATGCAGTTAGAACATAATGTAGAAACCAAAAACATGGTTCAGGATCCAGGATAATTCTAGAGATCATCTCTCAGAGAGAGACCAGGGTTGATTGCTTCTACCCTCTTGTTGCTACCAACCAATTACCCTGTTCTCTGCTCCATGTAAATATTGTCTTTGTCTTGCATATAATTTCTACTTACTCATAGCTTCTGCTGTCTTTTGGTGACCAAAGTAACCCCCTCCTTGTATCTTCTATCTTCTACTCCTGCTAATTGACTATCTGTATCTCAAGGTCAGATGTCTGAGAGACAAGACATGGTTTGTTAATTTGTGACCATTTTCCCCTGCTTATCAGAGATCTTCTGATAGAGCGGTTCCTGAGGCCTTATGCAGCTTACATAATGGCTGTCTTAGGTCTCTACCTTCCCCAGATCCAATTGGATGATGACTTATGAAGAAGGAGCCCTGTATAAAGGGCTATATATAAGTCCAGACAGTTTAGTATATTCTCCATCTCATTTATTTCTTCTTCAAATATTTATTGAGTATGCATCTCATCCCAGACACAGTGCAAGATAAATACAAAGATATGTATGTGAGGCATGGTCTCCTGTTTTCTGAAGTTCACGGCCTAGTGATGGAGGTAAGCAAGCAGAGAAATATTTTTTACATAGCAGAAATGCTGTAGTAGACATCTATCTACGGCGATGTGGAGATAAAAGGCAGTGAGGGAAGACTTCACAGAAGTGAAAATAAATGCATTAGGGGCTAAGAATGAGTAGATTTTAAGGCAGTGAGTTGGGCAGGGTGTGTTAGGGGAGTCTGCTGGCTCTTTCTTCCCGGTGTGGCAGGAGGTAAGTCTGAGGGTGCTGTGCCCCTGTGACTTAGCCAAGTAAGAACCAAGTCCCTGCGGGCTTTGTAGGCCTTGCTGAGGAGTCTGGCTACAGCCTGTGGCACAAGAAAAAAAGTCCTCAATGACTATAATAGGGGAATGTCACAGTTTGATTTATATCTTAGGAAGAGACTACATTGGTGGCAGAGGGAGAAATGTTGGGGGTTGAATGACACAACAAAAGATAAAGACCAATTAGGAAGCTATGGCACGGAATGAGAAAATAAGCATCTGGGCAAAGTGCAAAAATCAACGCCACACGTGCTGCTATTGTCCAGCACAGTGCCATGGAAGACATCACTAGCTGATCACTGAGTCCTGAGGAAACTTCATCAGCCAGCTCAACTGAGTATACAGGTCAGACATTACCAAGGGACCAGCAATAGAAACCTCTTTGCAAATGGGGCCAAGTCCACATGACTGATGTAGGTGAGGAAGGGAAAGAGGCTGTAAATGTGAATGAACCCCTGAGCCCTCGAGAGCCTTTCCTTTGTGTTGTCCCAGTGACTGCTGCCTGTCCGTGTCAGCCTCAGCTTCATTGCCATCCCTGAAACTTGGGCGTGGGGTGGGGGCTGCTTTACAGCCTCTGCTGTAATTTTAATTTCTCGATCTACACACGCAAGAAAGACAGGGAAAGGAAGTCACACTTCCCTTTCTCTACATCCCAAAAACCTGAGGCTTGGAGCACCGGACTCCTTTAGCACTCTGTGCTCTTAGGGCCCGTTATCCCTTCCACAAGCAGTGACTGGGTAACTATGATCCCCATCTTTTCACCCCACGCTGACGATAGAGCTCAGTAGGACTGGGTCTTCCTATTTCTTTTTATTGCTCCATATCGGATTGATCTGAACGTATTTCTTTTATACCTTCTTCCAGATTACCAGTTCCCTGAAGGCAAAGCCTCTGGAAAATGTTACTCTTCTTAATCACGGCCTGGATACCACAAATGAGAACACTCCTAAAGAGAGTGGCGTGTGGCCTGGATTTGCCCAACCTTGGCTGCAACATCAGAGCTCGGGGATCCAGTTGCAGACCAGCCCAGAGGTCTGTTTCTGATCAGCTCGGCAGCCATCTGTAATGCCTGCTAGATATTTAACCTGGCAGAAAGCACGGGCCTCTCCCCCAAATAGAGTGTAAAACCACAACCACAGCCCGCAAGACCCCGAGACGTGCAAATCCGGCGATGACCCAATGGCAAGCGTGGGTATGCGGGAAGGCAGTGTTTTCCAAATCCTCTAAGTCCAGAATCACTTGGATCACATCACACCGGCCCAAGAAGGACACAGAGGGACGGGTGACCTTCCCACTTCCCCAACCGTGACCATTTCAGTCTGTGGTTGACTTTGAACCTGAATGCTTCTTGGGCCTCAAATGATCAGGTCACTTGGGGATTCTGCAAGAGGAAGGTGCCGTGGGATTGGCTGGTGATGATGTCACAGCCACGCCAGCACTGTCCACTCCTGACCGGCTGTCTGACTCTTTGACTAGCTCCTACCCTGTCTTGATTTATATGTGATATTTTATAATAGCCAAAGCGATGCTCAAAAAAATTTCCTCAGCCTCAGCCTCCACACACCACCCCGGGCATGTAATAATGTTCCAGAAATGCACAGCCTGTCATGTCTTATTACGTAAATACAGGCCTGAGAAGCTTCTCTAGGTGACAGCAGGATGCGAGTGCCATCCAGGAATGGCCCCGGGGAAGAGGGAGGCAGAACACTATCCTCTCAGAGTTCTTAAGTGGAATTATCATCTGCCAGCATCATTCCAATTAAAGCTGGAAAATGTGGAGCCCACCTCTCCTTTCCGGATTGTCAGGGCAGGAACACAGAACGAAAAGGATATGTGCTCAGAAGTCCTGCTCTGGGTCCCGGGTGGGCCGCTCACCACCTCATTGTGGAGAAGGTCACTGTCTTCCAAGTCGCGCTCTCCTCCTCTCAGTAATGAGGGGTAATGGTACAACTCACCAGGTGAGCTTTTGATAGGATGAAAAGGTGCCCTAGGTTTAAAAATGTGAAAATATTTCACAAACTACGGCTCCACAAATTTTATCCCATAATCATTACAATAAAAATGATAAGAATGATACATTTCCATGCCTACTGACCTCAGCGAAACCCCTATTTTATATGGAATGGTCATATTAACATTAAGTATATAGAATATTTCACAATTTGACAGAGTATGTTGATCTCCCCTCTCCCATGTTTTATTATTCCTCATTTATGACAGAAGTGAGTGTTTCATAAGGAACCTGCGTCACACAGGCAGTGCAAGGTAGGGCCGAGCCTGTCTGCTCCCCACCCCCGGCCCAAACCCTATGCTCCCCCCGTCTTGTGCCCTCCACAAGTGAGAGTGGGAGCAGTGGGGAGTCATTTGTGTGTGGAGGTACAGGTGCAGGTGGGTAGCTGGGTACATGGGGCTCTGGTACACCTCTCCCCCCGCTGAGGAAACTCTAGGCCTTGGCTCGTTTATATAAAGACAACTTTACCTGAAGCTTCTGTCGAAAGTCATTGCATTTACTGGTGTTTCTCTGCTCAGACCTCTCATCCTCTGCACCTTTTATGGTGACTGTACCATCTGAACTAATTTCACCGCTGGCTCTTCGGTACTAAAAAAAAAAAAAAAAAAAAAAAATTGTGTCAAGCAGACCCTTTGGGCTGAGGTAGTTCTGCTCCCTGGTCACTCTGTGCTCAGGCAACTGGGTCACCTTGTCCCTCTGCGTTCAGGTGTCTCTGGCTCCGTTCCTTTGGTTCTCAGGAATCTGTATGCTCTGGTTCTTCTGCGTCCTTTTGGGAGGCACTGGGATTTTTCTGAGCTTAATCCTCCTGGCTGTGGGTAATTTGTGAGTCTACCTGGAAACAGCAACTAAGGAAGAGGCCGTTGTGTGCAGGTAGCTTACTTGGGCAGGGAGGGCTCTGGAGAGGAGCCCGAGGGAGCGTGACGGGATGTGATGAGCAACTGGCCACGGCGACGAGCCACTGATGCTCTTCCCACAGAGCCTGTGCAGGGGCCTCAGAAAATGTGTCTTGGACATCAGGGTATGAAGGGATAACATACGTATCCGTCGGCTTCTCTCCTCCAGGTCCAGGTGGTCCAGGTGGCCCTTTGGTCATTGATGTACCTGCGCCTCCTGTGGTACGTGCCTGTGGCTAGCAGGTGGCATGGTTGGTCAGAGAAATCCCAGTGCAGGGAGGGGATGGGTATGTGATGTGCACCTGGGCAGAGAGAGCAGGCGACCCCTGGGAGAACCTGTCACTGTCCACGTGGAACTGAGGTGGGTATAGCGGTCATGGACCTTCTGGGGACAGGGTTGCAAAGCAGAGGAGCTCGGCCAGATCCTCCAGGTGCAAAGCCATCAGAGGGCACCATCCCCTCAGCCGCACACCCCCAGAGCGCCAGCTTGGCAAGAGTCTGCCTGAATTGACGCAGTCATAGAATCAGCTTTGGATTCCAGGGTGACCAGTTCTCCCCGTGACCCGAGTCTGATACGAGGAGCAGCACAAACCATTAAGCATTTAATAACGTGATTATGACAACGAGACACAGTGTGGGGAACAGAGAGGCACTTGGCAGCCTCAACAGCGTGCTCCAGGCCTCGGCGAGGGCCACTCCTTCAAATGAAGGGGGGTGTTGAAAATGCAGAGCAGAAAGATTGATAATTATTTGAAACAAGCTTAAACATTTGGATTGCTCCAACCGCCTTAAATCACTCTGCCGTATTTATACTTGACTAGTGTTCTACATAACAACTTCCAAATCAAAGACTTTTGAAAAATTTCAATCACTGTGTTTTGAAGTGATTGAGAGCTCAGGGCGTGAGCGGTGTAGAAATAAGGCATATTAACATTATTAGCGCGACAAATTTCCTGAAGTAGTTACATTAAGAAATGATCAAGGCCTTAGCCTCTATAAAAGGAGAGGGGGCGGCATGTGGCTCAGGCGTTTGGGTTGGAAAGGATCTTAACTCTTTTGATGCTGAGAGCAGATCGGGGGTCTGGAAACTGAGAATTGCGAATGGACTGTGTCCTCAGAAGAGATCTTCTGTCCTCTCAGGACAGTGGGAAAGAGGAAGAGGGACAAGAGGGAAAGAGGAAGAAAAGCAACCTTAAATGTAGTTAACTCTTATATAGAAATTACAATATGACAGGTGCTGTCTTAAATGCCTTAAATCTATAAATAATCTATAATTATTCACCCCATGATTAATCGATCCCATGAGGTAAATCCTATTGTCTCGTTTCACAAGGTGGAGGAGCCATCAACGTCCGATAACTGGAAAGTGAAGAAATCGTGACATAAGCCAGACTTAGTCCAGAGAGCCTGCTTTTGAAAGAAGGGAGGCAATCCACATATTTCTAGCCTCGCAGTGTGGCAGAGACATTGACCATTTAAACCTTTAAAGAACTTCCTGAGATTTTTGCCTTTCATTTGATAGATAAGAAAGCTGATGTCCAGGCAGACTGATCAAGGTCACATGGCTTATAAGCGGCAAATGTCAGATTTTCCTACAGATCCCTTTCTGGCCCTTTCTTTCCCATCTGGGATGTTTATTAAGAAGGGGGTGACCTGGTATTCAGTGGGTACTCAGTAAATATCAGATGCCAGACAGCCATGTAAACGGGCACCCCTGCCAACCATAATTGTGGTGATTTCAGGCTATTGTGCAAACAACGTCCCATCAGAGGTAATGGCTCCCTAGCGCTGGAGAAAGTTCCAATGAAATGTAAACTGTTGACAGATGCGATCTCAGGAGGTTACTGCCGTGGGATCTCTCAGATAAAGCCCTAAACTTTCCTCAAGGTTTCAGAAAGTGAACGTTTGGGCTCCCCTCCTATCAATTCTGTCTCCTTCTTCTTCTTCTTTTTTTTTTTTTTAATATTTTATGTATTTATTTATTTGACAAACAGAGAGATCACAAGTAGGTAAAGAAGCAGGTAGAGAGAGTGGAAGGAAAGCAGGCTCCATGCCGAGCAGAGAGCCCGATGCAGGACTTGATCCCAGGACCCTGGGATCATGACCTGAGCGGAAGGCAGAGGCTTTAACCCACTGAGCTACCCAGGCACCCCAATTCTGTCCCCTTCTGAGGCACCCACAGAGTCACTTTTTCTGTTGGAGTGGCCAGGGAAAGACAGGATAGAAAGCTTGCAGCCTTCAGCTTAGTTTTAAGACATCCATCAGGTGTAAAAGAGAACTTTTTAATGACAGACCTCTTGTTATTCCAAAAGTTATGGCAAGACTTCATCACACTTCAAACCATTCACGTCTACATAACCAAGATTTTAAAGATATATTTTAGCTAGAAAAAATACAAGTTCTTTGTTTTCTCCACCTTGCTTTTGACCAAGGCAGGTTGTAACCTTAAGCAAGCTTTAAAACTTAACTATTGATACTTTACCTGTATCTTCTAATCTAAACCTCTTAATAGTACTACGGAGTCAGAATCATAATCATTGTTTTACAGATGGTAAAGCCATCGGCACAACTGAACCTCACTCACATGAAGTAATTTAATTTAAGCAGATGATAATAGTTGCTCAATATTTTTTTTTGGAGTGTTTCAATGACTGATAATCAGACTAATTTAAAACGATGTTTCAGCTTCCAAATCTATAAAATGAAAACGCTTTAGATGATGTCTTGTTCTCTTCCAACTCCTACATTCTAGAATCTCTTCCAAGTTTAGGAAAAAAGAGAGAAGAAAGAAAAGAAGAAACATTGTTACAGCTTCAGTCATGTGCCAGGCACTTCACACTTAATCATCAAGAGAAACTTTGGGAGAATAG
Source organism: Mustela nivalis (assembly GCF_964662115.1). Classification (NCBI taxonomy): domain Eukaryota; kingdom Metazoa; phylum Chordata; class Mammalia; order Carnivora; family Mustelidae; genus Mustela; species Mustela nivalis. Next base: position 76,696,208 of record NC_139028.1, on the reverse strand, counting down.
TATCAGGGTGTGCTTTGGACAGGGGAAGGAGTGAAGATCACCAGGTTGAGTTGTCCAAGACCATGAAGCTTGAAGTCACAGATCTGGAGCTCCAATCTCCTGTCTGAACACAGAGCCTGAAAACTTTTCTCTACTTTAAAGCCAGATGGCTTCTCCAACAGTGCCGGTCCTGCAAAGATCATATGTCTCAGAGATTGTATCCACTATACTTTTCTATGAAACACCTGCAGCTCTACTGGGTCTTGGAAACTCCAGGGCCCTCCTGGGGTTAAGCAGTCTCATCATGTAAAGATATAATCTTGATCTTTGCCAGAGACAGTCATGTGTTATGAACATTGGCATTACATGGTCAGCTTCTATAAAATTAGTGCTGAGGATACTCTCCTACCAGTAGATTACGTTAGCTGCCTCTGACATGAATAGCGCCCCCTGAAGTTGTTCAGTGTGGTCTCGCTACCTGCAACCTCCTCCAAATGACTTGGGAAATGTCTGTTAAAACAATCATCCCCTAGGACTGTAGCTATGTGTTTTATGTCTGCCTTCCTTGATGGACTCTAAGCGTCTTGAAGAAAAGGACTGTGTTTTATTACCTGTAAGCATTAGTTGTATAAACTCACCTAATGATGGGTGAACTGGCAAGCCCCCCACACTTAATAACTCCAGACCTCACTAGGTTTTATTAGTTACTCTTTTTTTTACTGGGTGGCTCTGCCGTGGACCATGCCAAGGTATGGATTTATGGAGCTCTTCTCAGAACTGTGTGTTTTTCTCTCCAAAGACTGATCTATTCATCCTTTGGTACACAGTGTCCTTTAGGATAGGTTGAATTAGAAGAGAATGATACTGAACTAAGCCTTGGTCAAGGCAGTAGGTCATGGTTGACACTGACAAGAGGTCAGGGGGTAAAGTGCATCTTGGTAAGGGACCGGGAGGATTTAGGGGGAGGGAAGCAGGGGAGAGCCAGTATCATAGCAGGTGTCCAGACATTTAAGAACTAGGTGAGCTTAGCAGGTGGCCAGACATTTAAGAGCTAGGTGAGCTGAAGAGCATCATTCAGGACTGAACCTAAGAGTAGAGATTATACCCTGAGATACAGCTTTTACTTAGTATCTACTCCATGCAGTGGGTCTGGGTGTACCAAGGTGAGGCGATAATAGTCTGGACACTCCAACGGTGATGAGAGGCACTATTCTGCCTACCTGCCCTATCTTTCTGCTAAATATCAGAGCATTTGGCTGTATGCCAGTGACTGTAATGGATTCTGTATTTGTGGCAGCTGTAAGTGACCACACTTGCAGAATTTGCTGGACTTTGATCATGTTGTCCTATGTATCACCTATGACCAGGATTCTTGGGGTGAAAATGGGATGAAGAGGCAGCTGGAGATCAATCCTGAGCCCCTGGAACACAAAGACGCTCCCCCAACCCGACCTACCATCAGACAAATGAGATAATGAGCGTGAAAATGCTTTGTAAACTACAAGGTGCTTTCCAGATGGGAGGGGCTTTATGATGAAAATCACATGTGGTCTGGATAGAAGTGTTGGTGTGACCTAAGGTCTACAGTGCTCCTTGCACAGTAAACTGATTCCCCAGGCTGAGCTTGTGTGTATCCTTAGCAGAGAAAAGCCAAGACCAGGCCCTTGAACTTTCATCTGAGTCTAGAAATGCAGATGATTATTCAACTTCATCTCTGTTGCCTTTTGAGCCTTGCGCAAAAGCCGGCTGCGTAAGGGAGGAAATGCACAGGAGGGGTATTCCAGTGGAGAAAGCCCAAGGACGTCTGCAACCCTCTCTTCCTCATTTGTCATGGCTTCAGTCCTCTGCTTTCTCAAGCCTTTTCCTTGGTGAGCTTCCTGGGTTGACTTCTGTCGAAGCCGGATGATTATTGGAGTATTGGATTCCTATAGCCCTGGACAGAGCCCAGAGCCAGCACTGCTGTTCATGTTTGATCTCCCATTCAAGTTTCCGGAAGAAGTTGGCTGAAGCGAGGATCAAAGATTTCTCCTCTTGCTGCTGCTTCTCCCCTCTGACAGCCTCACTGCTCGCCGTTTAGCACAGCAGCAAATTAACTCCTCAACTCATCCTCGGCTCCGAATCCCTCCCGTTCTTGCAGAAAGGGCAGTTTCGATGGACCCAAGGTTTCCAAGAAGGGGATTTTTATTTCAGCTCGAATGTGCCTGCAGGTAAAGACATAGTTCAGTGTTCTTTCATTCCAAGGGGCCTCTCCGGGAAGCCTGCTCACTCTCGCCAAATGATTTTGTTTGCTGGAGAGAACTCCTTATAGGGAGTTTTCCCATAAACACCAAGAACTTGGATGCTTCCATTGGAACATCTTGGTTTCTGAAATGCTCAGACTGGAGACTTCACAGTTTTCAACAATCACTTGGGCTCCCCAGGGAGGAGTCATATTCCTGCACAAAGAAAACCAAATCAGAGAATGTTATTTTCTGGTACCAACACTCTACTAATTAATAGTGTCAACTTTCCCCCTCTTGGCCTCAGTTTCCCAAGTGAGCCCATCACTTAAAGGAAAATTAATTCTCAACTGCCTACTATATGTCCGGCTCTGTGCTCGTCTCTGTCCTCAAAATTTTGATTGTACAGCTTTCCTCTTCAGTCTTCAAGATGCTTACAAGTCACCTAAGCATCATGTTAAAATGCAAATTCTGATTCAGTAATTCTGGGGTGTGGTCTGACCTTCCGTATCTCTCATAACTGCCTGTGTGGTGCTGATAGTTCTGGTCCTTAACATCCCCTTTGAGCAGAGAAAACCTGGACGAGCTGGGATGCTAGTGTAGACTGAGAAGATTTATGATAAATTTGATAAATTTTATCAAAATATTTAATTTATCAAATAAATATTCTAAATTTTATCAGTTTCAATGGAAGTCTAATACATAAGAGATGAAAGTGGAATTACTCTGGTTGAGGGAGGGCAGCATGGTGGAATCCTTGAATATATCCAGCTCAGTCAGGCTTTCTCCTCAGCCTCTGCCTCTGGCCTTATCCACTGATGAGGAAATACACAAGGTGCCTCCATGGTTCCACTGAGTCCACACGGGGCAGAGCTTGAAGACCAGAGCCATGGGCTATCTCTGGGCATGCACTGTGTTGATGAGGATAATGTGGAAAGACAGCATTGGCATTTTAAGGGCAGGAAGGAACATGGTGCCTATGATGGTTAATTTTAGGTGTCAAAATGGCTTGGCCCCTGTACCCAAATATTTGCTCAAACACCAGTATAGATGTGCCTGTGAAGGGTTTTTTTTTTTTTTTTCCTTTCTTTATTTTAGATGAGATTAATATTTAAATGAGCAGACTTTGAGTAAAGCAGATTACCTTACTTTGGGTGGGCCTCATCCAATCAGTTGAAGGCCTTAGTGAAACCTGACTGCAGTCCCCAAGGAAAAGGAAAAGGGAATTCTGTCTCTTAGACTTAAGCTGCAACATCAACCTATCCCGGGGTCTCTATCCTCCTGGTCTGCCCTAAAGATTGGGCTTGCCAGATTCCATGATTATATATGCCAATTACTTAAAATCTCTCCAACTGGTTCTGATTTTCTTTCTCTAGAGAATTCTAAATAATGAAGCCCCTTCAGGAAACAATGAGTCCTTCTCTTCTATCTTAAAATATGTGACCATATGAGTCTGCAGATGGGTGATTTGTGGTCTTTGATGAGATGCAGGGCACTTCTGGCTTGAAACTTTGGGGGTCCCACAACTAATCTTCTACTGCTCCCTTTGTTGTAGTGGAATCTGGAATGAGCCTCAGGCCTAGACTCAGGTCATCTCAACCTTACTGTTAACACACTGTGACCTGGGGCACATTATTTCCCCTGACTGAGCCTTGGTTTATTCCTCTATTAAACGATATGATGATCTATAGCAACATTTTCTAAATGATTTTTCTGAAGAATATTAGAATCCCAAATAAGTTTGGAAAATGATGCATGTACCTTCCCCTTTATTCATTTTAGAGGCCCTGAGAAGTCCTGCGGCAAAGAGTCCTACTTAATTTTTTTCTCAAGCTTATTAAATCTAGCGCAGACATATTTTGAGACGTAGTAGAGAATGGCTCTTCTCCTCAGCTGTCAGATTAGCTATTCTTTTCATGGGATTCAAAGATTCAAAGACAGAGGCCAAGAAAAAAATTAGTCCAAATCTCTTCCATAATACTTGAAGGGTGTGCTGCTTCTTACATCCTTAAAATGAGATTATTAATAGAACTTACCACATTGGGTTGTTATAAGGATTATGTTAAATAATGCATGCAAAACACTTAGCACAGAGCCTAGCACCTAGTAGGCAGCCAATATATCTATATATACATATTTTTTTTTACCTCGAGCCAAAAATAGTCCTATTTGAAGAGTTCGGTTCTAAGGAGAATTCAGGCATTCAATCCTTCAAACCAAACCCAAACCATTTTATGCTTGGATTAGTTCACCATGGGTGAAGGGCGATTTCCAGGCATTTGGAAACACTGCCATCCCTCTGGCAACCCAAGAACATTCTGGAGCCAAGATACTAATGATTTAAGCATAAATAAATCCAGAGATAGGTCATTGAATTTTCTTTTAAATGCAGATCATAAAAGAGGGAAGACTATTTTGGTCAAGACGTACTGAGAGTTTTACTGAATCTGAAGGCTTTGGAACATATTTGCAGCAGCTCCCAGGTCTAGAATCGTGCTGCATTTCCTTCTTCCTAGTGTTGGGAGGGGGTTGTTTGAACCTTGGGCCACACTTTGTCTTTCTGACCCTGAAAGTACTCAAAAGCTACGCTAAGCCTACCCCTCACCTTTGGCTTATCCAGGGATATTCACTTCTATTCCGTCTCTTCAGCAACTCAAAACCCACTGATTTAAGAAGAGTGGGTCAAAGTTGACTATTTAACAGATGTGGAAGCTGAGGTCCAGAAAGTTACAGGATTTATTCAAAGTCCTAAAATGTGTTGGGCGAAGAGCCTGGACGAGAAATGCCCCCTCTTGACCCTCCATAGGGGGCTCTGCCTAGCAGTCCTCACACCTGCACAGGTGACCTGCGGTAGCTGGGATGCAGCCTTCACCTCTGCACAGGTGACCCGGCTGCAGCAGGGACGCAGCTTGGGCACCGAGCAACCGGCCCCTGGGAAGCAGCAGTTTTGGTATGCAAGCTTGGTGGGCTCTGGCTAATCTTGCTGAGGGAACCCTTCAATCTGAATAACAATCAACAAGATTTTAAAGAAATTTGGGCCAATTTCCTGGAAGTCTATGATTAATCTAATTGCTGGGTTTTCCTCTGTTTTTGTCTCCCACTGTTAATTTCATTTATTTTTCTCTTTCTTCCCCGACACAGACTGCCTTGTCTCTGTGCGCGGTTTTGTCACTGTTGTTATTTGTCCATACATAGTTTATCATTGGCAATGCATTCAGTGGGATTGTTGTACTCTGTGTTTGGGGAAGGAGAATTTTTCAACAGAGACAACATCGTGCAGCAGGAAGAAAAGCACTGGGCTGAATTTCAGAGCCCCCTTTCCAAAGCCTCTCTCTGCAGATACCTGCTATTCCCTTCCTGGCTCCTCACGTAGCACACAGTTGACAAGACCGTCTGCTTCTGCTGGCTCCTCTCTCCATCACAGAGTACCTGGGATTGCATGAGGAACTTTAGGGTCTGTGCCATGCTACCAGCTGTTGGTGATTAAAAAAAAAAAAAAAAAAAAGGTTTTGGTCAAATAGAATAGAAAAGGCCTCTTTCCAATACGGAGGTTTGGTTTTCTAGACAACACATCTGAGAGACAGGGGGATGGTTAATATTCTCAAACCAAATGGACAAAGGCATCCCAGCTCAGACAGAAGTCAGGGAATGCCTTGGGAAGAGGTTGGAAGGATAGCCACGAGAGTCACCGCTGGCCATGGCTGCACGTGTTAGAAGAACCAGAGGTGGTCAGAGAGGATTGGAGAGAGAGAGAGACATTCTAATCTATCAACCAGGTGAAACAAGAGTGATGCCAACTTTTCTCCCACCTGTTTCTTTCCAATAGCTCACTTCCAGACTCGGAAGGGCAGAGGTGAATGATTGGTCTGGCAAAGGAGTATCCAGAATGGTCACCTTGGTGGGTACAGCAGAGTGGCTTTGCTACCGGGGGTGAGCAACAAGGAGAGGAGAGTGTCGTCTCGGTTCTTGGGCAGGCTGTCACCCAGGGAACTCCTGGCCTGCTCTTCACAGCCTGCCATCAGTTGGCGCTAGTTTATACCCTGTGGGGTTCCTGGGGGAATGTGTCGTGTGGCCAGCCAAGGTTTCTGGGTTTTATTTGGTCTGAATTCTATTAGAAGATTAAAGCCTGTCCTTGATTGTCTTTGAAGCCCAGAGATGTCCTTTCTCACCAACTACCTGCCAGAAAGCTGGAGAGGCATGAGGTACTCGGTAGACAACCAGGAGGCAATGATCATAACAGCCTTTAATACTGGGGCCTTCCTGTATGCCAGCTACAGTTCTTCCTTATCTCACTGTTCTGCACTCTCGTTCTTATAAGAAATATTTATTTTATAATATTTATTTATTTGCAAAGCCTGACCCAATTCAAAATGAAAACATGGGCTTTTTGTTTTTAAAAAAATTACGAAGAATTTCAAGTTGGCAAGAGCAGGGCATCACACCAAGTACAGGGCCCTGGGAGCATGGGGCTCTGTGCGGATGTCCGAACCAATGCTCAGGAAGCCAGCCCTGCTTATAATTATAACTGAGTACCCAGAGTTGCAAAGTAATTTCCCCAGGATGATGAAGCTAATAAGCTGAGGTTCCAGGAGGAGAACTTGAACTCTTAATCGCTCTGCTAACTTGTCTCAAGCGGGAGAGATGGTGAACAGCAGACCCTCCAGCTTTGACCACGCTCCCCTGTGATAGGCAATTGTAGGGGAACCTGGATGATCCCATTGAAGAGGCCAGAGCCTCACACTGTGAGCATACGCAGGAGGCTCAGTGCCCGGCCGGTCTCCAGCCACTGGTTCTCATGCCCAAGAAGCTTGCACCTTCAGGCTCTGGAGGCAACACCTCCTCCTGGACCACACTGCCTCTTCTAGAAGCAGTAGCAGCAGCCAAATCAGCAGCAACAGCAAAGAGCAAAGTTGTGCTTCTGGGAGTGGCTTGCTCCGTGGCCCAACGGAAAGGAGACTCCTGGGAGGAAAAAGTCTACACCCACGCCCCAGGCTATGCTCCTGGGGTCCCATCTCTTCTCTGTCCAGAGAGACAGTGACAGAGGTGGCATAGAGCTCTTCTATCCCTTCCCTGGGGCTTCTACTCCCAGGATCCCCCAATTTCTCTTCTGCATCTTCTCCCAGGAACCTAAAGCAATCGTGCCTCACATGTCAGGGTGGTTGAGACATGGAATGAGGTTGGGCCATGGGCTATCTTCCTGTCCCATCCGCCATCTGAGGGCTTATACAAACCCACTCCGAAGCTCACCAGGACTCTATGATACTGTATAGGGGACCCAGGGCACAGTCACGAATTGGACCAGGTATAAAGGCAGGAGGATATCTTTTGTCTGAAAGAAGAGGAAGACCTGGCGGTGGCCATATGAGGTCTGGGAAAGGACTAACCCAACTATATGTCAGGCATGGTAAACGCATCAGTCATTTGTAAGACAAATGGGGCTCCCCCCACCCTCCAGAGCTCATGGTCTTGCAGCTAACACAGACTGCAAATGAATTATTCTATAAATACATAAGTGATTGTGAGAGGTGCTGAGAAAACACAAGATGATACGAAAGTGCACACAGATGGCCTGATCCAGTCAGAGGGGTCAAGAAGGGTTTGAAGAAATAACAAGTAACCAGAAACTTCCACGAGGAATAGAAGTTAGCCAGTAAATGGGGGGGACAGAGGTGGCTGGGGGCGGCTCCAGCAAAGGAAACCGTGACCCTAAGCCAGGAATTTGCCTGGCCCTTGCCCCAGGGGTGCCGGAGAGTCCCCAGGAGAAAAGCTGCCACAGAGAGCTCCGCTTGAGTTGCAAAGGGAGCAAGAGAATGCGGGAGAGCAGCAGGAAGAAGCAGGAAGGGGAGGTCAGAGTGAGGGAACCTGGCCAGAGACCCATGGGGAGCATGGGGTCCTGATGTCCCAGTTCCTGGGCCAAACTTCAGGGGCTGCCCCTCAGCTTGGGGAGAGGGAGGCAGTAGAGTTTCTGGACCCTCACCAGAGGCAACCTTCTCAATGGGGAATTATGACTCTGAGGGGTGGAGAAACCCCCCAGTGTCCCCGCTGTTTCTGATGTTGTGGAGTGGAAGAAGGTAAGCTTCAGACCTTGCATGGCCAAAGTTTGAGACCTGCTTGTCTCCCTTGTTCCGTGACCTGGGCCGATGCCTTGGCCTTCTGTGATCCCACTTTCATCATCTGTGAAATGGGCTAATAGGACTTCCTAAGGCAAAAGCCTAGACACACAGTTAATAATCCTCCCCTTCCTCTTTATTTCCTCTGAGTTTTTTAATCGTCAATTCAGCCCATCTTGACATCTGAGAGAGGAGGGTCTTTGCATCATTTGTCGGCTTCTCTTCAGGCCTCCTCACGGATGATGGGTCCGGCTTGGAGAAGAGGGCTGCCCTTGCCCACTGCCTGCGGCTTACAAAGCTAATCCATATGCTTTCCAAACCGTGAGGCTCAGAAGGCTCTGGTAAAGGGACCCGGAGTTCAGTTATCATCTGCCTTTCCCAGAGAAGAAAACGGAAGCTCTGAGAGGTCTATTTACTTCTCCAAATGGCTGAAGATCCATACCCAACCCCACATAGGAGAGCACACCCCTTTAGCAGCTACAAACAAACAAACAAACAGAACAAAACAACAAAAAAAGGAAACTCAGAAAAAGATCTTCCAGGATGCTTAGGTATAGAGTCGGTAAAATGTTAAGTGAGGTTCCTCCAAATGATCTTACAATAAGGAGTAATTTGGGGTAGACTGCTGGACTGCTGGAGGTGGTGTGTTTGTGGGGGGAGTGAGGGAGGGGGAAAGGATGTGCCAGATTGTAACAAATTCATTGTTATGTAGCCCTTGACCTTCAGGAAAAACCAGGCTCCAGAGAAGGCTAGAAGGGCCCTGAGTGTCCCGTGGGGGCAGGTAGATACTGGAGTTTCGGGGGGGGGGGCGACACTCCTCCTGGCTCCTCCCTCCCTCCCCAAGGAGAGCCCGCTTTGCAGCTAATCCCTGGGGGGCGGGGGCGATGCTCCCTCTCCCACCTGGGCTCCATCCAGTCCTTCTCTGCTCTTGCCAGGGGCTGGAGTGCTGGTGGCCGGCTCTCCCAGCTCGCCTCCATTGGCCTGAGTGCGTCCTAGCCCACTCTGGATATTAGAGCATTCTCGCGTTTGAAAGGCTCCTTTATTTTTAGTACTAAATCAACAAAGCTGTTACTGTCATTTTCCATCAGACCGTCATCTTCCACGGATTCAAAATTACACTCAGCTGCAAACTATTGACACTCCTCTTAACAAAAAAATGGTTTTAATAAATCTTTACATTAGCCTATGAGATAAAAAAAAAAATCTTTACCATGAAATATACAAGTGTATAAGTGTTTTATGAAAGTTTTATTAACTTTACAAAAGAAAAATTGGCAGTGGACCATGAACATCCTGTACTCCTAACACGTGGTTATAAATTACATGTTCTTTCCAATAACATCTGAAAAAGAGACTGTAATTTAAATTTCAAAACCACTTGGCATACCTACTATATAGTGCTGACATGAAGTAAAAGGAGGAACTAGAGAGGCCCAGACAAAGAAGGGAAAATATAAAGACGTCCTTAGCTAAAAAGCTGCTGATGGGTACAATCCCCTCCAGCTGGACAGGGATCAAGTACTTGCTTGTCATATCATTCAATGCACTGTTCAATCTGGGATTCTTCCTTTCAACAAAAAGAGAACTTAAGTGCTAGTAATCATCGCTTGCAGAACTTTATCTCCCAGATACCTTCTTTATGTCAGGATTTCTCAATGACCGCTGCCGCTGGCAGAGGGATCAAAGTTGTTATTAAACACAAATGCAATCCCAGCCCGAGCAGGAGGTGTGAGCGGCGAAGGTCCCCTCCCTGGATGGAAGACTGCACTGCCTGAATGAGTTCTCCTTTTCTCTCCCCGCTTCTTGGACTTTTAAATAAAGTTCCTATGGGGTCTGTCCCATATCGGGATTGGGGTCCAGCTTTCCTCTGCGAATGAGAGCTTGAGTGGGATCACCAGCCCAATGGGATGCCTGGTGTTTGGAGAAGCCTCTGAAAGTAAGCAGACGGCAGGGGATAGGGCTCTAACCTGTCAAGTTTACAGCTTTGGGGGAAAGTGACGTCCACCAGGATCTCAGCTGCACTGAGAGTGCCTTCCAAGTAGAAACAGAGCAGAAAGGTTGGTCATGTGAAGTCATATAAACTCGGGATTCAAAAATCTGGTTTGGATAGTCACGAGCTGTGTGACCCTGAGCAAGTTGCTTACCTTCTCTCTTCTCTTGCAGTCCTGTTGAGAATGTCTGAGGGAGCTTCCTTTGCTGTACAGGCTTGTCATTTATGTAGCTCGAAGATGGGGCCTAGAGCACATCCCTTCCAGAGCTAAGAACAGAACATCTGTTGAAGATGGTTCAGGAGAGGTGGAGGGGCTGGGACTCCTCCACAGCCATCCCTGCAGGCCTAAGTTCCCAGGGCCCGAGACTCTGAGGCTTCATTCAAGGTCTTGAATCTTCTAGTCTGTCGCTGACCAAATCTTAGCCACTAAGAGGTGTCCCCCAAGTTGGGGGCTCCAGGCTTTCTACCGCTTTGTAGTTAGAAAAATGCCAACCAGCCCTTTTCGCTGGGTGACAGGTGGCCCTGGGAACTCCAGCAAAGTTTCTGAGCCGAGAAGCAGGGCCCAGGTCTTGGAAGGAGCTCTCCAAATCATGTCTTTCCATCGTAGAAAGAATTTGAATTGATTTCCAGTCAGATGAGGGACATTCTTACGGTTCCCTCAGAAATATCACAAAGGGAAGGATCCGGCTGTCGCACTGGCCTCCCTGCCTTTCCCCACCATTTGTGGAGTTATTTGTGAACTCACTCTCTTAGCCATTGGATTAGTTCACTGAATCAAGGAAGAAAGCCCCATGCTGGAATGGCTTTGGAGAATAGGGGGTATTCTGGGGGATCCGTTTCCCATTACAAAAGGGAAATATGTGCCCTTGATGGAAAAAACACAACTTTGACCAAATAAATTATTTTCTTCCAGTTCAAGATAAGTGACGGTCCTTACAAAGTAGAACTTGCCCTCCTTCCAAATGTGTTGAAGGAAAACGACATGTGTCGTGGATGCAAAATTACAAGGACATCATGTTAATCTCCCAGGGTTGCGTGGTCCCCCGATGAGAAGGCAGACAGACGCCGGGGGAGCCTCACAGCACAGTGCCGGGGAACAGCTGTGACTGTGCGGAGGTCACACCCGGGGACCAGGCAGGAGCCGGCAGTGGGCAGCCAGGGCCGCCCCCCGACTTCATTATGGAGGGAAAATGTGTTCGGGGGCAAGATGCAGGAGATCTGAGAATCGGTGAGAAAAGTTCATTTGGATTGACGGGGACTTGATTAGTTTGAAGCCTGGTGTGTGGCTACTGCCTCCCTGACTTAGTTCTCAGAATATTAATGAGCAGTTTGAGGGAAAAAAAAGCAGCACAGGAGGAGGCGTACCTGGGCAGGCTGTGCACGCTTCGTGGACACAGCAGCAGCAACAGGGACAACAAGACACAGTGACGAGGAAGAAGGCTCACGTTCGTTCAGCGCTCATGGCGCACCAGGCACGGAGGCGAACAGGCAGCATGTGACTTGTTCCTGAAAACACTTCCCAGAAGTAGTTATTATGCGTTCTTGTCTTCGGTTTGCAGATGAAAAGCCCTTTGACACAGAGAGATAAAAGGCACATGCCTGAGGTTAGACCACCATGTGGACAACAGCCACGTGTGCTCACCCCCAGGCCTTAGCTGGAGCAGATCCCTGGCCCTGACCCGACCGCCTTCCACCAGCCCACCTCCAGATCTTACTAGGCATGGCCAGACTGTCACCGGCAGGCAGGAAGGGCTGGGCATGGATCTTCAGGGATGCCCGAAGGCTGGGCATGTGGGGGGTCGTCTGAGCTGGGAGTCAGGGGCTCCCGAGGATGGGGGGAAAGTCTGGCATAGAAGGATGGAGCCCTCTGCCAGCCATAATGGGAAGGAAGGGACCTGACCTAGCAGCCAGGGAGACACAGAGATGGGGAAAGCAAGCTGATGTTCATAATCCGAGAGGCCTTTCCATGGCAGTAAGCAGGCCCTACCACCAGCCAGGCAGGGCGACAGATAGGAGGAGAGGTCAGGAGGTGGGGAGGGATGTGATGCTGTGAACTTGGGGCTTTGATCCCCATGCGACACAGGTCGGCAACGGAAGAACTGTAAGAATAAGCTTTTCCTAAGTCATGAAATCTACAGAAAGCCTGAACTCCTGCACGGATGCTCTCCCTCCCCCACTCCCTCCCATGTTCTCCTTCTGCATTTATTCATGAATGTGTTCATTCCATAAGCTTGATCTGAGCAAGTATCTGTGATGGACCCTGGTAGAAAGACGAATGGGGCACGTGAGATCACCCAGTCTGCTCAGAGAGAGTCCTACAATCACAGGGCTACGCCAGGACAAAGGTTATAGCCATGGGATAGATGTAGGACTGTGGAAGCATGGAGGAGGGGGCACTTGACTCCTCCTGGACTCATCCAGGATGGCTTTCTGGAGGAGACGAGAGAAGATTGTGCAAAATCATTGAGCTTAATTCACCAGACGGACACAGGGCAGTGAGGGAGGGGGTCAAAGTGCAGGGAATGGCTTGGGGAAAGGCACAGAGGGCAGAGAGCATATGGCCCATTTGGACTGGCCGTGACACCGGGGTACACGTGTGTGGGTTAAGGACAGAAGGGACACTTGTCATTTTCAGGGGAGGAAACAGGATCTAGAGCAGCAAGCTGATGCTGAACCAGTGCTAGGATCCAGGCCTCTTACCCAGGGACCAGCCGCTGACTTCAGGGAGCAGGGGTTGTTGCAGAATAGTCTTGGGTTACAGACTGTCACCTCAATCCTCAGCCTTCCCCCGACCAGGCTGAGGGCCCCCAGGAAACCGCTCATTTCTCTGAGACACAGCATCATTTTTATAAGGGGGCAGGCAAGGCCCTTACCACTGATCTCACGGATTGGTGGGAAACGAACGTGGAGAATTAAATCAGATAACGCTGTTTGGTGAGGAGGAATTCAGGAGCTTGCTGGTGGAGCTTTGACATCCATCTGCTTTTGCTCATTTGTTTGGGGGAAGATTCAGGTGACTCCATAGGCAAGAAAGAGGAATAAGGGTCTGGGATTGATGCCTCTGGGAGACTGAATCGGGAGTCCAGCCAGGACATGCTGCACAGAAGGAAGGGAGGGTGCGAATGCCTACTGGGTGCCAAGAGACGCGGAAGGACGTTGACCCCCATCATTTCACCCCACCCTTTCACAAGCCAACGTCGAAGCATATGGTCTGGAATATACGGACGCGGTAGCTGGTTAGGGAAAGGAGCCTATGTTCTGTGCTCATTGTTTTTCATACAATGGCTCTGCATTCTTTAAACTATACATATTTTGATATGTTCGTATAGGTTTACTATATTTAATATACCATAGATGCTCACACTTGATTCTGTGACAGCACTCACTCTTTTCTTCTCGTGGATGAGGAACTGACGACTGGAAAGGGTTGATTTGCTCAAGGTCATCAGCAGTCAACTTGGGTCTTGAACTCAGCTCTTCTTGGCTCCAAAGGCTGTGTGTTGTTTTCCACCTCCCAAAGTGCTCTCCCTCCCTGGCCCTGCCTCTCTTGGGAATTCCTGAGTCCGCAGAGAAAGCAGCTCTAGCTGTCTCCTCTGATGCCCTGGGGCCCGCACGAGCTGGGTATAGCCAGCCTCGATGGAGGCAGCAAAGAGTTGATGCAGCTCCCAGGGGTCAATGTTCATTGTGGACACAAGCGGATGGTCATGCATATGTGTGTGTGGATGGGAAGAGCTGGACAGGCATGTACGGGGCATCCAGGGGAACTCTCCCATTCTCTGGATGGGGAAGCATGTTCATAGAGGTGACCTGTCCAGCGTCATGAGATTACCTGTAAGGTAGATTGGATCCATCTCTATTTCTCACTCCTGCCTTCCCTGGGACTCGCAGAGCAGAAGAGTGGGCGGGATCCATCTCCCTGTTCCACTGACATTGGCCTTGACCAGATCACCTGTTTTGACCATCGGGACGTGAGTGGAAGGGAAACGGTGCCAGGTAAAAGCCAACGATCTCAAGGGGCACTTAAACTCTGGCGTTGTCTTGAAAATTTGTCCCAGGGAAGCTGCTGCTCCCAGAAAGATGAGGTGGCTCTGAAACCATCTGAATGCCATGTGCAGCTGGGAATAGAACCTCGATGGCCTGAGGCCTGGGGCAGAGCCGCTGCCCGCACGAGCAGCCAAATCCCATTCAATCTGCATTTATGTGAGCAGAAGCGTGAATGTTGGTTGCAGGTCACTGAGGTTATGAAGCTGTCTGTGATGGAGACAGCTCGCTGACCCATTGGTGGGACTGAGGCTTAGGACAGAGGCCCTGTTTCCAGCTCCCCAGGATTGTCTGGGACCGCCTGAGGGGCTGGGTTCCTTCCGAGAGAGAGGATTCCATCCATCTGGGGTATGGTCTGGGCTTTGGAAGTTCTAAAAAGTCCCCAGGTGATTTGTATGTGCAGACAAGTTCAAAAACACTGCCATTCACGTCGTGGGGAGATGGGAGCCATCGGGCAGGATGAGAGAGGTAAGCTCGGGCTTCACAAGGTGATCACTGCCAAGCCAAAGATCTTGGCTTTATTCTGCAAGCGACATAGGACTAATGAAGGGTTTTAAGGAGAGTGAGGACATGTTCATATTTGTGCTTTAGAAGGATTGCCCAGGCAGATGCAGGGTGATTTGGAAGCTGGGTGCTTACCTGGCTGGGTTCCTACATTTCCTGGGGACCTCTGCCTGGACTGATGGGGGTACAGACTTACACCTGGGCACTCCTTCTGCCTTAGAACCATTTCCGGGGTGTTCAGGACACACTCCACTGGCTCCGTAGCTGCTGCTGACTGTCTTAGAAGAGGGAAAAGAAAAAAATCAACACCTCCTCCCAGCAATGGCTCCTCCTTGGGTTATATCCCAGCCCCACTGCCTGTCTGCTCGCTTCCTGTGCCTCCTGCCGTCGTGGAAAGTCCCTCATCTCGTGAGCCCGTCCCAGCTCCAGCTGCCTCTGGCTGCCAAAGCCTTTTCTGGGGGCAAGACCCCTCCCTTTCCCACCCAAATCTGCCTTTCCAACTTGTTTTCCTCACCAGCTCTTCGGAGGCCTTGCAGGGAGGTCCGGGCATCTGCAGCCGCGCTCCTCTCCGCCTTCAAGCACAGCGGTCTCTCTGCCCAGGGGTGTTCTCCTGCCTTCTCCCCCTGTCAGAGTCACACCATACCTTCACAGCCCCACTCAGGGGCTTTGTTCTCTAAGAAATACTCTTGGATTCCCACGACCTCAGACAGAATGACTGCCTCCTTCAGCAGAATCCTAAAGTCTGTCCTTTGTCCCCCTCTTGTCTTCCATGGAAGGTTACTGACCCCCATGTCTTGTTCAGCCTTGGCGAGCCTTCGGATATCAAGGATCTCAGTCTTTATTATCTTCAGCCCCTCTGCCCCTAGTGGTGCCAGACGGGCAGGGGTGGGGGGCTAGGTTCGTGTTTGTTGAACTTGACTGAATTCTTTGCCCGGTGTCTGGGCTGCGGGGAGAGCAAGCACAGTGGGGCTGGCTCTGTGCCCTGGAGAGAATCTCCCAGAGGCATCCTCTTCTGCCTCCCCTACCCCAAGCTTCTCAAGGATGCTCAGACTTTACCCTGCCTTGGACACAGAGACAAATACATCTCCTGGAATGTTTTTGCCCTCCATTATCAGGACAAGGGCTGGGCCACTGACAGCTCTCTGGTCCTCAGGCCCAAGTGCCCTGAAAGGTCACAGGCTTTATCTTGTTTATGTCTGTGGCTTTCCTGAGGCTCCTTGCTTCTTGACAGTGTCACAGAGCAGGCCTGTTGCCTGGGATGTGTCTGGAAAGTGGCCCAGCTCACTCCTTTAGGGGCACGGGAGAGAAGCCAGTCACTAATGCTGGTGGGAATGGCAGGCCATTTTCTGGTCAGTCTGTTTTCTGACTTGAAGGCTGGACATGAATCTGAATGTGGGCACAAGGCACAGAACTGAAGTTAAACGGGACAGGACCAGAACTCAGCCATCACTCACCCTGTTTCTTCTTTCATCACCTGTAGTGACTAGCTCCTAAAAATTGAGATACTTGGGGTTGGGGGGAGGATAGAAAGGGAAGGGAAGAAAAGGAAAAGGGAGAGAAGGAAGAACCAAGAGTCCCTGCTTTGCACCTTACACCAGAGAAAGTAAGCACAAAGGCCCTGAGGTAGAAACACAGTTTGTGTGTTCTAGGAGTGCAAAGGAGCCCATGAGGCTGAGTGGATTGGGCAAGAGGTAGAGTGTTAGGAATTGCAGTTAGGAAGGTAGAAGAAAATAGGATTATTTAAACCATTGTAAGGATGGTGGCTTTTACTTTGAGTAGATCAATGAATGATCTGATTGACTTTCCTAAAGGATCATTCCAGCTACTTTGTGGATCACAGATATCCCTAGCCTCCAAAGTGTGACCCTTTCTCTCTTGTTTTCACTAGCCCCTAGCACTAGCATGGTGCCTCTCACAGAGTAAACACTCAATAAATAGTTCTTAAATGTCTTGGCCAGAATTCAGTTCCCAGCTTTTACTTCTGCTCCTAGTGAGTTTTCAGGACTTTGCTACTGTCATCCAGAAAGACACTTTGTCTTAGTGGCATGTTTGGAGCTTCTTCTCTTGTGGGCCCTGTTTTCCAGATGTCCTATGGGTAGGAATTGGCATATGGTACCTTCTACAGCTGGCAAAAGCACAGCTGGATGCAATGCTGTGCACATCTGGTACCCACATGTCTAACTGTGGACTTGATAGCCAGCCAGATATCTGGGAATGGGTTGTAGGCAAGCAGGAAAAATGGGAGGTTCTAAGTGCTAGCGACAGGTGGCAAGTGCAAGTGGCCTTCTGAACAGCCGGTAGCCATTCTGAGCATGTAATCTGGTTCCCTCTGCCATGGCTAATAGGGCTTCTAGTCCAGGAGCTCCTGAGGTCCCCCAAACACAAGCTCAAGTTTAACAGGTGGTGGGATCCAGGGCGCCTATTTTCTTCAGCCTTAATTTCCTCATCTGTAAAATGGGATATACCTGAGCTGGAAAAAGCACTTTAAAATCTTTTGGCCAAAGGGCCTCACTGCACAATTGGAGACATGCACTGGAAAGATCCTTCCTTTCTCTGGGCCTCCATTCTCTTCAACACTAGGATGCTTGCCAGAGGATTTCTTCCTATGAACCCCAGGCAAATGGGGCGGGGAGTAGGCCTTCCCCTGAAATTCCAGCCAGCCCCTTCTCTGCCCGGGAATTGACTGTGCCTTACACTTCAGTTGGTTTGGGGGAAGAAATGTTTTCTCTTCTACATCCTTCCCACTTCACCGGTGAGGAGGCCACGCTCTCGAATGAAAGTGGAGACTCTTAACCACAATTAATATTATAATTTTAAAATGCTGCATTATCGAAGCTATCTTTCCCCAAACTGCTCTTCAATTACAGGCACTGGAGAATTTGCAGGAGCCTATTTTAAGCATTAGAGTCTCCCGGGCATTTCAGAGCCCTTCTTGAAAAGACACGGGCAATGTATGAAAATCTCAGATCTTTCTTCAATGCTCTCAGCATCTCTGAGCAGAAGATGGGGAGATAAAGCATTAGTCAAGCCCCCTCTGGGAAAGCAAAATCTGGACTGAAGCTCCTCAAGATACTCTGTTACGAATAATTCCAGGGGAAAAAAAAAAAAAAAAAAAGGTGTTTCCTCTTGCGAAAGGAGTCTGGAGATCGTAGGACCTTGAGGAGGAAACCTTCTGGGGAGTAGGAGAAAGGGATGGAAGGCTGGAAGGAGGCTGGCCTTTGACCTCACACCTACGGGGACTGGGGTTTCCCTTAGCTGTGTCATTCAAACCTCACAAAAACCTGTGGAGTGTGTCACTCTTGCTCTGCAGGGATGAAGCCAGGACCCAGACCCCAGCTTATGGCCTTTTTACTTCCCTGGCATGTCCGGGCGGCACACAGAGCGCTTATGCCACGAACTCTGCAGCTGGACCGCCACCAGCAGCCTGGCACCTCTCCTTCTGCGAAGACAGAAGAGGCCCTTGAGGCTGGTAGGGTCATGGCAATCCCAGAGTCTAAATGTCCCAAATGCCAAACCCAGTTGGCAGACCCCAAGACCTGCGTTTCACTCCTCCCAATCTGGGACATGCCAAGAGAGAAATCCAGACTCGCTTTCAAACCCTTGAGCTTCGGTGGTATTTATGGGGAAAAAAACAAAAAAAAATCAGTATCTTCTGGAACATTTCTGAGTGGCAGCTATAAATGAAGACCAACTGACCATCATTTATTTATTCCACAGACAGTGCAGGCCCTCCGCTGGGCACCCACTCAGGCTCAGAAATGAGTTTGTGACGACATCTGTCAGAAGACTTTGATCGCCAGTGACAAAACCAGCCCTTGCTGGTTCAGTATAAAGGGATTTATTGGAAGGATAAACCCTTAACGACTCCACGGGAAATTTGGAGAACTGGTCTCCGAAGTAGGATAGAAGCAAAAAATGCAAAATTAGGACCTCCGGGTGTTGTCTCATGGCAGGAGCAATCAGATCAGGAAGCGGCGAGGGTGAGTGAACTCGAACCATGTCTTTCATCTTTCTGTCATTAGCTCAAAAATCAGACACTCAGCGAGAGCCTCAACCGGCCAAGCTTGGCCACTTATTTACCTGTGGGTCTGGCTGAGAAGACTCAGGGACCCCTTTGGTTTCCAAGGCCAGGAAGCTGGCATCTGGATTTACTCTTCCATCAATATTACAAATAACAAGGAGAAAGTAATTTCTCCAAAAAAACAGATCCTCGTTGGCATGGAAAATGAAGGAAACTTTACAGACAAAGACAAACAAACAAACAAACAAGCCAAGAACATCACTTCTACGTTTGTTTTCCCAGTTTAGAATGAGGATTGTGTGTGTGTGTGTGTGTGTGTGTGTGTGTGTGTGTGTGATTTTGAACACCCAATCCTCCCGCAAACATTTCCTGACCATCTACACCATGGCAGACACGTGCCTACCCCTGAGGAGGCAATGCCATGTGGTGGGGGAGAGAGACCTCAGCAGACACATGACAGACCTGGGGAAGCACAGCCCTGTTCTTCCCGTTAAGATCCAGCAAGACTTCCCCACAGAAGTGACACAAGCCAGATATTTAAGCTTTAGAACAATGGAGATAAAAATGGCTTGTTTGTGGTGCTAAACAGTCATGTGTCCTCCTGTTCATTTATAAATTCGTCCTACAAGCTCTCCTCAGGCACCTAGAATGTGTGAGATTCTGCGTCTGGCACCCGCCACTGGACATAAAAGAGCCAGTAAACAAGAGGCTGCAGACTTTTCCAGAGTTAAGTTTCTCTTGAGTTACATGCAGCCTGCTAAGGGAGGTCTGGTCCACTCCAACCACGGGTCTGGCTACCCAGTCAGGAAGAGATGAACCAGCCTGGAAGCCACAGGTCCTGCACAGGCCCCCACACTACGGGCTTTGGGGGTACCTGGTCTTTTTCACAAAGCTGTTCCCTCCTCTCCCCTTGCCCCCAGGCGAGGATGAGGCCTGCTGGGGCACAGGGAGAGCTGAGGACGGGAAGGCAGACCCTGGGTCTCACCTCCTTCCTGAGCTCCCAGCACAGACCTACTGGCAGCATTCTTGGGTTCGGGCCTGTCCAGATGCATTCAGAGGACCCGAACCCCCACCCCGACTCTGGATGGACATCACCACAGCATGTGCCTCTGGACCAACTCCTCCCGTCTGGCTCCTTCTCTCCCATCTGAGAGCTGAGAGCTGAGACCCACGCACCTTCCATCTCTGGGATTCCCTTGACCTTGCCTTCTCCTCTCTCTCACGCTGTCCTGGGCCGAATCTTCATCTCTGAGACCCCCATGCTCTCCATGGGGGGCCAAGGCAGGCCTCCCCTGACATCTACTGAGTTCACTCCTCATGCCAGGAGACTGAGTCTCAACCCCCTCACCCCCCACCGCCATGAGGCCTAGGCTTCTTTCCGGCTTCAGTGACGGAACAGAGGCAGGCACTGGCACCCCACCCTCTTCTCGCCCCACACCAATGTGTCTTATCTTCCCTGGCAGCAAAAACCTTTAGGAAACTTCAGAAGGGGTAGCTTCCAGGACAGGTGAGAAGCAAAGCAAGGGAGAGAGGAAGCCCGCAGAGACCAGACCTCATCCTCTGCTCCCTGGCCCTCTGGAGACCCCTCTGAGCATTTGGCCCTACTGGGGATGTTTGAAAGAACTCGGCTCAGCCCCATCTTGGCAGAAACCCTCCCCTCTCCATGCTCTCTTCCTCTGTTGTGACAGATTTTGCTCTGATGCCTTTGGTACCCAGCTCCCAAAGAAGAAAACAGATCACCCATCACTGGGTAATTATAGAGCAACTGAAAGGCCATTTAGCTACTGTGTGATAAGCAATAGACTATTTTAATAATAACCAATTACCATACATTATAGTATATCATTTGGCATTTGATGATCTACCAAGGTCTCACCTGTTCCTTCCCTTACTGAGCATTTCACGGCTGTTCACACCTTCCCCAACAGAAGTTGTGTCAGTTTCTAATTGAAGCACTATTTTTAGGAAATAGTTAGGAAAAGTTTGTAGAAGTGGTGCAAATTATATCATGCCAAGTGGAAGGATGCCTTCTGCCAAGTGTCTTCGCTGACAGCTCTGCCATTCCATCGCACTCGGCAGGAGGGAGAGAGATTTGTTTCGAGATCTGTGTTAGCCTTTTGACATTAAAGGAGTGTAAAGAGAGGCCCACTGTCCCTGCAGACATGGGGGCGATCTGCCCAGATGTCCACTCTCCATGGCTGACCACTCCTTCCCCTCCTGAGACACGTTCTCACTGCTAGTCTAGCTGGATGTCGTAGGCTGAGCAGCCCTCTACAAGGTTCATTGGGGATACCAGAGCAGCCCCTGCCCAGGACATAGTGGCTTTACAAGGGGCCAGGGGAGATGATTCCCTGCCCCCCAAGATCTGCTCAACCCAGTCTGCGCCCATCCTGCCTGGGCTCCCCCTCGCTTTATATTTACTTATGATGCCACCTCCTGAGGGTATAAGCCTGACCATTGCTGGGTCCAGTGTCATCCCCACAGCCATGTAGCCACTGATTTCTTTTCATGATCTATCCCATGCAGAGGCTTAGTTCTTAATCCTTTCTTCCCAAGAAGGGACCTGGAGTCTTCATAAAAATTTTCAGCGCTCTCACATACACACATACTTAAGTTTAGTCATTAGCAGACTCCCTGTTGCCCATTTTGAGATTGATAAAGTTGTAATCATTTCTGTTTGGGACAGGCCTATGGGATCTCACACATCACCCTTCTCCCTGCACAAAGCAGGTATGGTCCAATCCAGGAGACCCTATCATCATTGTCACAGCCTATCACTTTAATCCCATCCACTGCACCACCCAGACAGCCCCATCCCTAATGAAGATGACTGCAACAGTCCCATAACTAGTTTTCCTGCCCCATCTTTTCTCCCTGTCGTCTATTCTCAACACACCAACCAGAGAGATTCGCAGAGACTTCACTTCAGTCAAGCCACTTCTCTGCCTAAATCTTCCCATGGCCATCTATATCATTCAGAAGAAATAAGGAAGAAATATTTAAAATTTTCAGAATAAAAAATTAAGTTAAAAGTTTTCCTAACCACAAAGCCCTGAAGACTCTGTTACTCCACAGTTACTGTTACTCCTCTGCATTTATCTCGGACTAGTTCACTTTGCTTATTCTGTTCCAGCCCCACTGATCTATTTGCAATGTCCTTAGACACAATGTGACAGTTTTATTTCTGGAAAAAAACAAACAAAACAAAACAAAAATCCCTTAAGCTATCTGTGATAACTTAAATAAATACAATGAGCTTTATTCTAACCATAAAGTAATTTTTAAAGTGACCTTTAAAATCAAGTGGAACTTAGATGAACCATCTGAATCTCTGAGGTGTTTTAGGCAGGAATCTCATAGTGGCAGTCATAGAAACCCACTTGAACGGCGATCTAGCAGAAAAGGAGGACCTTAGAATAAAAAGGTTGAGCCACTTCATATACTATGAAGACATGAAGTGTTTCCAACCTAAACAGGAGGCTGAACTCAAGAGCCAGAGAGACATCTGGACCTAAGCAGCTGAGCGTTTGTGTTGGGGATGCACAGGGAAATGGCCCCAATTAGGATGACTCAGAAACAGGCAAAAAGATGGAGACTAAAGATAGGACAAGAGCGTGCCTGGAGAGGGAGGTGGAGGCCATGGAAGAAAACCACCAGGGAGGCAGAGCTGGAAACGTGAGCAAATGACTGCCGGGTGAAGACTGTAGCGACAGTGGCTTCCCATTCTCCTGGGCAAAGGACCTACACCCGCTCAAAACCAAAGACAGAGTGCACAGTAACTGAAAACAGGAAGGAAGGCAACCTTCACATCAGCTCAAAGGTCCCTAGTGCTTCATCATACCCATACTTTATGTATTTAAGGATTTTATTAATTTATTTGAGAGAGAGAGAGTGAGAGAGAGCACCCGCACATGAGAAGGGGAAAGCAGAGGGAGAGGGAGATAATCTCGTGCAGGCTCCCTGCTGAACACGGAGCCCGAGGAAGGGGTCAATCCCATGACCCCAAGATCAAGACCAGAGTGAAACCAAGAGTTGGGCCTCAACTGACTGAGCCCCCCCCCCAGGTGTCCCCATTAAATCCATACTTTAAAAAAAAAAAAGAAAAAAAAAGAATCACAACCAGATATATATCTTCATTTTACCAAGTGTTAGTGACCATGCTAAGCTTAGTGACAGATCCAGAGGAGTATAAATCCCTGCCTTGTAGCAGCTTACACTCCAATGAGAAAGGGAAAACACGCATGGGTGAACTATTTAAATATTACCAGCGAAGGAGATCACTGGAGGTACTACTGGCTGGAACACATATTTGGAATCAAACAGACCTAGATATGGATCCTGGCTCTCCCACTAACAAAATATACCTTCCTCAAGTTTCTTAAACCCTTTAGACTCCAGTTTCTTTATCTTAAAACAGGAATAATAATGGCTTCCCCCTGGAGCTGGCACAGAGTAAGAGCTCAGTAGATGTTGGTCCTTCTTTTATAATGCAAGGTCATGTGTGACTGATCGCCAAGACAAATGAAACAACCAAAAAGATCTTCTAGGCGTTCAGAGAAAGGAGAATTCAAGATCCCAGGGCAATGAAAGACTTAAGAGAAGTCTCTCAACACAGGCAGCAACCTCTTCGACCTCTGCCGCAGCAACATCTTCCTAGGAACAACGCAAAAGGCAAGGGAAGCAAGGGAAAAAATGAACTATTGGGATTTCATCAAGATCAAAAGCTTTTGCACAGCAAAGGAAACAGTTAACAAAATCAAAAGACAACTGACAGAATGGGAGAAGATATTTGCAAACGACATATCAGATAAAGGACTAGTGTCCAGAATCTATAAAGAACTTAGCAAACTCAATACCCAAAGAACAAATAATCCAATCAAGAAATGGGCAGAGGACATGAACAGACATTTCTGCAAAGAAGACATCCAGATGGCCAACAGACACATGAAAAAGTGCTCCATATCACTCGGCATCAGGGAAATACAAATCAAAACCACAATGAGATATCACCTCACACCAGTCAGAATGGCTAAAATCAACAAGTCAGGAAATGACAGATGCTGGCGAGGATGTGGAGAAAGGGGAACCCTCCTACACTGTTGGTGGGAATGCAAGCTGGTGCAGCCACTCTGGAAAACAGCATGGAGGTTCCTCAGAATGTTGAAAATAGAACTGCCCTATGACCCAGCAATTGCACTATTGGGTATTTACCCTAAAGATACAAATGTAGTGGTCCAAAGGGGCACATGCACCCGAATGTTTATAGCAGCAATGTCCACAATAGCCAAACTATGGAAAGAACCTAGATGTCCATCCACAGATGAATGGATCAAGAAGATGTGGTATATATACACAATGGAATACTATGCAGCCATCAAAAGAAATGAAATCTTGCCATTTGCGACAACATGGATGGAACTAGAGCGAATCATGCTTAGTGAAATAAGTCAAGCAGAGAAAGACAACTATCATATGATCTCCCTGATATGAGGAAGTGGTGATGCAATATGGGGGCTTAAGTGGGTAGGAGAAGAATAAATGAAACAAGATGGGATTGGGAGGGAGACAAACCATAAGTGACTCTTAATCTCACAAAACAAACTGAGGGTTGCTGGGGGGAGGGGGTTTGGGAGAAGGGGGTGGGATTATGGACATTTGGGAGGGTATGTGCTTTGGTGAGTGCTGTGAAGTGTGTAAACCTGGTGAATCACAGACCTGTACCCCTGGGGATAAAAATATATGTTTATAAAAAATAAAAAGTTAAAAAAAAAAAAAAAAAAGAGAAGTCTCTCAGGGAGCAGGAAGGCCTTGAACCACTTGTGATGGTTAACTTTATATAAAGACTCAACTGGGCCACCGGGTGTCCAAGGTATTTTCTCAAATATGATTCTGGGTGTTTCTGGGAGTGTGTTTTTACATGAGGTTAACACTGAAATCAGTAGACTGGACTTGGGCAAATGCTCTCCTTGATACAAATAGGAACTATTTCATCAGTTGAAGGCCTGAATAGAATAAAAGGCCCGACTCTCCCTTGAGTAAGAGAAAATTTCTCCTGCCTGACTGCCTTCCCACTGGGGCATCAGCTATTTCTTGCCTTCATATGAAAACTATACCACTGGCTCTCCTGCGTTTCCAGCTTGTCAGCTTGCCCTGCAGAAATTGGAAGTTGTCGGCCTCTGTAGCTGCATGAACCCATTTCTTATAATAAGCCTCTTTCTATATGTGTGTGTTTATGTCTATTAACTATATATACATGCACATCCTATCGGTCCCAGTACACACCCTTCCAGGATGGCTTGGGTTTGAAGGGCGGGGAGGGAGAGGATGAAGCCAAAGGCAAGAGAAAATGAATGCAAATCGATTCCATGTTTTCATGAAAGCTAAAGAACGCTGACCGCGTAGTATTAGCCAACACTCACTGAACACATAACACAGAACAGTTTCTGCAATGTTTGCACTGGCCCATGGAACCCTCCTAATAGCCCAGTGGGGTTGGTACCAACACTATTTCCCTGTTACAGATGGACAAGGCTAGTCACACCAAGTCAAGAACAGGGTCCTACACCCAGGGCAGCAAGCTTAGAGTTCAGACCCTGGTAACTTGATTCCAGGGCCTATGCTCTTTGCCTCTATACAGATCAGTGTCTGAAAAGGCTGAGGGGATGAAACTGAACAAAGGTGGCACAAACACAGGTGAGTTTTAGGTGCTGGACTAAGTAGATTGGGTAACTGCACACTCTCTGCCCAACTCCCTTATTCAGTGGAGAAGGAAACTGGAGTTCAAAAATGGGAGGTAGCTTGTCTGGCTTGCCATGGCCAAATAAGAGAGTCAGAACCTGACCAGGGATCTCCTTTCAATTGTGTTAGGTCTTGACTCTCCTCAGGAAGGGCCCCTGCTCCTCTGGGAGCCTCATGTGACTCATACCTCGGCTAGGACTGGGCCTCTCTAGGGACCTTTCTTCTGAGGGTCCTTCCAGACCAGCCTCTCTCTTGGGAAGCCACGAGGAAAGCTGTGTCTCTTGGTCACATGCTTTTGGTCTATGACTGGATGACACAGCTCTCTTTCTTCCTCTGGTTGCCTTCTCTTGTTCATGGGCCTTCCATTCTTTGGGACCCACTGCCCACTCTGCCTCAGTCCCGACACCCATGGTCCCAATCTTTCCCCCAAAGGGGTCACATGATACTAATTACAGTGCCTTATAAGACTCAAGGTCCAGACCTGTCCTCAGATGGAGGTACTTTGAAGTAGCTATTGTTGGGGACATGAGGTGACTTAGCATGGACTCCCTGACTACACCCTGACACTGACCTCGGGGCCCAGCACAAACAGTTTCCAGTGGCCATAAGCTGCGCCTGACTCACCAATGATTTCACTCTAGGCCAGGAGTATACAATCGGCCCCAGTGCCCCATTTCCTGTGTGGTCTTCAGTCATGCCTACCTTCTCTGGACGCAGTCTGTGGGAGGCTCTTCAGTCCTGATGAGGACTCTGGCACAGTCTCTGAGTCACTCCGGCACAGAAACAGTCCAACGAGAAAAACATGGCGGCCCCTCACTCCCTCAGCAATACTGCTTGCCCACTTACCGGATGTCACACACTGGTGACACAACAATGGAAAAGACAGTCAGGGTGCCTGCCCTCATGGAGCTGAGCATGGGGCCCATCGCCGACAAATAAGCAATCCTATTCCAGAAGGCAAGCGCCACACTAGCGGACATACCAGCTGAAAAGAGGAAACACATCAAGGGCATTTTAACTTGACCTGGCCAGTAGGACTGGGGCATGGCCATCTGAGACTGGCTCTCTACAGAGAAATCTCTGAGCTGGAGATTGCTGGAGATTGATCAGGAGGAGCTCACCAGGCAATCGGGAGTCCGGTGAACGCGAGGCAACGTGGAGAGGAGGCTCTGGCTGGAAGATAATCGCCAAATGAGGGCCCTGTAGACACCTGGCATGAGGACAGGAGGAAGCCTGTTTTTTTTTTTTTTTTTTTTAAAGATTTTATTTATTTACTTGAGAGAGAGACAGTGAGAGAGAACATGAATGAGGAGAAGGTCAGAGAGAGAAGCAGACTCCCCATGGAGCTGGGAGTCCGATGCGGGACTCGATCCCGGGACTCCAGGATCATGACCTGAGCCGAAGGCAGTCGTCCAACCAACTAAGCCACCCAGGCGTCCCAGGAAACCTGTTTTGATGTGAATTTAAAGCGCTGTACGACGGAACAAAACTTCCCAGAGCTGGAGCCTGGGGAGGCTGCAGGTGCAATCCAAGGCTGGATTATGGAGAACCTCGTAAATCATTTTAGGGAGTTTCTGTATTTATCAGGAGGCCTTGGGGAGCCCCTGAAAGGTCCTACCATGAGGAATGACATGGACAGCTTTGCAACTTGGACAGAAAAGCCAGTACAATAACTGGGATGCGGGCAGTGTGCTGGGGAGCGAGAGGAAGGCTAATTCACTCTGCCCGGTTTAGAAGCCAGACCAGACATTCATCCTTGAGACTCAGGGCCTTCCTCGGGATGCATTTCTGATCTGGGGTCCAGAATTCAGCCTGGGCTGCTAGGCCTCAGCTGAGCCTGACCACCAGCCCCACTGACTGCACTTCCAGCAGCTTGCTCCCTGCCCTGCTCCCTCCTGCCTCTGGCAGTTGGCACGGCCACCACTCCTGCCAGCTCTGGGCACTGGGCTCCACCTGCCCGGAGAGAGGCCCACTCCCCGCTGTCACCAAATCAGGTCCCAGGCTGCAGCCCTGCTGTAAATCATGTCAGGGTCCAGGCCTTTCACAACCTGCTTCATTCCACACGTCTGGTCTCTGACTCCTGACACTCCGGCTACAATGACAGCTGGATGTAGAAGTTCGGACTGTGAAAGAGGCACAGGACAGACACCCTGAGGGAGATACCCCTCTCGCCTCCTTTGAGGGTTCTAGCCTTGAACATGTTATCTAGCCTCTCTGTCCTTAATTCCCTCATCTGTAAAGGGGTATAATAAAATGACCTACTTCATGGGGTTGTTGCGAAGACCCAATGACTCAAAACACATTAAGCGCTTTAAAAAAACACCTGACACATAGAACCGTGAGTTTTTAGGGTAACTAAGAGCAGCCACTCCCTCTGAGGCAAGACAGAAGGCAGAAGGAGACAGGGGGCAGCATGTCGGAAAGGGAAAATCAGTGGAAATTTCCCTCAAGTAAACAAAACCATAAAATGTCTCCAGAACTGAGCAAAAAGTCTTAGGAGAAAATAATTCCATACACAGGGCAGCCGTTCCATTGGTTCATTACCATCAGCTTCGGAATTTTCCTGAATCTCCAGGTCTCCCTCACTTGAACCGCTGGGGGCAAAGGAAAAAAGTGTGGCCTTTGGATTCAAAACCAAACTGAGTCTCAACACCAGTTCCACCAGGTCCTGGCTGTGTGACTTTGGGAACCTCACTCCAACTTTGTAAACCTCAGGATCCACATCTGTAGAAGAGGCACAATCCCAGCAATCTGGAGGTGCAGGGATGAGGAGAGGGGAGATGCCTTCTAACTGACCTGGTGTGATGGGGTGCTCCCGTCAAGAGGGGTCACACTTCCCAGTCACACTTCCCAGCACACTTCAGCGAAGTATCCTGCAAGCAAGAGAAGTACAGAGCTAGCCTGCGGCGTGCGCAGAGAAGATTCCCAGGAGGGGAGAGTTTAAGGGGAGGGCACTTTGGATGCCGTCCGTCTCCTCTCAAGCTTTTCTTCTCTAAGGTTCTCAGCTCTTTCCTGGAAGGATTTGGGGCGTCGTCACTTTCAGGGCTGAGCCCTTCCGAGGACCACGAGGGTCAGAGGGACTCACAAGGAGAAAGGCAGACCTCCTTCAGTGTTCCACATCCTGCTGCCCCCAAGCTGGGCCATCAGCCCAGGAGTCATTAGCAGGTGGCAGGGCCGAGCATGGGGCCATCCGTCAGAGGAGAATGTCTGCCGCGGTTCCTGAGATGCAATGGTGCCCTGAGGAGCCGTTGGCAGTAATGATGATGGGTATTTAAGCAAATGAACTGTTAATGACCAGGCAGAGGTGAGCTGCCTCCCAGACCAGCTGGAGCCCAGAGCTGGCAAAGGAGGCCAAGGCAGGAATGAGAAGAGTGGAGAGGAAAGGGACTTCACTTCCTTCTCAGAAACTGCTTACCCCAGGGAATCCTGGCTGGTCATGAAGCAGGCCCTCCTTTATCTACCACCCTTACCCCAGATCTCACCATTACTTCCACAAGTTACTGCCAGGAGACTCCTGCCCTCCCCTCACCCCCATTCCCTAGCTGTGTCCTTCCCGCCACGTAGCAACAAGGAATCTTGTAGGCAGCCCACATCAGCAGGGAAAGGACAGCAGAGATGCTGGCCAGCTAGGTCAGACTCAGTGGATCCTGGGGGCAAGCAGGCTCGATGAAAATACTACTATCGGCAACCACATCATCCACCAATGATATTTTGGGGACGTCACCTGTGCACCCAACACCAAATATGTGCCAGGCATTGTTCTTAAGCCTTAATTAGCATTGTTCCGTTTCGTCCTCATGCAGTTCTGAGAATAGAGATTGACATGTCCATCTTAGAGAGGTGGAAGCTGAGACTCAGAGACATGAACTGACTTGTCCAGAGGTTAGGGAGCTAGAGACTTGGTATGAAACTCTGTGCAAGATCAGGTGAGTGAGTGAATTTAGTAATTCCCATTTTTCATCAGTCATGGCACACCGGAGCGAGAGCAAAGGATACCTGGATGCAGCCTGAGAAGGTAATGGCGGAGAAAGGGAAGTGGAACCAAGATCAAGGCTCCGTGCCCTTCAGGTCCATAGGGTATGATGGACAGGCGGTAAGATGCCAGAGCATCCTGCAGGGGGCGCTCGTGTGCCAGCCGCTTTTCTATTCTTTACACTCACTTTACCCATTCCCACAGGGTCCATCCAAACCCACGTTGGTGAAAGAATATGTTCAAAAATCAAAATAAAACAAAACAAACATCAGTTCTGGCCTTAGAGTCTGCCACATCTTCGCTATGTGACCTTGGGCAAATTACTTCACTGCTCTGAACCTGTTTTCTCGTTTATGGTAACACCCTGGGAATCACTGTGGTAAAGGAAGCTGATTATTTTTGACTTCCTGGCTCTGACTCTCACCAGCAGGGTGGATTTGGTAAGGGGTTTAACCTCTATGACCGTCTGTTTTCTCGTCTGCAAAACTGGAATAATTATACCTACCCAGAAGGATCATTTCAAAGATTAGAGGTGGCATAAATAAAACACCTGGCACATAATCTTTCCACAAAAATAGTAACCGTGATTCATCCTTCTCTCCACTAGGTGTATAAGGTGCCTGACTGGATGCCTGGGTCCCAAGGTGAGAAGATCCCTTTTTCTGTTTCTTCTACCCTCATCCTTAAGAAGCTCCCCTCGCACGTTCTCCAGGAAGACTTCAGCTGTCCCCTACTCCGTTCTGTCTCCTCTGAACTCCAGAGTTTCTTCTAGTCAGTTAGTGACCAACTATAGTTCATCTTGTATTGTTTCCTGAGTTGGTTAACTACTGCTCTGGAACTTATCAGAAACCTTTAGTCGGGTATGTGGATTTGGACATATTCCTTCCCTGAACCTGCTTCCTCATGGGCAGATGGAGGCTTGGACCGGAGCTTGGTCTTCCGTCTCTAACCCACAGGACCCTGAGCCCAGCCCACACCTTCCCACCTCCCACAGGATCCCCTCTTCCTCAAATGCGCTAACCCCACCTCCACATCCCAGGACCCATATTCCATGCCACTTCTGCTGTATAGTTTCCTTCATCCCCTCCAGGTAGAGGTGATGTAAAATCCCAGAATCCTTGATTTTAGCTGCAGCCCCATATAGATCTTCCTGGACTCTACTCAGAACTGTCATCCCCTCCTATGGGATCACAGGAGTGTGGGGAGGGTCTTTGTGTCTCCTACAGCACCAACATTCTAAGTCTTGCTCAATAAGTGCCCCCTGAATCTTAGAGTCCTATTCAGGGCCTTGCGGAGGAAACCAAAGATGTACTATGCAACCCTTAAAAAGGAACCTAAACACCCAAGTCACTACTTCTGCTAAAAGGGAACAAATCCAGACATGGGGGTCTCTATGTATCACTTTCACATGGACAGACACCAGCACCCCATCTTCTTTGTTCCCTGATCTCCTTCCTCTTGCAAAATTATCTTCACTTTGTCCCGTTCTTTTTGACCCATGTGCCAGGAGCTCTAGACCAGAGCAAATTCCCTGACTCCGGGAGCTGTATTTTTCTTCTGCTGTAACTGGCACCTGTTCAGGTGGATGAGTGAATATTAATTAGATCTCAGCAGGCTTCAGTCACTTTAATTGTTTTCTAGTGGAATGTGCCCATTGCTGAAACCAGACTTTGCTGGTCATTTATCAGGTCAGCTAAGTGAAAGGGGAGCCGCATGGAGATGGGAGTTCAGGCAGGTCCAGGAAATTTTGGCCGCAGAAAGAAGTCACACCAAAGAAAAATGAGTCCCTGGATGGTCATTTGAAACTGATGGATTAAGAGATAAGCACCGGAGTTGTGATCTCGACACACAGAATCACTGGACCAACCATCCTCTTAATTAGATGCAAGTGGCAAGCGTTTAGTGGTTTTTTTTTTTTAACTTTCAAAAGTGCATAAAGCAAAAGCCATTGGAAATGGTAACTGCCATTCTTCGAAAAGACGCTGGTGGGGGGGGGGGAAGCAATATTTATTAAGTGCCTAATACATACTAAGCCCTTGACATGAATTTGTGGTTTCCAATTTGATTTTTTTTTTAACAGGGAACCATTTTTTTTTTCCACCTGGGTAATTCCCCAAATTTCAACATCCAAAAGAGACAGAAGAGGAACTGCTTTTGTGGAAGCTTGGGTGACACAGCTGAAGCCCACATACTCCTTTGGTCTCTTCCTGCCAAACCTCTACCAGATTAGCCCTTGAAATCTCTTTCAAAAATATTGATTATCTCAACCCTAAACAACTCGTCAATGATGGCATTATTTTCCCATTTTATAGATCTGTTAAATGAGACTTAAAAAGGTATGGTCACATGGCTGGAAAGGGATGATGAGTCAGGCTTGGAACTCTGGACTCCTGATTCCAGACAGCCCAGTGCTCCTTCCACACCATGGGGATGCCGCCTGGTTGGAAGAGGAGAGACTGAGGTGATGGGGATTCGGGGGTTGTCCTTGAATCTTCATGCGAGGGCTAAGGGATGAGAGAAAGAGGAGCTGAGAAGCAGGAGATATTGGAGAGGACCAAGCAATAGGTCTTTGGTGTGATCAGGAGGAGGAGGGGAGACGAGAGGCAGCAGAGATAGGAACTCATCAGGCTTCTGTCCAGTTGATACTCCCCACCTCAGACTCTGCATTTCATCGCACCTCCCCTTCTATAAGAATGCGCGCCTCCAGCTCTCCATCTTCCTCTTTGCCTGACTTCCCTTCTGCCATCAGCCCTGCCCTGTTTCCAGGTGACACAAGCCAACCTCCTGCTAGGAACCTGTCCTCATGGTCAAAGAGGGGAGCTCTGAACACAGAGCTTTGGCAAGGAAAAGCCGATGCAGCCCCTGGTGGACAGTTACCAATGGTGAATATGTTTCAGTGTCCTGAAATGCCAATGTTTGTGGACATGTTGAGTGTGTTAAGAGCGGTCCAGATGGAACTGTCCAGCATCGCAGCCAGTGGGGGTGGGGTGGGGTCAGGCGGATGTCTGTCCCTTGCTAGTCCTCAGCAGCGTGCATGCTCTCCTCACTCACTAGGTGGCCCTTCTTTTAGTACCAATGAATTCTCCCATGGGAGCTAGACTGGTAATAATCACCCAGTCCCCCAGTACAGAACCAGCAGCTCAGCCCTCTTTTTGTCATCTTGCCAACCTCCCCATTCCAGGGCATCCGGCACATTCATAGGACATTTCAGAAACAAACAAACAAATGAGAATACTCATTCAACACCAATATAGATGTGTCCCAGGACAGAGGTTTTATGCCAGCTGGGATAGTAGGTTGAAGACTCTCAAATCCTTCTTCTTTGCCAACTTCCAGCCTGAGGTGGTCGTATGACACAACTCTAGGTGTGATAAATACGTGGCAGCCTCTTGTGAGATTCCTCTGTAAGCTTTCGATTTTCTGACAGGGACACTCCTCCTTCTCCTTACCATTTCATCCCAGATTATAGACACGGTGGAAGGAGTTTCAACAGCCACTCTGCCACCACAAAGGAAAGGAGAAGAGAGCTGCATAGACACCATCCCACATAGAGCTGAACTGCTAACCAGCAGCTGCTTGCCTCTAGATATCTGTGTGAGAAAAGTGAGTTTGACTGTGTTTAAGTCACTAGAGCTGAGAATTTCTGTCACTCAAACCAAAGGCATTTTTGGCGTAGCACCTGAGCTTATATAATCCTCACAACTACCTAGGAGGCAGGTATCGTCATCCCTCTTCTACACATGAGGAAACTAAAGTCATTCATCTTGTAAGCAGTAGAATCAAGATTTGAATTCAAGCTTCTCACATCACGCCCACAAACCTTTACTGAATGAATAAGAAGTTAAGATATCATATTTATTAGACATCATATATAATATCTACATTACGACTAACCTCTTATACATATACTTATATGCAATACATACTTTCATATATATACACTTATATATATTTAATTATACACACACACACACTCTTTCATGCTGTTGCCTCATTTCCCTTGAGCCCATGGTGATACTCCTCTTTATCTTGGGCCTGTGATGACTTATCTCATAGATTAATATTACTCTCACCCACTGGGCACAAGTAAAAATCACTCTGGAGAAAGTACAGATGATATGGAAATGCCATGCTTTCTAAATATGAAGGGGAAAAAAAGAGCCCAAGTGTGGGAGGCAGCATGTAAAGCTGAGAGAGCAGTGACTCTGGGGCGGGAACGTGAAAGTCTTGGTCCAGCTCCAACCAACGCTAATGCGCGGAGGCTTGGACAAGGTGCTTTCCCTCCCTGCAACTAGGTTTTCCCACCTATAAAGTGAAATGAATGTCTGGTGTGTGTGGGGGGGAAGGGTGGGGGTCATCTTGTGTGTGTGTGGGTGTGGGTGTGGGAGATACCATGATATTTAAAATGATTTTAATGTTGAAAATGGTATGACTAGGACCTATATATATATATATTGCATATACACACACTTGCTTTTATATCTATGGTAGTGTATGTGTACATATACATCATATAGTATTATGTGTATATATAAATATGTATATATATATATAAAATATATGCATAATATATTACGAAGATATAAATATATGGGAATATAGGAAGAAAATATATGGCCATTGTTAGTAAACCCACCTCAATCAGAATTATAGATTCTTTGATGAAGATGGGGATGAACCCAGCTCTTGGGATGGAGTGGGGAGATGCGCCCATGGGGAGAGACACCAAACAGCAGAGGGCTGGCTCCTCATGAGTCTCAGAGCAGCCAGGCTCCATGTCCAGCTGCCACACTGAGACCTCTGGGCTCTGACTCAGAGACTTGAGTTGGTTCCTAGTACAGACAGCCACCCTCAGAAACTGGACCTTCATGACCTACCCTTCCAGGATCTAGCAGAGCAACTATTAGCATGGGACACCTTTGCTACTTTTGTAGAGGCTGCATCGTCTTTTGGAATCTTTTCTTCTTTCCTTTTCATTCTTTTCTTTTCTTTTCTTCCTTTCTTTCTTTCTTTTTTTTTTTCTTTCCTTTCTTCCTTCCTGTCCCTCCCTCCCTTCCTCTGTCCCTCCCCCCACTTTCTTTCTTTTTCCTTCTTGCATGCATTTCAATGCCCATGTTCTGAGATTCAGAGAAACACAGCAGCGACTGCAGTCATCAGCTGGGCAGGGGACCCATCCCCTCCTAACGTCATGATGTGGGGGGGTGGAATGAGCTTCAGGACTGATCAAGCCCTCATGGACAGTCTGCTTCTTCCCCAGACTTCACAGACAGCCTTCTGTATCATTAAGCCACACCAAGAACAAGCCGCTCACAGAAGCAGCTTGATCTTGGATTACCCTTTCCTGAGATCAAAATGCGTGCTGGGATTACCCTGGATAGATTGAGATTAACATGTGGTGTTTCACTGAATAGCCTCAGGCTCTTGGCTTCCCTTCCCCACTTGAGCTGCCAAAACAAATTCCCACCCACACATGTCCCGGGTCTGTCTGGCTTCCTTAAAGTAAAAACATAGAGGCAGAGGAGCTGTTCCGTAGCAGATTTTCTCCATATTCATGAAAGGCCCCCCAAGAGTTTCTTTCCTTTCTGTCCTAACCAAAGGCTAAGAGCCAAATTGTGATCCGCTTCCTGCATTAGAGACCATTCTAGGATCTCCACAGTCTCTCCCCTAGGCAGCCAGCCCGTTCACTCAGCCTGCATTGAGCAGACATTCATGAAGCAAATATATCACTTAACTTAAACACCAGCGATGCCACGTATGGTGCTAGGTCCTGGGAACCCAGTGGCGAAAGGGACAGGACAAGATCCCTGCTGTTGGCTCAGACTGTACCACGTACACTGAAACGGTCCCACTTCCCTCCTCCACAAGACCATTGTTTTGCCTGCAAAGAAAGAATCGTGGAGGAAGGCACTGCTCCCTGAACCCATGAGGGCATCTCCCGTTTCAGCTTATCTAACACGTGGTGAAGTCCTCTGTGGCAAACTCTGGGCTATAAGGTGATTTCACATATGGTCAGAATATTCCATCAATGTCTCTGAAATTGGAATCTTTGTTAACATCATCACAGCTGTGAGAGAGGTGTTACTTGCCCAGTTTTCAGTTAAGATGAGGTGTAGACACTATCCTACGTGATCAGCACTGCTGCCATGACTCCCGTTACCGCTGGCCCCATCACCACAGGACTGCCATGACCACAAGCTCTGACTACCGGCACCATGACGATTCTCCACCACTATCACCACTTCTCCATCACTATCAGCAGCTTACAAATTCTTTGGGCTCTGAATGCCAAGTCCTGTGTTAATGCTTTAAATGCATTAATTCCTTTAGACAGCACAAGAACCCTATCATTTAGAGATTGTCTCCCATTTGGAGATAAGTAAGGGACAGTGACATAGCTGGAAGCAACAAAATCAGGCTCCAGACCCAGGCAGTATCACCTCAAAGTCCATGCCCTTAAACATCTTCTATTTCCTCTAGAGATGTGTCCTGGCACCCAAAACTGCAGGATTCCAAAGCCCAGTTCCTAACCATGTGCTGTGCAACCACTCTGGAACCCCAGGGGCAGGTCCATGAGATGGGCAGGTGTTTGGAGCTAAGCCTGAGCTTGGTGTGGTTTTGGGGATCACCCTACACCTTGTGGCCAGGAACATTCCAGAGCAAGGATGAAGTGAATATGAAGGTTAGGCTGAGGACATGACAAGCAGGGTGAAGGATCCCTGAGAGAGCAGCGACCCAGTGAGCCTCTGATCCCTGAGCTCAAGGGGGTGGGTCACACTTCCGTGATGGCCGCAGCATCTGCACTGAAGCATTATTCTGGCCTCACTCAGGACAAGCTTTGCAAGTCCTCTACCTCTTAAGGTAGAGGTGTCAGACCAGGAGGGACTGACAACAGAAATCAGGGCCAGATCCCTGCTTTACATCTCCATCCTCTTCTGCAGGTCACACCTTGCACCAAACATTCATCCTCGGGTAGCCAGACCTGAACAGGGGCCTCATGAAGTCAGGCCACTCCCCAAGCCCTTAGCCCCCTCATTCCCTGTCAACAAATGGCCTGCACAAGGGTGAAGCCGTGACTCAAACCAGGTCTGGAAACCCCATACCCTTCACCCCACTTATAAGACTTGTGACATCCTCCATCATCTACACGGTCACCTCCCCTGTGAAACCTTCCCCTACTTGGGATCCCATCACTTTGTAGAGCTTGGTCTTAGGGCAATAGTCAAGTTGTGTGGCTATCTTGTGGAGCTTCCTCTGCTTCTGGACCAGGCTTGTGGAGACCAGGAACTCATCTTATTCGTCTTGGCATCACACACACGGCCCAGACCAGCACCTGCAGCAGAGTGGGGGCTCAGTAAGTACAGAAGAAGAGAGCCAAAGAAGAAAGGAAAGAAGAAAGTCAAGAGGCATGGGAGGAAGGGAGGAAGGAAGGAAAGAAAGTAGGAAGAGAGAGAGAAGGAAGGAGGGAAAGGGGAGAGGCTCAGGCATTCAGTACGCCCCTTCAGCCCTTTCCGGAGTGCGGCCCTGAATCATGCAGACTTCAGTTTCCAATAGAGGCCGGAGGAATCTGGTCTGACCTTGTGTTCATTACCAGAGACTTACAAACAGAAGGAAGCCGATCTCTTCGGGACTTCTAACCAAGCAGGGAGCCAAAGGAAGTCACTGGAACAAAAAAGAAAGGAGGTAGCTGGTGGAGAAAAAGGACATGGAACTTTAACTTCCAAAACTTACATTCCAGTTCTCATAGTTTTTACTTTGGGTTTGCCTTTTGACCTCCCTGCACCTCAGCTTCCCTCCCTGTAAAATGGGAATATCGCCATCTCCTTCCAGGGAGCATCGTGAAGACTTCAGCGAAAACCTCAACACCTGCAAGGGTTCTGTGGTTCGGAGAATCCCCTGCAGATGTTGTTCCTTACTCCCCTCAGAGCATCTACACGGATTCCTGTGGCTCGCGATTTCTTCCCGCGCACGGAGCCTATGGGTCACCGTGCCTCGAAGGCAGGGCTGTCCGGGTGGGGGCACGGCGGGCGGGCGCCACCAGCCTTTTTCAGCACAGCGACCCGCCGCCTCCCCGCCACGGCCTTGAGTGAGGAAGCCCACCCAGGACGCTTCTCCCGTGGCGTCTGGCGAGCCTCTCTGCTGACCAAGCCGGAGAAGGAAGGCAGGAAGGAGGAGGAAGAGAGGCTGCCGCCGAGGCACAAGCCTCCCGCGGGGCGAGCCACTCTAGAATAGCTCTTCCCGAGCTCTGCAGAGGCCTCGCCACCGAGGAAAATGCCGGAAAAATGCCGGCTAATTTCAGACGCTCCACGTTGGTGGGCCAACAGCCCAGGGAGAATGAGCAATTATGATTTTCATCTAAGCAACATATGCTGTTTGCTGGCCTCTTTCGAACAGCTGTAGGTTAGATGCTGTTAAGATTAGTCTCCTTCTCTCCTCCATATTTCAGAATTCAAATTAAACTAAAATAACAGCACCTGCTGAACAAAAACCCCATTGGAAATGTGTCCTCGTACACAATTACTGCAGGGAGGCTGGTCACCATTGTTACCCGCCTATTCTTCCTGAATGGGAACGGCAGCGAAGTTCCCCAGGCAGCTGCAGCGATTCAATTGTATAACTGGAGCTGGCCCTGCGCCAACCCTCAAGAACTCAAGTGGCACCAAAAGATACTATATTGATTTGCAATCGAACATAATAGGCCATCAGCTTAATTATTACTGAAGTGACAAGGTTCTGGGTATTTCATATTTATATTTCAGGGCCTGTGAAGGATGAATGTAAATCTTTTAAATGCACGGATTTGCATATCTTCAGAAGGGTTGAGTGCTCTTATTACATTCATAGCCTTTGAAAGACCAAAAGGACTGGCTATTGAACTCAGGTTGCCAGATCCCACCGGCATTTGCTTGGATGAAGAGACAAAAGGCATAAAATGGAAATTGCTTTTAGGCCAAAAAAAAAGGGGGCAAGGGAAAAAAAAAAAGCCCACTACTCCACTGCATCCAGCTCAGACCTCTTTGGAGGCCTTTGGAGGGAGACTGGTTATATAGGTCTTCTGGAGACAGAGGCATTCGGACATTGAGAAATGAAGCCAGTAATACCTTGCACCTTGGATCCGTGAGGCCCCCTCTGCTCTCGGCTTGCAGGCTGTTCCTGGCTCTTACAGGTCAGTAGACTGGAGGACTGCTGAGATGTAGGCGAGGGAAGGCGGGAAGACACAGAAGTTCACGCTTCAAGTGTCTAGCCACATTGGTGCCATCTGAGACCAAAGATGAGAAGAGAGATGGTCTCCTCATTAACCCATCATTATCATCAACCCTCCTTTCCATGCCCTTTCTAATGGGAAGAAATTCTAGAGCCATTCCAAATTTCTCCCTATCCCTCACTCTCTCGATCCAATGTCATTGAATTGTCTGCCTTCTAAGTCCCTCTTGATTTTTGCTCTCTGTCCCCTTTCAGACCTACTAACTCTGCCTTCTGTCAGGTCTCAAGAGAAAGCATGAACCATGAGGTTTTCCTGTTGCCTCATGATGCCACTGTCTTACTGAATCTCCATCTGGCCATCAGAGGGCCCTTCTGAGCATGCTGGGAGCAAGTATGTGGAGCTCCTGCCTATGGCCCACACTGGTATCCACAGGATCCAGTTCACCTCCTTGCAGTCAGGCTTTATAGGACTCCCTAGGCACACACTTTCACCCTCTACACATGGAGTTTCAGTGCTCCGTGCACGGATGCCTTCTTGTCCTTGCCAGTGGAGAGAAGAGAAAAGAATCATCTTCCAAGAGCCACTTGAAATCATCCTACCATACCTGGGCCCCCTTGTCAGCAAATCCACTTCAGTCTGTTCATCTCCGTGTTATAATAAAACTGATCCCATTATGCTTTACATACGTGCTTACATGTTTGCTGCCTCCACTCAGAGGACCTCAAGTCAGAAAATGTACCTTTAAATCTCTTCATCCCCGGGACATAGGTCAGGACCTGGAATATAGGCCACACTGAGCAACTGCAGGTGCTTTCGACCCGAGGGAGCATCAGGCATTCATTGACCATCTCTTATATGTGACCTTTGCCATCTGAGAATAACCCTTGCCATCTGAGAACCCAAGGTCCAAGACCAGGAAGACCAGGATACCGCTCTCAACATAGCTATCTATCTATGTGGATGACCAAAGGAATGGATTAGGCATCAAGTGTTCCTAAAACACAGAGAAACTGATCTGTGGCTTTGGGTGTTCATGAGAAAACAGAACTAGAACTGAATCTGAAATCCTATCATTTAAGAGGTAGCAGAGCTATTTGAATTCACCTACTCTGTTCTCCACACTTTACTGATGAGCACACTGAGAAACAAAAAGCTGAGGTTTACAAGTTTGTAAAAGCGGAAGAGTTAAATCCATGTTCCTTTCCATTACACATTATGGGATGAGCGGGATTTGATCAGACATGGAGTAGGGAGAATATTCCAGATGACGGCTATAGTTCAGTAATGTCATTGTGTCTATCACTACCATCACCCCCACTCCCAATTCCACATCTGTCACCACCACCGCCAGCGTCTCCCTGACAGTGTGCCAGCCCCGTTCCTGCCATCATTCCCACCACTATCATTCGTACTGAAGAGGCCTCTGGTTTGATGACGAAGTGGAAAGAGAAGTTTTGTTCTTGTTTCCACCATCTTTGCTGCTTTTATTCTTGCCTCTTCTCTACTCCATATTCTTACACCATCTCACTGTCCTTTTGTATCTTGGGCTCTGGCATGGCCAAGAGTGATAACCTCCCCACCCCAGAAAATGTTTTCATTCTCTTGAGCTGATAAGTTGTTTCCAAGGAGCTACCATCAAAGAGGATCCACAAGAAAGAAGGAAGAAGGAAGGAAGGAAGGAAGGAAGGAATTAGAAAAGAAGAGGAAGAGCACTACAAAATTTGGGAAACAGAAATCTCTCTACAAAGGTAATGGGACAATAAAAATTAAGATTCAATAGTTCCTGAAGGCACAAGGACTTTGAAGAGAGAGGTGACCCAATCAGGAAATCTTGAGATGTTCTTCAGGACAGAGCGGAGTCCGTCTCTCTGGCTTTTGAGGTGCTGACTCAGAATGTAGCTCCCCATTGTTATTTCCAACCCCTGCCTTTTAGGGGATCCCATTTAGACTCTCTTCCTTGGCTTATGCCCTTTGGGAAGCACCTAGCCCTTCCATCAGAACCAACCTAGGAGAGAACTCCCAGGCTGGCAAAGACTCAGTCCTAGAGTCCCAGGCAGCAGCGTCCCTGTGCTGGCCACCCCTGCTGGCTGAGCACAAAGGAAGGCATTATTCCGCGAGGAGCAGAGGAGCGGCAGAGGACACCTGCTCACGCAATTCTGCAATAAAGGAAGTGAGGATGGAAATTGGACAATTGTTACTAAGTAGTTGAGGACCCAGCTGAGTGGGGGTTTCTTTAATAAGGATGATAGAAACCAGCTTTAAAGACAGATGAAGATTTTCCAGAATCTAGGGTTTCACTGAGAAGAATGGGAGAGGAACATAAACTCAGGGAAAAACATCTCTTCACATTCTCGTGAAGAGGAAGGGGTGGGATGAGGGAGGTTCTTTGTTACAGACTTAAGAAGTATTTCCCATGGATCAGTGTTTATTCCCTGTCTTCCTAGTGGAAGCATGGTCTCTGTGAGCCCCTGCAAGGGAGGCAGTGATCCCTAAGACTTAATGAGGGTTCCCTAAGAACTGATTGCGAAGGACATGACTCACTTCTTCTTTCACTGCTTCGTAGGCTGGTAGATTACAGAATCAGAGGACAGCAAGCATATCTGGATGACAGCAAAGCATCCGACAATGTCTTCTATCTTCTTAGAGAAGATGGAGGTAATTAGGGGGATTTGGCACTAGCTCATACCTATGACTGACTGAGTGCTTACCATCCGCCAGGTACTGTAGTAGGATTTCCATACATCGTACTGTTGAATCACTCCATTGTCCTTTTACAGATGAGGAGCGTGGGTCTGGGAGAGGTCTGGTAAACACAGGACAGGCTGAGCCACCCTATTCTACAGTGTCATCTCCAGGCTAGAATGGTGGCCTCCCCTCTCATACCAGGCACACTCTTCCGCTGGTGTGTGAAAACCCTCCTAGTCACAGTCACAGACCATTCGAACTCCCGCACATTCCCACGGGTGTGCCAGTGTGCACACATACCTTATG
This sequence comes from Mustela nivalis, assembly GCF_964662115.1. Classification (NCBI taxonomy): domain Eukaryota; kingdom Metazoa; phylum Chordata; class Mammalia; order Carnivora; family Mustelidae; genus Mustela; species Mustela nivalis. The sequence continues at coordinate 76,654,440 of NC_139028.1, read as the reverse complement.
TTACAAAGAAGCTTCCACACGACAATCCCCTATAGATAGTCTTGCTTATTTTTATCTCCTGTCTCCAACTGATGGATAGAGCTCTTCTCTCTCTCTACTGCTGAAGTCGGGGCAATTCATGATCTCATCTCTCAGAAAATGGTATTGATCATCTGGGACAGCACTTGGAAGTCTAGGGGGCTAAGCACTGTCCCAAGGGTATGGTTGTGATGGACTTGGGGACCTGCCACCACCAGCTCTGTTGCCCAGAAAGCACTCAGGGCCAGCCCATCCCCAGGCTGCTGTCATGAGGCGCTGGGGAAGAGAGGCAGGAAGGCCTTGAGGGATCTGCAGGCCAGGTCTGTGTTCAGATGCCCATCCCAGCCTTGCCTTAGCAGTGTGACCTCAGTAGTCCCTGAACTTCTTCAACCCCCTCTCCCCCCACACTGAGAAGATGAGGCAAGAAATGCCCTTCGCATACCACTGCTCCAATGATCAGAAAGCCCGGAGCACAGAGCTGGCACTAAATGCCCATGCCTGACCAAGAGCCAGCTCCGGCCACTTCTGCCATGTCCCCATGCTGCCACCTTCTGATGCCAAAGCCATCTCTGTGGCAAGTTGCACTGCACCCTGTCAGCAGCCCCCAGGGAAAAGAAGGTGGTGGAGAGTCGGGGGGGGGGGGTTGAGACCCTCAGCTGCTCCTGGAGAAGCAGGGCTGACAAGGCGAGGATTGTTTTTCTCCCCTGGTGTGAAGCATGTTGACTTGCTGTTGATAGATGGTGGGATGATATTAATTAAAATGCAGGCAGGTGTGAGGGCGCCTCTTAGAGCTGCACTCTCTTTGGGGGTTGGGGGGAAGGCATTGGGTCTCTGTTTTACAGCCACAGTGGGAAGAGTGTCCTTTTTCCCCCTCCTTCCCTTCTGAGATCAGGTGGGACTTGGGTCACTGGAAGAAGCAGGTGTCAGAAGCACGGGGCTCCAGCTGGAGCACAGACACATCCTCCCGTCCTGATGGGTGCGGGGAAGGAAGGGGCACAGCCTCTTACCGACTTTCCTCTCTGCCAAGAGGTCTGAAAAGGTTCTGCCTTTGGAGAAACTGCTTGTGGGAACACTTGGCTTCTCTGCTCTCCGAGAGCTCTACCTCTGGCTCCTAGGAGGCCGGGCTGGGGTGCAAAGGGCTCCCTGAGAGGGAAGAGCCCAGTGATCTGCAGCGGAGCCCATGGGAGACAGCTGAGGGGCCAGTGCCTCAAACCGCCGCACAGGGGCTAGACCTCCCAGTCCCGAGACCCCTGGAGCCATCAGAGCAAGGGCAGAACAGGAAGAACGCAGAGCACAGAGCGGTGGCCACCCACAGCCACGGGGCGTGCTCAACCCGGCTCTATGGCCACTCAGTGCCTCCCTCCCTGGGTCCCTGGTGCCTTGGCCAAGTGGGACTATAGGAGGACACAAAGGAGCTTCTCTTTGCTTTCCAATTCCTCCTTCTTGCCTCTTCCTGCAAGAATGAGAAACAGCTCCTAGGACTCCCAGTTCTGAGGCGCTAATGTTGGAGGTGGTGGAAATTATCAAGGATCTTAGCAGTCACCTGATTGAAATGGTAGAATCGAGGTTCCAACACCTAACCTTGTTTCTGTAAGCCAGAGCCCTGAGCCACTCCATTTCCTTCCATTTTATTTGGCTAGGAGCCCAGGAGACTTCCCAAGAATAAGTTTGTCCTGTCTCCTCCCTCCTCCTCCCCTCCCCCTACTGCCCTAGTTCTGCCAAGCACTCAGAAAAAAAGAGGAAGCCCTACCTGGGGAAAGAGAGAACCCCGCAGATACGAGGCAAGTGAGAAGCTCAGGACTTCTTAGTACCTGATTTTACAACTCTAACCACAGAGTTTAGTCTTCAACTTCCCCCAGGAAGGGCAATGTTGACTTACCTGGAGGAAGGAAGGAATGAGATTAGGAAATTTCCCTCCTGTCTGCCTGGCCTGCCTTCCCAATTTTTTCCTCCCTCTTCCCCAGGGAGAAGAGGACAATCTGCATTTTGGGTTCTTAAATATGTCTCATCATTTTTCTACCATCTAACCTGTAAATAACAACTTTAATGAGGATTGTTGGAACACATTCCCCAGGGATGGCAATGAATTATAATGTAAACTGAATGAAGCTCTCCTATAAGCCTAAGAGCTAGAACTGCTAACAAAAAGGATTATTTGGGAAGTGCTGAAAAGACAAGATGCAGCCCTAAATAAATCTCTGCAGACTCAAAAGTCCCCTCTTGTCTGTCCCATTTCACCTAGCAACAAACTTCTTCATCTTGAGGGATCAAAGTTTCGTGGCACATCAGGGCATCCCATATCCCTGGACTGTAATCAAGAATGTTATCCCAGACTAGGGTTTTGGAAAGAGCCAGTCAATGCAAACAAGCAGAATGCTGTTTCCAAATCAGAGTTTAACCTTGATCTTTTGGTAGGGAGGTCCTGTTAGCTCTTTTGTTCATTTCCACCTCCTAGATCAGGACAAGCTAGTCATCCTCATTTATCCCATTCAGAGTTCGGGTCCATACATTCATACCTGGTTAAGCACGATGTGCTTGCTGCCTTTGCCGCAGTGGGAAGTGTTAGGTAACACACAGTATATGTCCTTTACTAACTTTCTAAAATAATTCTTTTTTTTAAAGGGTTCTGAGTATACGTAGTCCCAAAAGTTTGAGAAAAGGGATCGTGGGTTGGACTGTGTTATCTTCAGAGGGAGATAAACCGTGTTAGTGAGTTTCTGAGCAATAATGAGTAACAAAGCCAAGTATTACTTTCACTAAAGACTAATTCGGCTTTTGGTAGGTTGCAAAAGGCTTTCATTCTCGTGTTTTCAACAAGTCATTTAATAAGGAAATCAGTAACCATCCATTTCAGATGACAAGACATTCTCTCTTTCTAGAATTAAATGAAAAGAAGCAAACTGCCCTATGCATATGCTAATAAAAATTTCGTAGTGGCTGTTGGAACCAATAAAAATACAAATATCAGCAATGACATTGGAGACGCGTTTTGCCTTGAGTTGTCTTGGAAAAGTAGTAGGAAAGCAGAAAATTAGCATTTGTCCTTGGCACAAACTTTCAGAGAAAGAATCCAGGGCAGACAGGGCCAGGTGCTGAGCCCTGAAGGAGAGAAGAGGTTCAGGTGAGTGCACCACACGGGCCAGGCACATGCAGGAGCAATCAGGTTTGGGCTTGTCTATGGTGGTTTGCTGCCGAGACTGAGACCTGAGACGGGAGGCACGGTTTGAGCCCACTTCAGTTCTCCCTCCCCGTCATTACACTTGTGCCCTCAATTGTCACACAGCGCATTAATACAGATTTTGTGCATTTTACTCATTTCCCAAGGCCTCCCAAGATTATACCACATTCTTCCCATGTACACTTCACTACTCCAAAAATTAATAAATGAAAGAAAGATCATATAGGCATATACAAAGATTCACTGGTTCACACAGAAGGGGATCACTTTTACGAATCAGAACTAAAAGTCCCCCTTTGAAATAAATACATTCTATTAATCAAGAAGGAACTTTAAAATACCCATAATCAGGAGGCCTGGGTGGCTTGGTGAGTTAAGCGTCTGACTGTTGATTTCGGCTCAGGTCATGATCTCAGGCTTGTTAGATAGAGCCCCACGTCGGGCTCTGCACTGGACATGGAGCCTGCTTGAGAGTCTCTCTCTCTTCTTCTCTCCTTTGCTCTCCTCTTCCCCCCTCCTCACCCCTACTCAGACATGTGCACATGCATGGGCTGCTCTCTCTCTTAAAAAATAATAAACTGAAATAAAATATCTATAATCCATCCTCGTATTGAGATTTAAGAGGACAGTTTCTCTATCCAGAAAGGATTATCTGAGATCAGAAAAGGGTTTCTAGATGAAAAATACAGCTTTTGAACATAACAACAGCAACAACAATAAGACACAGCAAATCAGTGGATAGTTGTTTAAATATTGCAGAAAGTTACGTTTTCTTTGAATAGAGAAATTATCCCAGAATTAAGTTAAAACCGATGGAAATATTGAGAAAAAGATGATAGAAGCAAAAGATAGAAGCCAATGTTGTTGAAACCTAATCCCCCATGTGATGGGATAAGTATTTATATTGCAGGCTTCCTGGAAGACACCAGAGAGCCAGTCCTATCCTCATGGCTGTAAAGTTTATGGATGTGTGGGGTAGTGGAAAATCAATAGATAATTGTTATGTGTTTCATTGTGATAGAGGAATAAAAATTCAATATGCTTTAAGGGGAAAACAAACAAACAAACAAACCAGGTAATCATTATTAGAATAAAACAGAGTGGGTAGTTTCCTAATCAACAGAAAATTTTAAAAGAAACACAATATGTAAAAACAGCTGTCGACCTACTGTTTATAAGTGATGTTCTAAAACTAAGCTGATCTAGGGGTGCCTAGGTTGCACACACGGTTAAATGCCTGCTTTCTGCTCAGGTCATGGCCCCAGGATCCTGGCTTAGAGCCCTGCGTCGGGCTCCCTATCCAGTGGGGAGTATGCTTCTCTCTCTCCTACTGCCCCTCCCTCCTGCTTACACACTCTCTCTGTCAAATAAATTAAAAAAAAAAAAAAGACAAGTGAAGGCAAAAAAGGAGAAGATAAAAGAAACAAAGAACAACATAATGAACAGAAACAATTACAAACATAGGAGACACTAATCCAACTATACCAATAATTGCTTCATTGTGAATGGTCATAAATTAAAAGACAGAGATTGTTAGAGCAAATTTAAAAACAGGACCTAACTGTATGTTGTTATAGAAAACCCACTTTAAATGTAAACATTCAGGTAGGTTGCAATTAAAAGGATGAAGAAAGATATACCATGCTAACAACTGATCAAAACAAAGCTAGAGTAGCTCTATTATTTTTTTTTTAAGATTTTACTTATTTATTTGACAGAAAGAAAGTATAAGCAGGGGGAGCAGCAGGCAAAGAAAGAAGGAGAAGCAGGCTTCTTGCTGAACAGGAAACCCGATGCATGGCTCCATTCCAGGACCCTGGGATCATGACCTGAGTCAGAGGCAGATGCTTTACCGAATGAGCCACCCAGGAGCCCTGGAGTAGCTCTATTAATTAAAGGCAAAGCAGATTTCAGAACAAGGAAAATTATCAGGGATAAAAAGAAGCACTGCATAATAATAAAAAGGCCAACTCTTCAAAAAGATACAACAATCCTTAACATGTGAGCATCAAAATGATGGTCTGATCATTTTGTAACCAAATGATGGAATAGCAAAAAGAAATACAATGATCTACAGTAACAGCTAACACTTCAACACCCACCTTCTGGGAACTGCTAGATCAAGCAGGCAGAAAATCAGTAGGGATATAGTTGACCTAAAAGTGCTATCAATCAACTTGATATAGTTGACACTTAGAGAATATTCCATTCGGCAACAAACACATTCTTCTCAAGCTCATCTATAACATTTACCAAGGTATACCACATTTATATGTTCTCAGATTACAATAGAATTAAACTAGAAATCAATGACTGATCGATAGCTGGAAAACTTCCAGATGTTAAAGAATCAAAATAACATACTTCTGAATAATATATGGGTGTCAAAAAAGGAGTCTCAAGAGAAATGTAAAAATATTCTGAACTAAACGAAAAGGAACATTCAGCTTAACAATATGTGCATTATGTACTGAAAACAGTGCTTGGAGGGTGATTTGTAGAATTAAATCCATATATTAGGAAATAAGGAAGACCTAAAATTAACTTTCTAAGCTTCCACTATAGGAAACAGGATAAAGAGAGCAATTTAAGCCTAAAGCAAGGAGAAGAACAGGAATAATAACAACTGAAGGAGAGTGCAATAAAATTAAAAATAGCAGAAGAATATAGAAAGTCAAAAAACCCAAAGATCAATAAAACCAAAAAAACTCTAGCTAGAATAACCAAGTTAAAAAGAGAGAGAGAAAGAGAAAGAGAGAGAGAAGATAAAATTACTAATATCAAAAGTGAAAGAGAATTTATCACTACTGATACCAGGGACAATAAACAAATAATAAAGGAATATTATAAATAACTCTATACCAACAAATTTGATAACTGAAATGGAATAATTCCTTGGAAAATGCAAACTATAAAAATTCACACAAGGAGAAATAGATCACCTGAATAAGACTCCATTTCCTAAGAAATTGAACAAATAAATGATAAACTTCCAAAAGTGAAGGCACCAAACTCAGATTGTTTCACAAGTGAATTCTGCTCATCATTTAAGGAAGAAATGATACCAATTCTTCATAATCTCTTTGAGAAAGTGGAAGCAGACAGAGTACTTTACAACACAGTCCATGAGGCCAGCATTATCTTAACACTAAAACCAGTCATGACATTTGAAGAAAGAAAACAACAGACCAGTATCTCTCATAAAGATGGATGCAAAACTCAACAAAATATTAGCAAATCAAATCCAACATTGTATACAAAGACTTATACACCATGACTAAGTGGGATTTATCCCAGATGCAAAGATGAGGTAACGTTACAAACAATCAACATAATATACCACATCAACAGGCCCAAAAAGAAAATCAAATAAACATATCAATTGATGCAGAAAAATAATTTGACAATTTCTAGTTCCCAGTTATCATAATAATAACAATAAAAGACTTTCAGCAAACTAGGACTAGAAGGGAAGGAAATTCCTCAACTTGATAAGGAACATCCAATGACATCAAGTGACAAACCCTTACAGATGACATCATACTTAGTGGTGAGGATCTGGAAGGCGTTCCCCCAAGATCAGGAACAAGATAAGACTGTCTCCTGCACACAGATATTTATAGTATTCATAATCACCCCAAACTGGAAGTAACCAAGTTGTCCTTCAATCAGTAAACAGAGAGACGAGCTGTGGAACATACATGTGATAGACTATGACTCAGAAATAAAAGGAAATGAGTTTTTAATCCATGTAAAGACATGGATGAAATCTGAAGTTTTATTGATAAGCAAAGGAAGCCAGCCTGAGAAGAATACATACTGTATTACTCCAGCTATGTGAATGGAAGAAACAAAAAAACTAGATAGCATTAGTTAAAAGGACAGCGTTTGTCAGGCAGAGGGGCAGAGAGGTAAGACTAGATAAGAGGAAGCACAGGATACATTTTAGGGCAGTGGAATTATGTATGGTACCATGGGCATATCTGAAACTACGCATTTGTCAAGACCCATAGAACTTTACAGCACAAAGTAAAAAAATCACTTAGGAGGTTGGGGAATCCCACCAGCAATGCAGAATGTAACAGAACAACGTGTTTTACGACTCTATGAAGCAACCTCAGTGAAGAGGGCCGGGAGAAAAGATCCTGAGTAACTTTGGAAACAGAGTGAAGTCTGTAAGATTAAAGGCAAAAGAAACCGTACACAGCATTGTACTCTAGTCAATACAATTCTTTTCCGTGGTGTATGGGTTAATAATTCTGGGACTATTACCCATACATAGTAGAAGTGAATAATTAAATCATGATGGCAGGTGGTAGGACCTAAGTTTCTCAATGTTGTAGTTTACAGATAAGCAAAGGAAGGAAGCTAGAATCCTTCAAGTGATAATGGATTAGAGCTGGAGACATCAGGATGAATGCATATTCCACATGTAAGTGTTATAAATATCTGCATATACAGAGGTTATTATATACACATATATTGCCTTGCTGTATCAGTTGAGAGGGCCTAGAAGCAATGTTATCCAGTAGCAACAAGCACACCTATTACCTAAATCTTGGCATTTAATACCATTAGTAATGAAAGGAATCAGGGCTCTTTGGATAAATGGCTGATTCTAGGACTGAGGCAGGAAATAGACAAGATGAGCTTGAAGCATTTTGTTGTACCAGGAGAGTCTGAGAAACTATCAGAGCCAAAAAGAGCTGAAGGGGATGTGATGATTAGATACAATGTGGCATTCTAGATAGGATTCTAAAACAGAAAAAGGGGGCACCTGGGTGGCTCAGTTAGCTAAGAGGCCAACTCTTGATTTCAGCTCAGGTCATAATTTCAGGGTCCTGAGATCGAACCCCAGGGTCAGGCTCCCGGAGCACTCGGTGTGGAGTCTGCAGGAGTTTGTCTCTCCTTGCCCTCTGCCTCTCCCCCACCTCTCTCAAATAAATAAATTTTTAAAAACGTTTTAAATCTTTTAAAAAAAATTTTATTTATTTATTTGTCAGAGAGAGAGAGAGAGAGAGAGAGACCACAAGCAGGAGGAGCAGTAGTCAGAGAGAGAAGCAGACTCCCTGCCAAGCAGGGAGCCCCATGCCAGGATCCCAGGACTCTGGGATCATGACTCAAGCTGAAGGCAGACACTTAAATGACTGAGCCATCCAGGGTGCCTAAAATAAATAAATAAAATTAAAAGGCAAAGCAAAAAAAAAAAAAAAAAAACCAGAAAAAGGACATGAGGTAAAAACAGAGAAATGTGAATGAAGTTTGAACTTTAGTAAATAATAATGCATCAGTATTGGTTCATTAATTGTAACAAATATATCACACAAACATAAGGTGTTAATGAAAGGAAAACAATGTGGGGTAAATGGGAACTCTCTGTACTATCTTAGCAATTTTTCTTAAATCTAAAACTGTTATTAAAATCAAGCAGATAAATCATTGTTGTAAGACACTGAAATTCCTGAAGCCAGTAGTTTCTCAGGCAAGGTCTATCAGACTTTAAAGAACCAAGAATTTCTGTGTTTTAAACATTTTATTTTCATACTGAAAATAGACTATTGCAAATATATTACTTTTCTCCAAAGCACTGAAAAATACAGAAAACTTCTCAGTTCATTTTATGAAGCTAGCATAAACTTAGTGATAGGCGTCTGACAAAAATAGCACATACCCTACAAATGTATAACCACAGACAAAAAAAAAAAAAATTCCCATAAAACAGTAAGAAAGTGAATGCATTGGGATTTAAAAAATAATAAATCACAGTCATTCAACACAGATTTGATAAGAATGATCAGGTAAATTTTAATTGGGAATTCAAAAATATTTGGAATAACAACGTCAATCAATATTGACATATTAAATCAACAGTTTAAAGCCAACCATATCAAGTCATTAAAAAGTATATAATGAAATTCAACAACCATTTCTGCTTTTAAAATTTTTGCCCTAGGGCGCCTGGGTGGCTCAGTGGGTTAAGCCGCTGCCTTCGGCTCAGGTCATGATCTCAGGGTCCTGGGATCGAGTCCCGCATCGGGCTCTCTGCTCAGCAGGGGGCCTGCTTCCTCCTCTCTCTCTCTGCCTACTTGTAATCTCTCTCTGTCAAATAAATAAATAAAATCTTTAAAAAAAAAAAAAAATTTTTGCCCTAGTAAGAAAAATAAAGGTCCTTCATATGCAAAGAAACATCCTATCTGAAACCAAGAGTTGGCATCCAACGTGACAGTAGGAAGACTGTAGAGTCATTCCAGTCAAGGATAGGACACCTCTACTTACCATTATCTCTATAATTAAACATCATGCTGCAGCTGCAATCAGAAAATATAGGAAAATACAAAACTACATTGATACCCTCCTTATGTATGTGACTTTTTAACGTGATCCAAAAATCAAATCATCAGTCTTTCAGTTTAAGGTTGGGTTGGTGGCTGGACACTACTTGAATTAGAATCAAAGGTCACCAGTAGTCTTGTTCATCTTAGAAGGGAGCATCAGTAATTTTGAACAGTCGTCTCGTTCTCTGCTAATTCACATAAATGATCTACATTTCATATTATTTGCTAGAATCATATTTTCTGTGGCCAGGTACATAAATTCAGTGCATAAATACATTGGATTGGTTAATAGTGGCACATATCACTTCCCACTTGAAATACAGAAAATGAATTCCTCTGTATTTGTAGGCATTTGAAGAGTTAATCTTATTTAATTGGTCATATATGAAATGTCAAGGGAGGGAGGGAGAGGGCAGAAAGTGAGGCCGAGGAAAGAAAAGGGCTTTAGTAGGGTTTCAGCTTCAGCTGGTCCCAGTGCATTTACTACGAGGTTTGGAACCAGGGAGACAGACAATGAGAAAAATGGCAACTACAGAACTCCAGAGAAGGGGAGGAACTTTAAGGGTTATTTCAGGAATCTTTTACTACTTTGTTTCTCCATTAGACTCAATGGAAATATACATTAGTCATCAATGATGCCGGAGTTGGATTCATCTTTACTCAGATTTGTTAATTTGAAGACAGGCTGAGGTGGCCCTCTCGATGGCTAGCAAGTAGCGAGATTTGGGAAATAAGCAAAATTAAAAAAAAAATAGCAAATGTTTACTGAAAACTTACTATTTGACAGGCATTGTTATACTGTTGAGGGGGCGGAGAGATCCTTTACAACAAGTGAAATTAGGTGGGTACTATTATTTCCCCCACCTTACAGATTTGGAAGCCACATCCAGGTACTGAACTAATTAGCCCAAAGTAATGATGATTAATAAATAACAGAGGCAGTGTTTGAACCTAGACTGTCTGGCTTCAGAGTCCATGACTTCAGCCACTCCAATCTCAATTTATTGCCCTTTCTCTCTCCCGGTGTTAAAACTTGAAAATGACTAAAGAATGAAACACAGTGTGGAGTAAATCCCCCAGAATTAGGATGGAAGCTACAGAAAGTTGAATGGTCAGCTGAGTCTGTGAAAGATCATGCTTACTTTATTTTTTTAAAGATTTCATTTATTCGTTTGACAGACAGAGGTCACAAGTGGGTTAAGAGAGAGGGGAAAGCAGGCTCCCTGCAGAGAAGAGAGTCCGATGTGGGGCTTGATCCCAGGACCCTGAGATCATGACCTGAGCCAAAGGCAGAGGCTTAACCCATTGAGCCACCCACGTGCCCCAATAATACTTACTTTAAAAAGAGAATGATGATTTTAATTTTATCAGAACCATATTTTTTTTTCCAAAAATTCCCCTGCTCCAAAAGGATCCCCATATTAGGATGCATGTCAAAACAATGATTCAACCAAAATAAGGCCCATAAATATTATGAAAGAGGAAACAAAATTAATGTTACAAATGATTAAGGCTATCTACCTAGAAAAAAATGGGAATCACTTGAAAAGCAGAATTAACAAAAGCTTTTCATAGTTTGCAGTTACCAAAGTCACTTAAAATCATTAGCTTCTCTCTATAGTAGAAATAGCTATTTAGAAATACATTTTCAAATCAGACTAACAAAGGCAACAAAACTGTAAAACAACAAGGACTAATCTTAGTAAGAGATATGACAGATCTATCTGAGAAATATTACAAACTTAACTTAGGGACATAAAAGATGTTCATAAATCAGGAGGCATCCCATGCTTCTGGATTAGAAGCTTCAATATTTTAAAGATGTCATTTCTCCTCAAATTAATTTATAAATTTAATGCAATCCCAATTAAAATTTGATGAGATTTTTGTTTGGAACTTGACCAAATGATTCTAAAGTTCATTTAGAAGAATAATTGTGTTAGAATAGTCACGAAAAGACCAAGAAAAATGAGTAATGAGATTGACTCGCCCTACTGGAAATTAAATTATCACTGTGGTATGGTACCAAAGTAGTCAGACAGACCCATAAAACTAAAAAGAAAATCCAGAAGCTAAGTATGTATAATAATTTGGTATATATTAATGATGTCAGTTTAAAATATTAGGGAAAGAATCAACTATTTATTAAATGGATTATTCAATAAAATATGATTGGGGGCAAGTAGAAAAGCTTTGAAAAAACAGGTCTGAGCCTTACACCATAATTTATACTAAAATAAATCTTGGATGTTTCAAAGTTTTGACTGGAAGAAAGAAACCATTAAAATACCAGAATATATAAATAAGTATTTATGTAATCTTGTGGTGGTGAAGGACGGAAAATGTGTGGAATTATTGGCTGAAAGGAAGAACTTAATAATGCATTTGACCTCGTAACTTGTGAAGAGCATTTAAGCCCGGATCCTGCCATCCACCTAAACACCATAAAACAACATTAAAAGACAAACGATGAAAATTATTTGCAAGAGGTATTATAAACAAAGGTTCCTTAATCTTTCCAGGTCTCATGCAAATCAGTAAGAGAAAGAGAATATCCCAAAAGAAAAGAGCCCAAGTTCAGGTCAGGAAATTGTAGAATGGATACATAGGTTTTCAGGATGAAAAAAGTGCCAAATCTCACCAGCTATCAAGGAACCACAAATTAAAATATCAGTGAGATGTCATTTCTCGCCTATTAGGTTAAAAGTGATGAAAAATATTGACAGTATCCAATGCTGGCTAGGGCAGGAGTAAACACCGCTCTCATATGCTCTGGTGTAAATTCAAATTGATACGACAAACTTTCTCAAGAGCAGCTGGGCAATACATTATCAAAATTGAAAATGTGCATCCCCTTCAATGTGGGAAGGCAATTTCTGGAATGTAATCTTGGGGAAATAATAGGACAAGTGTCTCAAGATACAGGCCCAAAAGATTCATTTAAGCATTAACAGAAGAGAAAAATTAGAAAACCTTATTCATGGGCAAAACAAAGTATTCATTAAATACATGATGGTATCTTCGTACGATGGAATACTATGCAGCAGTTTAAAAAGAGAGTGGGAGATGGGGCGCCTGGGTGGCTCAGTGGGTTAAGCCGCTGCCTTCGGCTCAGGTCATGATCTTAGGGTCCTGGGATCGAGTCCTGCATCGGGCTCTCTGCTCAGCAGGGAGCCTGCTTCCTCCTCTCTCTGCCTGCCTCTCTGCCTACTTGTGACCTCTGTCAAATAAATAAATAAAATCTTTAAAAAAAAAATAGAGAGTGGGAGATTTATACTCCTGATGTATCATCATGCCTGAAAAACAGGAAGTGAGAAAATTGCATTGAAAGCATTTTGCATAGTAGGATACCAACCCTCTATCTATGTATTGTGTGTGCAAATGCGTGTGATGGTCTGAGGATATCTTTCTCTTCCTCTGTGTGTGTGTTAAGAAAACCAGCTACTTCTCTAAAATTCTGTAGAATACCATGTCACAAGCAGTTGTAGGTGAGTAACCTTCTCTGTTCCTCAATCTTCCCATTGGTAGAATAGCATCTGCCTTATAGGGTTGTTACGAGATCCTAAGTTGTTATGGGTTGTTAACATGGAAAGTATTTAGAATAGTACCCAGCACATCGTAACCAGTGTTTGGTAATTCACCGCTATTGTTATTGCAACCTCATCATCATGATTTCTACCAAGACCCTCCACAGAGTCTGAGACAGAAGAGGGGAAGAAGCATTCTCAACAAAACAACACACTGAGCAGCTCTGGCATCCCACCCTTCAGAGCACCTAGGCTGCCGTGAGTGATGGTGGGCTCTGCAGGGCACAGAGGAGCCCGGTGGGTGCGGGAAGGGGCACGCCAGCATCAGGCCACATCCATTGGCCCTTGTGAGTGTTGCTTAAGAGCCTCCCAGAATTCCTGGACTCACCATGTGAAAGGCAGAGGTGCTGGAGGCAGGGGGCCAGGGGTTGGGGTCAGAATCGGCGCATGCCTGACACTGTTTCCATGCCCCCGTGCAGGACTCTGGGCTATATGAGATTCTAAAGTTAATATCTAGCCAGATGACATACCATCTAAGAAACCTGTTCATGCAGCTCAATTAAAAGCAAATAAATATTGTGCATGTTCAAGTTTTCTATCAAGGGAACTGTATGGTCTTTAATACACACTCAGTTCATCTCAACTAATTCTGCTCTTGGAAAGATCTGAATAAAGATCCACCCCAGATACCGCTGCAAGTCTTCCACCAGAACTGGCTAAAACTACGCAGGGTGGGCATAGTTAATCCCATCTCTGAATGGTCAGTTTGTGTTTTATACAGTTGCCCCTCACCATTGCCTGCCCTGAAGCCTGGTCCCAAAGCAGTGCCTTCTGAAGATTTAATTCCTTAGAGAAAAGGAGCGACATTCAGGATACACACCAGCAGCAGGTCATCAGCGGGACCTTTTTACCATGGAGAAATGTTGATTTCTTATTTGTCTGTATGTGTGAGTTGAATGCTGGGCATGATTTACTTACTCCAGAGAGTGTTGCCTGTATCGTGGAGACACAGGACAGTTTAAAAGGAAGAGTAATCACAGCACACAGCCATTCATCTTCCCCTGCCTCTGCGAACCATGAGAGGAGAGGATTAACTCTTTGCAGGAGCTGGCTGCTAGAAGCGGTCTGCTCCCGCCTCCAGGTGGCTCTCTCTCTAGCTCTTTTCTGGCATGAGGTTCCTCAAGTCCTTGCTCCCCACTCTGAACCCCTGGACTCCTCTGGGCATGGTCGAGAATTAAGTCGTCGTTTTCTGAGTCAGGACTGATGGGGTTCTGCCTCACTCACCCTCACTGGTCACTTGCCATCCTAGATTTGGAAACCTGTATGTTCAGGGTTGACTGCTGGCTCGTTGCCTTGGCTGTGACAAACCTTCCTTTTCTCCTCTTTAGGTCGACTCGTTTTTTCCAGGATTCAACCTTCTTTCTCTTAGTTTGCTTGATTCCCTTGCATGATTCAAGCTTTCTTGTTGACTGAGACCACCATAATCCCTAATTCAGAACGCGGTCCTGTTGCCCTTTCTGGTCCATCCAAGACCCCAATCCTGGCCCAGGGGGCTGGAATCTTGTTATCCTTGGGTAACCTTTGCCTGTCTAACCCCTTACTTGACATCTTTGCTGATCTTTTGCTGGTCTGATTTGCCCTTTTAGTGTCAGCCAGCTTCTAGTGTAACCAGACGTGCTTCTACAACAGTGTGAACTATCCATCCAGATTCTGGTTTTGCAGACTCTTCTATGTGCCAGTTACTATTCCAGGAACTGAGCCCACAAGAGGGAACAAGTCTCAACCTTCGCTGTGATGATCCTCTAGCAGAGGAGACCTAGGAAGTAAGAACACAACTCAAAATAAGATCATTTTCAAAGGCTCAGTGCCATGATGAGAATAAATAAGGGTAATGGTTTAGGAAGAGACTGGACAGGTGTATAGCATTTAACAGAATGGTCAGGAAAATTCTTTTTGAAGAGGCATGACATTTGAATGGAGACTTGAATAACAGGAAAGCCTGCCATTGAGAAAAGCTAGGAGGGAGTGTGTTTTAGGGAAAACAGGTTGTAAGGGAAAGCTCTGAGTTGTGAGGGAGAAAGATGTGGCTAGAAGACAGGAAGAAGGGCATGACCAAAGCCAAATGAGAGAAGAGAGCAAGTGGCAGATGGGTTTGGAGGGGGCAGAAGGGGCAGATCATGCAGGTCCTTGCAGGCCACAGGATGGAGCTCAGATTTCCTGCCAAGGTCCATGGGAAATCTTTAGAGGGTTCTACGCGGAGGAGTGGCTTTCCGGATTCATTATCTCTGTGCTGGTTTCCTATCTCCTTTCACTCTGGCGATTATCATCATGTCCAATGCTTTCCCCCCAACCTATGATGGCCACCTATTTTCATATACGGACCTAAGGAAACAGAGACATCCCCTAGAGAGTGGGTGACTCATTCCACCCCATCAGCCACACTGCTGTCACCTGGCCCACCCATCCATGGGGAGGGAACGTGGTCTTTAGCTGAGGCTTAGTTGGAGCTCAGAAAAGTGGCAGAGAGGGATATGGTCAGACAAGGAGTAAAGGTGAGGAAAACTGCTGATGGGATGCAGGTAGGAGCGGGGCTACTGAGGAGGGCCACGGGTCTGCAGGCAGTGCTAACATGTGGAGGTCAAGCTGAAACAGCCCACAAAGTTCAGGCTCTTGCTGGTGGCTGAGATAGGAGGACCAGGGAAGAGTGGAAGTGAGCCCGCTTCTCCCATAGGAACTTAGAGAAGATCCCATCCTCTTTCTGGGGACAGCACATTGCCCAGAAGTGCCCCCAACAAACAGTCCATAAGGATTAGATGGCAGGTCTAGGTTCCTGGTTTAGTTGTCAGGTCACATGTACTTCTTCGTGGCCTGAGCTCAGCTGAAGGTGTATAAATAGTGAGTGTGAAGTGGGGACGGGTGGAAGTTTTGTTCTATGGAGAGCTGGGTGGAGGGTGCGTTTTTAAAATCAGGATTTTCCATCTCAGGACTACAAGAAGTTACAAGATTTCTGGTAACTGAACTCTGGTCTGCTACTTCTTAGGGTTTTCATTATGCCCAAGGTCTCTGTGGTCCTAAAGCTTTGAAGACAACACATGGGTAGATGGAAGAAAGTGAATAACATTTTTTTGAATATGTATTATGTTACCTACTTTACACTGGGGACTTCACATATACTATTTTAGCTATCCTCAATAGTCCTATGATAGTATCCATAGGGTAATAATCCTATATGTAATATACTCATTTTGCATCTAAAAAAGCAGGCTCGGGGCGCCTGGGTGGCTCAGTGGGTTAAAGCCTCTGCCTTCGGCTCAGGTCGTGATCCCAGGGTTCTGGGATCGAGCCCCGCATTGGGCTCTCCACTCATCGGGGAGCCTGCTTCTTCCTGCCCCTCTGCCTACTTGTGATCTCTGCCTGTCAAATAAATAAATAAATAAAATCTTAAAAAAAAAAGATAAAGAAGCAGGCTCATAAATATTAATAAATAGCTCTTGAACAGCAACTAGCCAGCAGCCAGTAAGTGATGGGATGGGGCCAAATTTGGACTTGAAGACAGATCTCCTGAAGAACACGGGCCATCTTGATGATTCCATAACTCTCTGGCTCTCTGGAGGCAGGGCACTCTCCTTGTCCTGTTCTGGTACTCTTCATCATAGCCTTTCAAACTTCTTCTGATTATTTTTTCATATTTAATTTTCTAGATGACTATGCCTTATCTCCTTAAATTGACTGTGATCTTGAACATGGTGACATCCTCTTGACATCTTTTTCCATCCCAAGCAATATTTTGCCTTAAATAAGGTCTCAGTGTGTTTCTTTTCGATGGATCAACAATTCTCAAGCGTGATGGGTTACGGTCGAATTAGATGGCACATCTGGGGCCGCAGGGGAAGGACCCTCTGATGTGTAGAACACGGGGAGCTTGGAGTGCGTCTAACCCACCCGAGGCGGTTAGGCTGTGGAGCTGTTCTGTGCAGAACACACTGAATTCAATTATACTCCCTGCACATGAAGGAAAAGCAAGAGAAAAACAGAAGGGAATGGGGAATTAATTTCCCTTTCCTTTCTGAATTTCCATCTTAGATTATGTCTTTCTGGTATTTTCCTGTGTTGAAAAGGGTCATCTTAGAACTCCTTTGAGGTTGTTTCACTTTCCAACAGTCCTACTGGACTCCGGGTGCCAGGAAGCTCTCCAACTACGTGCTTCTCTACAGTGAGTGCCTGCAGAATCGTAGTCACACTTCTAGCTACACTGCATCTCACTATGAATTACTGTCCAAAGGGTACATTTATTATACAAATATACATTTATACAAATATACATTTATTAGAACATAAAGGTCTTTTGGAAACCAAACGCTAGCAATGTTAGGATATGCTACATAATTCTTTGAATAGGAAGGAAAACAAACTCTTTATGCTTTTTGTGTATGATAACCAAGTGATTTCAAAGAGTACCAGAATTTGTTTTCAAAACCAGTTGGAATGTTTCCTCTTTTGTTATTCTGATAGCTAATTTGATGCTCTATGATTGTGAATCCTATATGCCCCCTGGAATTTTTTGTTTCATTGATTTTTTGTTTTTGTAGGACGATTTTTATAGTTGTAAATAAATTATTGTATGCTGTTCCATTTTTTAGAAGCGTTGGTTAACAAATGCCATTCTAGATACTATATTCTGGCTTTTTCCATGTTCTAAGCATGGAAATCATATAAAAACCCTTTGATTTTTAGTCTACACATTAATTTAGTGTCCTAGGAAAGACAAAGGGCAGAGAGGAGGTGAGGATACAATATCAATGACTCCTGTGTTCCAGCCGTGACCTCATAGCTGCTGAGGCTGTGAACTCACAGATCGCTCTCTTTGAATTCAAGCAGAGGGAGATCTGGGACCTCAGTCTCTCAGGTAGATGAGTCTAAGCCAAGACAAGAAGAGTCATTTCCAAGAAAACTGAAAGAAAGACAAGAAAATGACTTGGAATGGCCCCTATTCGGAGTTGGCACTCAAGGTGCGTACACTCATGGTTTCATCTACGTTTTAATAAAAAAGTGGACTTCTAGACAAGAACTGGAAACAGAGGCCTAAAGTTACTCTGCAAATTAGAGTTAAAAGAAAGTGAACAAGGGAGGGAAAACAGACACAAGGAAGCCGGGAAAGTTTTTAAGCAGATGCAGGCCTTGGAAAGACATTTGACTCACTTAAGAATTCTGTGTTTCTACACCATCCCCCCAAGGCTGGAGTCTCAGGCCTGCTCTGTCACACATGCAAAACCAATCTGCTCCCGTGACATGGAGCATGAAAGTTCATCTCCTAAAACTTTACACCCTATTGAAAGAATATAATAGTGTTAAAGAAAAGCTAATTCTGTGATCCTTTCGCATCGGGCTACAGATGGGATGCCATTTTCAAGGGACATTTTTTTGCCCCGGTTCCCGTCAAATAGCTCCTGAAATAGGCAAGATACAGCCCCCTTGAATAAAATAAAATACCTTATTTAATTGCCTGGATGACACTCGGGATTGTGCTGCCAAAGCAAGCCCAAACAGGCCCAACCAGAAGCAATATCGAGGGGGTAACTTGACTACAAGGCAGCTCCAGCCTGAGCCCCCACCGACTGCCGGCCCAGGCTGATGGAAATAAAAACAGGTCTGGGAAAATGCAAATGAAATCTGCAAAGGAACTGAAGGGAGGAGAAACGATTTCCCAGCATAATGAGCTCATTGATTGCAAGGATGGCACCTCAGCCCGACCTCTGGGGGCTCAGAATGCCATTACACAAGGCCAGGGTCAGCCACCAACTCTAATCACCAGCTGCTGTCAAACTCTGCTCCCCCGGCTCCAGAATTCTGGCCCCTTTTGGATTCCTTCTTGTATTTTTGCCATTTGGGTGGAATTGCCCAGGATTCCACCAGATTCTTACCGATTGGGAAAACAGCAAGTCTTGGATCTTCCAGGAGAGACCCTACTTGATGTCTTTATTGAGTCCAACCCAGTTTTTAAAATACTATTCAAGTACAGAGACGCTGACTGCCTGTTCTGTCTGTGTCATCCAATCCTGGTCTTCAAAGAGCTTAACTGAAGAAGTCCTGAGTTTTCCTGCTTTGTTGAAGATATATATATATATATATATATTTTTTTTTTTTTTTACCAGAAATAATACATTACACTAAAGGAGGTGGTGATCTTTTCTCAGTACGTGTCTTCCAAGAGCTACTGCAGTAGAATTATACCAAGAAGATTTATAATCAACCAGCACATTATTTAACTCAGTATCGGTGTACAAAGATGGTAAATTCCCCACTCACCCCAGCTTGCTTTAGGATAACAGAAGGTATGGGACACTGTCAACACCAGCTTCCTTCCTGAGCCTTGCCTATCCCAGCAACGTGCTTGGACCCACTCTCCTCTTAATCCAATCCACTGCCCACTCTCCTCTTAATCCAAAGACTCTTCCATAGATTCAGAGTGACTATTTCATTTGCTGTCATGTTTTGGGAAAAGGATTGGGGAACAGGCATCTTATTAGGGTGGCTATTATGGACTGAGCTGTGTTTCCCCAAATTCTTAAGTTTAAGCTCTAAAACCCACAGCACCTCAAAATACCTCTGTAATTCAATGTGACTGGTATCCTTATAAAAGGAGGAGATTAGGACCTGCAAAGAGGCATCAGGGATGCTCACAACAGAGGAAAGACCATGTGAGGACACAGCAAGAAGGCGACCATCTACAAACCAAGGAGAGAGGTGTCAGGAGGAAACAACCCTGCCAGAAGCATGACCTTGGACTTCCAGCCTCTAGAACTATGAGAAAATAAATTTCTATTGCTTACGCCACCCAGCCCTGGCCTGAGGATCCAGCCAGTAGCCCTGGCGACTTTGACCCCAGGTCTTGTCTTGTGCCTTACTGGTTAAGGGCTGCTAGGGGAGGGGCTTCAATTCTCCAGCCCCTAGGCCCAGTATGCACAAGGGCATGTGGTACTCGAATCACCGAGGAAAACCCTATGGCCAGGAGACGTAGATGTTGGCAGCTTAAGGCCCGCAGGGTAAGGACAAAGAGTGCTATCTATACCTGCCTTCCCAACCCCAGCAGAATCCTCTCCGGCACAGAAACAGAGGAAGAACCTTCTCTTATCTTTACCATTTTATGACCTTCTTTCTTATGTCCTGCTGTCTTTTGCTGCCCAGAGATGTCATCTCAAGAGCATACTGCCAGTCATCTGTGCTATTAGGACTGTCAAGAAGAGGTTCTTAAAGAGAAGGTCAGGCTGACAGGCCAGGAAAAGTCCCTGGCTGAAAGGATGATACCAAGGGCCCACCTAACTGTACACGTTGCCTTGATCTTGTTGTGCCCATCTGAGAGGCTACAGCTCCCTGGAGGAAGGTGCCCAGGATTTTTCTCACAAAGATGCACCCACTCATCAAGCACATGTCCAGACGGAGGAGAAGTTTGTCACCATCTACATGAAGTCATTCCAGAACCAGCTACATGACTGTGTCACCATCTGTCCCAGAAACCAAAGAACAAGTTCTTATGGTAACTGTATCCACTGAATGAGCTCTTTCCAATGGGGTCAGTGGAAACCAGGAAATAAATGCTCTGGAATATTTGCAGGCAGTGAAAAAATCTCAACCCTTGCCCAAACTGCAAGGTTTCCTTCAGGATTTTACCTGAAAAAATAAGCAGAAAAATGGCAGAATCCTATAAAGGTATTAACCCAAAATGCAGGTACAGTCCAGGTGCCAACCAATATTCTGGACATTTGGGTTTTCCAGATCAGGACAAGAGGGTCTCAAAAGGCACTTCAGGGGGGATTCTGAAGAGACTTGTCTAGAGTGTCAGCGGTTTTAACTGTGTGTTTCTAAGGATATTGTGCCAGTCTGGGGGAAAAAAAAAAAAAAGCCTTCTTTTTTTTTTTTTTTAATGTGGATTTTGACAAAAAAGCATGATAGTGTGTTAAAGTGGAAAAATCTCTGAAATAGAAGTCAAGAGACTGGAGTATTCCTAGTTTGGCCTTAAAATATTCATAATTTATTAACCAGTGATTTTACATCTAGGTATCAGTTCTAGGGAAAGAATCTAAAATGCAGACATGGATTTATGCACAAAAACGTTTATTGCAGCATTACCTGTAATAAAAATCCTGGAAATCACTGAAATAGCTGGTGGTTAAGGTATGGTTAATTAATGCAATTAATGTTTTAAAAGAATTTTTAATAACACGGAAGAGTAATGGTAAGTGAATAAAGAAGACTATAAGCACAATATATAAAACTGGGGGTCAGAGGCATGGAAAAGAGACCACGGGGAAATGTGCCAAAACATGAGTATTTTTTGCCTCTAGGTAATTTGGGATTATGAGTGATTTCTTTTTCTGTTTCTTGTCATTTTTTATACTTCTAATTTTTCTACAATTAAGCATCCTGCATATTAGGAAAAAATTAGCAAAAGAAAAACATTATTATTCTGGCTGTGGAATGCCAATTAAAAAAAAAAAAAAAGATTTATTTACTTATTTGAGAGAGAGAGCGGGTTGGGAGCGGGGACAAGGGGAGAAGGAAAGAGAAACTTAAGCAGACTCTCCATGGGGCAGGGAGCCCTGCAGCACCGGGCTCCATGCCCTGATCCTAAGATCATGACCGGAGCCAAAACCAAGAGTTGGATGCTTAACTCGCTGTTAAAGCGCCCCCTGGCTGTGAAATGCCAATTCTAAGTGCTGATACATGTGGAAGACGGTGAGCCTTGGCGGAGATGGCCAGGGAATAGGTGAGCCCAGGCTGTGATACAAAGTGTAGGGCCTTTTTGAGGAGAGATTGGTGTCTCGCCTTCATAAGGACAATGCCAAAGGCACTGAGAGAGACCCTTAGTAATAACATACATTGATGAACCACTATATTGAGCTCACATGAGGCATTCCTTCCAAACACAGTCAGCTCTGAGAGAGGCACAACCATTAAATTTTGGTGTCTCTACATGGGAAGATCTCTCACTGGATCATGAAGAACTTAATTCTCTGGGATACCAGCTTGTGCCCATGTATGGCACCTTTATTTTTAGCTCACTATAGTAGCAATGCTGACAGGAGTTTCCCTATTCAATAAAGAAGCAGGGGAGAACATTTCAGACAGACAACTGCATGTATAGAGACAAGAGACCTTGGGGGAGCTGTAAGGAGTTACTGTGCCTGTGTAACAGTTTGGAGAATGGAACAGGAGTGGCAAAAACAGGTAGGAACTGGTAGCTGGGGCTCAGATGAGAGAGGATTTCCATTCAGGAACTTGGCTGTCACCCTCAAGGTGACAGGTGCCTCACATACCTTTCAGCCAAAAAATGACCCCTGCAAGTTATTTCCAACATTGGTTATTCACATTGTCCTATCCTGAATTTTTATAATTGCATCCCATGTTTCCTTTGATGTCCTTTTTTTTATAACATGGGCTTACTGTTCACTTTAACCTCATCCTAAATAATATCTATAATCTTATATGTGCTAGTTATATTTTTAATATATATACTATAATGATATATTTATTAAAATAAAAATAATCCACTATCACAACACCTTAAATCACTGTGCATACACATATCACACTTGGCAAATGCTGTTCCTGTTCATTCATTCAACAGTAATTTTGAGTATCTACTACATGCCAAGAGATGCGAAGAGATAGCATTCAGGACAAGGAGGACAATGCTGATGGCATCATAAAAGCACGATAATTAGATAAACCTACTGACAAAGGAAATATGTTTTCAAAAAATTCCTGTAGCAATACTGTACAAGATGGTTTATAGTAATAAAACTATAAACAGAAAGCCTTGTAGGAAAGCTCTTGCAGCGGCCCAGACCAAAATCAGAAGGTTTGATCGAAGGCACTGGCAGAAAATTAAAAGAGGAGACACATGTGAAATGTTATCAGGAAGGGAGATTGGCTGGCTCTTGATTTCAGCTCAGATCACGATCTCAGGGTCATGAGATCCAGCCTCAAGTTAGACTCCTGCTTAGGATTCTCTCTCACTCTCCTTTTGCCCCTTCCCCCTCAATCCCATTCGCACGAGCTGTCTCTCTAAAGTGGATGAATAAATAAATAAATAAATAAATAAATAAATAAATAAATAAAAGCTTTGTTGAAAGAAAGGGTGAAAGATTGATTCTTTGGCAGTAGAAATCGAAAGGTCCTCATGGCTGGTTAGATACTTGTTCTGTCCTGAGGGGCACACGAGGGGCAGGGTACAAGGCTTTGGTTCCCTTGTTCTCTTCAGTTGCTGACTCCCCAGCTCCCCTGAGGGAAACTGGCTCAGCCTCCTCCTCCCAGGGCGCCTTCCTGTCCCTGTCCGGTGCCTGCTGAGAAAACGAACAACTGCGTGTCCCGGATGGCCTTGCAGTGAACATTTTACTTGTAGCTTAGGTTCCAACAATAGAATGCCCTCTTGCAAGACTGAAATTTGGAAGTGAGTTAACTTAGGGAGAATCTATGGCACGGAAGTTTCCCTTTTTTTTTTTCCTGGAGTGGATCTAGGAGCCTCAGCATGGCTTTGGAGCTCACACTTCGGGCCAAGGTTCATGATACAAATCGCCCCTATGTGGGTGTAATCCTGGGGCCAGTACTTGGCCCAGTCAACCCCTTAATTCCCTTCATGCCAAACAGCGCAGCAGAGTTAGCAGTTCATTCAATGGATCCCTTTGGCATTGTTGCTCTAGAATCATCTCTGGAGTCCTAGGCTGGAGCCTGTTCCTTTAGACTTTCCAGTAATTCTACAAACACCAAATTCCCTTTATTAAAGCCTTCTTTTTATAAAAATACACAGAATGGTTTCTGATTTCTACACTTTCTCCTTGACTAACACTATCACTCAAATTCATATATAATCAAAGACTGTCTTACACAACCCGATATGTGTGTGTATGTGTGGGCATATGAAAGCTTCATAACGTAAATTCTTTGCGATGGATTGTAAGGTCTTTGGGATTGGTTTTGCACTTCTCTTCTTCTACATCAGAAATACAGTGCTTCATATATGGCAACCATCATTAAGTTAAGTTGGAAGAAAGCACTGTTCGTCTTCCCAATTCTGATTCCAAAAATAAATCATGATCGATCACCCAGGAGAGAAAAGAAAAATGCACTGTTGATTCATTGGAAGAGTCCCAGGACAACTGCCTGGAAAATGATGCCCACTTCTGTGGGTGTGATCTTAGTTACAAGAGAGAAGCCTGTGTTGTTGAACCATCATGGGGACATTAGATGTAACCATAGTGCTGATGTGGGGGAGGGGACATATGACAGATTTTAGGGTTATGTGAGGTCTGTTCCTCATGTCTTGGTGGAGGGAGAAAAGGGGGACCCCTCCATGACTGTATGTCAGAGGTTAACACCTTTGACAAAAAGGAGTTCCTCAAATGAGCCTGGAATGTTTGGGGTCATGGCTCTGGACCCTGGCTGCCTGCCCATTAGAAGTCCCTGCTGGAGCTGATGACCTATCTGACCCTCAGAGATTCTGATTTCTGTCATCTGGGTGGGGTCCAGGAATCACTGTCTTTGAAAAGCCCGGGAGAAGTCTAATGTAGCAGGGTTGGGCAGCACTGACCTTCTGTTCAAATGTTTTGCCATGTGCCAGTCATTGTGTTTCTCCTGATTTCTGACATCTCTACGCTACTTCCTGTCAGCGGTGCTCTCTCATTCACAGCATCTTTCGTTTCCTTCTTCTCTTTCTCATTTTTTTTTCCATCAGAAAATTTTCCATTTAGTATTAGTATTTTTTGGTTTTGTTTATCTTATAATTTATAATTTACCTTCTTTTTAAGGAGGGGGGCATGCAGAGGGAGAGGGAGAGAGAGAATGCTCAGCAGGCTCCATGCCCAGAGCAGAGCCTGATAACAGGGCTCCATCCCACAACCCCTCCATCATGACCTGAGCTGAAATCAACAGTTGGATGCTTGACCAACTGAGCTGCCCTGGTGCTCCAATTTATAATTTACTTTTGGCTGCTGGCTTAGCTTGCAGCATTCATTCTAAATATTTTCTAATTCTTATTATGATATATTTTATAACCTAGGGGTTATTATTTTTTTTAATAGGATGTGTTTATTTAATGCTGCTCTTGTAGGTGGTTCAGGTTATCTTTTGTAAATTAATTCTTTTTTTATTTTTTTAAGATTTTATTTATTTATTTATTTATTTATTTGACAGACAGAGATCACAAGTAGGCTGAGAGGCAGGCAGAGAGAGAGGAGGAAGCAGCCTCCCTGCCGAGCAGAGAGCCCCATGCAGGGCTCGATCCCAGGACCCTGGGATCATGACCTGAGCCGAAGGCAGAGGCTTTAACCCACTGAGCCACCCAGGCGCCCCTGTAAATTAATTCTTAACAGAATTACACTGAGGTCAGAGTACTTGATATATAGGACACTGACTTCTCAGAATTTGCTTTGAGATTTTGTTTTGTGGCTAAACCTTTGTAAATATTTCAAGTGTGCCTGAAAGGAATGCATTCCTTACCGCAGTGGTCCCTAAAACATGCTCCCTAGACCGGCAGCATCAGCGTTATGTGTAGTTTGTTAAAAACGCAAACTCTCAGGCTCCCTCTGGACCTCTTGAACCAGAAGCTCAATGGGTGGGGCACTCTGTTTTCACAAAATTTCCAGGGGACTTCGATGCCACAAGTTTGCAAACCACTGCTCTCAGAGTTCAATTCAGGGTTCTGCATAAGAATTAAACATAGTCTATTCATTGTGCTGTTCACATCTTTAGAATATTCGACTGCCTGATCTATCAATTCCCGAGAGAGATGAATTAAAATCTCTCACTACATTTGTGGATCATCAATTCATCCTTATTTTTTTTTTTTTCTATTATGGCATGATTTATTTAGAGGCTACAATTTTTAAGACTGAATTTAAAATATTTACATTTTACCAGAATTGTTTCTCTTTTCTCATTACACAATTATCCTCTATCTCAGTTTGTGCATGAAGGCCATCTTGTCCATTAGTAACACAACTATAAAGATTTCATTTGTTGACATTTGAAAAATATATTTTTCTTTTATTTTATTTTCAGCTTCCATGTTTTGCATTTTAGCTATTATTTCTTTTTTTTAATTAAAGATTATTTATTTACTTATTTTATTTGACACAGAGAGAGAGAGAGATCACAAGTAGGCAGAGAAGCAGGCAGCGAGAGAGGGGGAAGCAGACTCCCCGCTGAGCAGAGAGCCCAATTTGGGCCTCGATCCCAGGACCCTGAGATTATGACCTGAGCCAAAGGCAGAGGCTCAATCCACTGAGCCACCCAAGCACCCCTTAGCTATTATTTCTTATAAATAGCAGATAACTGAATTTTGTTGTGTTCTTTAAATCTGATAGCCACCATCTTCCATAAGAGAGTAAAATTTGTGTATATTCATTATAATTATTTATATATTTTAACTTAGTTTTATTCTATTATGGTATAATTTTTATTTATCAATAGTTTTTTTGTTTTGTGTTGTTTCAGTTTTTCCATTCTTGCTTTCTATTGAAATTAAAATGTTCTTTACTTCTTTGTGTGTATAAATTATAAATTCCATTTTGAAGTGTAGTAGTTACCTGTAGAGTGTTACCACACACACTTAAAGTTTAAAATTAAGCAGTTATCTCTGCAGAATACGTATTATTTTCAAATGCATGTAAAAGTTTCATCAAGTAACTCATATGCTTTCATTAAAAGGCTGAAATTTTATAGAGTACATTCTCTGATGTACTGAATTTTCAATTAAAAAACCATAGCCATAAGATATGTTAAAAAAAAATCCCCAAATATTTGAAATTTAAATAATATACTTCTAAATGACCCAATGGTCAAAGAAGAAATTAAAAGGGAATAAAAACTATTCTACATTGAAAAATGCTTATATTAGAAAAGATCTGAACTCAGTTCACTAAGTTTTAAAAATTAAGAAGCAAGGAACAACAACAAGAAAATAAACAAATTAGAACTGATGATTAAAAACCACAGATAAGAACAGGAATCAATGGGATAGAAAAAATAATGAGACTATTATCAAAGCCCAAATGTATTTCTTAGAAAATAATATTAACCAATTCCTTCAAAACTGAGTAAGAAAAAAAACTAGAGAAGACACAAGAATATCAGTGACTCAAAAGTGGATATTCTTACAGATAGGCTAGAAAATAACATGCCAGTAAGAGAATACTTGAAGCAATTTTATGTGAATATATTCAACAACATAGAAGAAAGACTCCGTTTTTGAAAAGCCCAATTCGCCAAAACTGCTTCAAGAAGTAAAAATTTAAAAACCAAACAGCCTGTATCTATTAAAGAACTTAACTTTATAATCAAAAGCTTTCACACAAACCGAGCCAGATCCAGACGGTTTCACAAGTGAATTCTACCAAAACACTTACATGAGAAACAAGAGCAATCTAACCAAACTGGACCCAAAAAATAAAGGAGAAAGGAGTGTTTCCCACATCAATTTATCACATCAACATTAATTCTGGTAACAAGCCTGACCAAGATATTATAAGGAAAGAAGATTAGAGGCCAGTAAGTCTTACAAATATTGGTGCAAAAATACACTACCAAATATTAGCAGACTTAGTCCAGCAATACACAAAAATATTTACAAAATGGGGTTTAACCCAGAAATGTGACATTGACTCACGGCAAAAATCAAAATCAAACAAGCAAAAACCCAAAAACCCTCAGAATACTACAGCATAAGAAGTTTCCTCAATCTGCTAAGTAACATCACAAATCTCTCACCCCCACAGTAAATGGGAGCACAGTAAAAACTTCTCCCCTGGTTCGGGAACAAGGCAATGCTGGTTGTTCTAATTACTTCTATTACACGTTGGAGTAAATGTCTTATCATGGCCAAAAGAACAAGAAAAAATAAACGATACAAAAATTGAGCTGGAAGAAGTAAAATTGTCTTTTTTCATGGCTGACATGATGGCCCTCAAGAGTGCTTCTTGCCATTTGTGATGACGTGGATGGAACTAGAGCGTATCATGCTTAGCGAAATAAGTCAATCGGAGAAAGACAACTGATCTCCCTGATATGAGGAAGTGGAGATGCAACGTGGGGGGTTAGGAGGGTAGGAGAATAATAAATGAAACAAGATGGGATTGAGAGGGAGACAAACCATAAGTGACTCTTAATCTCACAAAACAAACTGAGGGTTGCTGGAGGGAGGGGGTTTGGGAGAAGGGGGGTGGGGTTATGGACATTGGGGAGGGTATGTGCTATGGTGAGTGCTGTGAAGTGTGTAAGCCTGGCGATTCACAGACCTGTACCCCTGGGGATAAAAATATATTATATGTTTATAAAAATTAAAAATTAAGAAAAAAAAAAGAGTGCTTCTCAAAGTGCTGTCTGGGGACTCCTGGTGTCCCGAGTCTCTCTCAAGGAGTCCAAGAGGTAAAAGCTATATTCACAATAATACTATGATATTATTTACATTTTCATCCACATTGTCTCAGAAGTGTACGGTAGAGTCTTGCAGAGGCATGATGTGTAATATTGTAACAGACAGAATGCAGAAACCGATACAAGAACCCAGCCATCTCTATTAAGCCAGACTTGGAAGAAATTTACAAAAACGTGTAAATTTACAATTCTAGTTTTCATGTTGCTTTAGAAAATAGAATTGTCTTTCATAAAAATGTGTTATTTACATCAATGTAGAATGAGTATATGATTTGTAGAGGGGGTAGTTACACATATATGTGTGAGTCAAAGCTCATGAAACAGAGCACCTCAAACCTGTGCATTGTATCATAGAAATTTTAAAAGCTGATTTAAGAAAATTACCAAGACCTTTTTTTTTTTTTTTTTTTTTTGAGAGAGAGGGCATGTGTGCATTCATGCAGGGATGGGGGGCGGGCAGGCAGAGAGAGTGGGAGAGGGAGGATCTTAAGCAGATTCCACACTCAGCATAGAGTCTGACGTGGGCCCGATCCCAGGACCCCAAGATCATGACCTGAGCTGAAATCAAGAGTCAGACAGTTGTTGACTGAGCCACTCAGCCTCCCTGCAAGACCATTTTAACAAATAGGAATTTGTAAAGGATCTTAGTTTACCAGGTATTAAAATGAACAACAAAGTTGTGGAAAACGAGTTGACCCGTGTAACCGATTAGCGAGCCCAGAGATCAAACATTCCTCTTCACATTTCCTCACCAGATCACTCAAATGTTCTGAATGATGGAATCTACCCAAAAGGTGATGTTTCCCCACTTCCATGGGCCTGGGGGAAATCCTTCATTTTTCATTAGTAATTTTAAAAGTCTCCTGATTCATCCAAAGATTAAGGTCATCTTTCAATGACAAAGGTGGAAGGTTCCTTTCTCCACTATTCTTATCATGACACGACTCTACATCTGCTGTCTGATATCTGGCCTAACTGCCCCTAATTTTCCTTCCAAACAAACCTTTCTGCCAGCATCCAACATCTCAGAAAGGGGTTACAAATAGAAATAGAAAAGTCCAAAGTGAATTAAAATACCAGGTTGTTGACAGGAGAGAAAAAAAATAGCCCCTGCTAATAACCTGATTTGACATCTGATTTATGTGGTCCTAAAAGGACAGTCATAAAAAATGTGTAAGTGAAGGAATAACATGAAGTGATTTACAAAGGCCCTGGGAGTGTGGGTGACATGAGGCTCTGAAAGGAAGAGCAATAAATCCAGCCAGAGAAGCTGGCTTCATCCTCCAAGGCCTGAGCACCCAGAGAGTCTCCGGTTGGACCAACTTCCATTCAACCTTTCATTCATCAAATATTTCCTGAGTCCCCTGGCTATGGGCAGCATTAGGCAAGGCAAAGTGTCTTTGTGTGTCTATGGTAGGAACAGGTTCCCAGAGAGAAGGCACAAGGAGTGACCCAAAGTGTTGCTGAACTGGTCATAGGATAAACCAAACAGCTAAGGCAGAGGTAAGAGACATTGGTGTATGGTAAGTGGAAGGAACAGAAGAAATTCAATTTTAACAAGAGAAAATTCCAGGGAGAAGTGATCGCCACTTTTAAATATCTCAAAAGCTTCTCTGAGCAGAGGAAAAAGTCTAGAACTCAGAGGATATTGAGACCAATGAGCTAAGGAAAAACAAACTTTGCCCACCAATATTCATTGAGCACTTCCTTTGTGCCAAACACCATTCTACTAGCTAAGCCTCTAGCCATGATGCAAAAGACTGAGTAAGTTCCTGAAGCCACTGGAAGTTACATCTTCCTGGAAGGAAGAACTATAATATGCCAGATAAGCAATTAAACAAATGGATGTTATTTCAGATATTAGGAGGTTTTATAAATGTATATGGTAATGCAACAGAGGTTAGCACAGAATAATCAGGGAAGATGTCTCTTAAATAGAGACATGTGAGTAGAGCCTGAAATAATGTAAGAGAGCAAACCATGCAAAAATTTAGGGGAAGTGTTCCTCACAAAGGGAACAGCAAGTGCAAAGGCCCTGGGCATGGTGCAGGAATGACTAAGAGGTCGGAGTCTCTGGACTGAAATAAGCAAAACAGAGAGTGACAAGAGATGTCAGAAATACAAGGTCAGATCATGTTTTGTTTTGCGGCGATTGTTAGAACTTTGGCTTTCACTCAGTCTAAGTGAAAGCAAAATTGTTAGGAGAGTTGAGAGAGATGGCCCAATGTGATTCATGCTTTAACAGGATGAGACTGTGAAGGAGAGCAAAGGTAAACACAGGAAGAGTTGCTAGGGGGCTACTACAATCATCCAGATAGAAGACAACAGGGACTTGGACTCGAGGGAAAGCAGAGGGGATGGTAAGAAGTGACTGGACCAGATATATCACGAAGGTACAGCAGACCGACTTGCTAATGGATCTGACATTGATGGCAATGGGGGTTGGGAGGTGAGGAATAGAAGATATCGCCAACAGTGTCTTAAGTATACCCACCTCTTTGGTTCCACTGTCATCAGTCCAATCCTAGCAACCACCACCACCCACTGGAACCTTGGCAATAGCAAATGGCCTCCCGTTTGGTCCATGTTTACCCTCTTGCTCCTTTCTGAGTCATTCTACATGACACACTCAGTATAGTTTTGTTTTGTTTTTTTAAATCAGGAGTGATCATGCCACATCTCTGCTCAAACCCCCTCAGTGATTTTGTCTTGCCTAGACTCCAACTTTGAATGAGGCCTTCAAAGCTCTGTGTCATCTTCCTTTGCCCATTTCACCAGTCATGTGCCCCAGAATCACCCTCCCACCACTCACACTCACTACGTTGCCTTTCTTTCACATTCCATCCAGTCTCAAGTTCTTGCTCGTTCTCTTCCCTCCATCTAGAGTTTATCACTCCTTCCCAGTATCACCCTAGGTCACTCATTCATTTGGTGGATTTTCATTTAATTGTCCCCCCTTTCAGAGAAATCTGCATCCCCTTGCTCCCCTCCTGCTTGAAATTTCTTCCTCTCCTTTGTCACCATGATCAACAGCAGTTACTTGTGGTATCAGCTGTTAATGCCTGTTTTTCCCACTAGAGTGTAAAATCCATGAAAGTGTCAACCATGTACATTTTGCATACTGCTATATTCCTAGCATCTAACACAGTACTTTGCTCAGGTTAAGTGTTTGATTCCCCTTTTTTTTTGGAAATGATTGAATACTTGAAAACTGGCTCATATATGAAGTCAGCAGACCAATAATCTTAGCTATGCGAGGATTCACAAAGTATTTGACTTACACCTTCTTCCTGAAAAATTACTCCAAGGTCTACTTCAGCCAGCTGAAGAAAAAAAGAATCAAAATTTAAAACTCATAAATAGTAAAGTCATGGTGTGGAAGAACTGGTAATGAGCAACTGAAAGCATTTAAGCACATAATTTATTCTAAATAACTGTGGTAAATACGGTTACAAAACAGATGAAAGTGTCATAAATAATTCTGAAAAGAGGGGATTCTTAATTCATGAAACCAACAATTAACTGGGTTACATTATCATCCTACATCAATTAAAACTGGTGGTAGCAGGTAAACTAAGGATGGGAAAAATGTATTGTCCATCTTCATTGAAGGAGGTAAATAAATTCTAGACACATTCATGGCATAAGTGTAAGCCTATTTTTTGACAAAAAATAAAAGTGGTGACTTCTGCTTCTGGCTATGACAGAATACACTGTGTTAGACCAATTCTGCTACAAAAACTAACTATAAAAATGGGGTAAGTGCCAAAAATAAATCCAGCCAACTGAAGACATAAGAGAACAATCAAAGCAGGCAGGACCTGAGAGTGTAAGATTTCAGAGAGTAGAGAAACACACAGAGGTCCCATATTACTCATTGTTTTTTTCCTCTTGGTGCATTTTCTAGTTGAGTATGGGGCAACAACACTGAGCAAAAAGTGATAGCCTAAAGTTTATGGCAGTCTCATTGTGCTGGGAGATAAAATTTAGAGTCAGGCTATCAAGATAGCTAGGACTGAGGGCTCCAGATCCCAAAAGTAAAAAGAACACCAGAGGAGTGATTCCGAATTCCCCCTCAAAGTATTTGCTAGATCTTAAGCTGCACATTCTTCCAGAAAAAGGCCAAAAACAGAGAAACAAGGGAAAGTGACTATTAAAGATGAAAACGATAAGCAGAGTTTCAGCAGTTTGATGCCCCTGGAAATACAAAATCTGGAGTTCAGACCTAGCAGTGATACCCCAGGGTTTTGGTTGAGAGATCCCTGAAAAGCTACACTTAAGACAATAGGAAATAATCTAGCCCTTGCAATTCCTGAAACCTACCTTCAAATAATCTCATTCCGTGGTTGGATAAAAGTAATTTGATCATAACTTTCCAAAAAAAAAAAAAATCAATGAAGGGAGATAATTAATCAAAAGCTTTTTAATTTTATTTTAAACCATTTTTATTTTCAAAACATGTCTAATGTCAATTAGAAATTAAATTGCATTTCAGTTAACAGGACTAAATGGCTAAAAATCAAGAATCAAGAAAAAAGACAAGAGAGACACATATCAATGATCTAGTTATTTGAAGTTATCAAACATGGACTTTTAAAAAATCATATATGATTTATATGCTCAAAAATGTAGATGAAAAGGTGGGGAAATTTATCTGGAATTTATTTAAAATTATTAAATTTAAATTCTAGAGCTGAAAAATGCAGGAACTGAAATAAGAACTCAATAGAGAGATTTGTAGTGTATTAACTACTAACTAGAAACAAATAAAAAAGAATAATGAATTAGAAGAGAGATCTGTAGAATATGTGGAATGAAGCAGAGAGAGAAAAAGAAGATGGAAATGGAAATTATTGACACACTATAAGAGATACATGGGCAATTTGAAAAGATACAGAGTGAAAGAATTTTTAGCTTCAAAAGGAGAGGAAAGAGACAATCTAGAAGAAGCAATATTTGAAGTAATGCCAGATGAGAATTTTCCAAAGCTGAAGAAAGCTATCAACCCACGATCCAAGAGGGTTTATAACCCACAATTAGAACACATTTCTCTACCCCCCACCACACACACAATGAGGCACTCAGAATAAACATGCACACTGGCTTCTCATCAGAAAAAAACTCAAGCTAGAAGACAGAGAAAAACCTTTAAAGTGCTGAAAGGAAAAGCTGACAATGTATAATTCCATATCCAGACAAAATATCTTTCAAATTCCTGCATCACGTTGAGGTCTTTTATCCCTTTCAAGTTTATCTTTGTGCATGGGGTATGAGAATGGTTGAGTTTCATTCTTCTATACATAGCTGTCCAATTTTCCTAGCACCATTTATTGAAGAGACTGTCTTTTTTCTACTATATATTCCTTTCTGCTTTGTCGAAGATTATTTGATCATAGAGTTGAGCGTCCATATCTGGGCTCTCTACTCTGTTCCACTGGTCTATGTGTCTGTTTTTGTGCCAGTACCATGCTGTCTTGGTGATCACAGCTTTGTAGTAAAGCTTGAAATCAGGCAACGTGATGCCCCCAGTTTTGTTTTTCTTTTTCAACATTTCCTTAGCAATTTGGGGTCCCTCCTGGTTCCATATAAATTTTAGGATTGTTTGTTCCAGCTCTTTGAAAAATGCTGGTGGAATTTTGATTGGGATGGCATTAAAAGTATAGATGGCTCTAGGCAGTATAGACATTTTAACAATGTTTATTCTTCCAATCCATGAGCATGGAATGCTTTTTCATCTTTTTACGTCTTCCTCAATTTCTTTCATGAATGTTCTGTAGTTCCTCGAGTACAGATACTTTACCTCTTTAGTTAGGTTTATTCCCAGGTATCTTATGGTTCTTGGTGCTATAGTAAATGGAATTGATTCTCTAATTTCCCTTTCTATATTTTCACTGTTAGTGTGTAAGAAAGCAACTGATTTCTGTACATTGATTTTGTATCCTGCCACATTACTGATTTGCTGTGAGTTCAAGTAGTTTGGGGGTGGAGTATTTTGGGTTTTCCATATAAACTATCATGTCATCTTTGAAGAGAGAGAGTTTGACTTCCTCTTTGCCAATTTGAATAGCTTTTATTTCTTTGTGTTTTCTGATTGCTATTGCTAGGACTCCTAGTACTATGTTGAACAACAGTGGTGAGAGTTGACATTGAAATGGATAAAAGACCTCAAAATGAGGCAGGAATATATCAAAATCCCAGAGGAGAATATAGGCAGTAACTTCTTAGACTTCAGCCACAATAATTTCTTTCAAGACATGTCTCCAAAGGCAAAGGAAATAGAAGTGAAAATGAACTTTTGGGACTTCATCAAGATCAAAAGTTTCTGCACAGCAAAGGAAATAGTCAACAAAATAAAGAGGCAACCCACAGAATGGGAGAAGATATTTGCAAATGACACTACAGACAAAGGGCTGATATCCAAGAGCTATAAAGAACTCCTCAAACTCAAAACACACAAAACAGATAATCATGTCAAAAAATGGGCAGAAGACATGAACAGACACTTCTCCAAAGAAGACATACAAATGGCTAACAGACACATGAAAAAATGTTCATCATCAGTAGCCATCAGGGAGATTCAAATCAAAACCACATTGAAATACCACCTTACACCAGTTAGAATGGCCAAAATCAACAAGACAGTAAACAATAAGTGTTGGAGAGGATGTGGAGAAAGGGGAACCCTCTTATACTGTTCATAGGAATGCAAGTTGGTGCAGCCGCTTTGGAAAACAGTGTGGAGATTCCTTAAGAAATTGAAAATAGAGCTACCCTATGACCCTGCAATTGCACTACTGGGTATTTACCCCAAAGATACAGACGTAATGAAAAGAAGGGCCATCTGTATCCCAACATTCATAGCAGCAATGGCCACAGTCGTCAAACAGTGGAAAGAGCCAAGATGTCCTTAGATGGACAAATGGATAAAAAAAATATGGTCCATATATACAATGGAGTATTATGCCTCCATCAGAAAGGATGAATACCCAACTTTTGTATCAACATGGATGGGACTGGAGGAGATTATGCTGAGTGAAATAAGTCAAGCAGAGAGAGTCAATTATCATATGGTTTCACTTACTTGTGGATCATAAGGACATTGGGAGATGGAGAGAAATTAGTTGGGAGAAATCAGACAGGGAGACAAACCATGAAAGACTGTAAACACTGAGAAACAAACTGAGGGTTTTGTGGGTGGTTGGGGTTTGGGTGAGCCTGCTGGTGGGAATTAAGGAGGGCATGTATTGCATGGAGTACGGAGTGTGGTGCATAAACAATGAATCTTGGAACACTGAAAAAAATATTAAAAAATATTTTTCAAATAAGTACATAAGAGGAATATTTTCCAATAAACAAAACCTAAAAGAATTCATCACTAATAGACCCATACTACCAAGGATATTAAAGTTCTTGAGAATGAAGGAAAATAACACGAGAAAGAAAATCAAATCTACAAGAAAGAATGAGTACTGGAAATGGTAAATAGGTAAGTATAAGACCTTTTTTCCCCCATTTAGTTCCTTTAAGATATAATCAACTGTTTAAAGTGAAAGTAATTATGTATTATGGGATAATAGCATATTATAACATAGCATAACAACATATTCTATTATAACATAGAAATAAAATGTATGACAACAACAACAGAAAAGATGGGAATAAAATGAAGGGTATTCTTGCAAGGTTAGCACATTATATGGGAAGTAACATATTAACTTACACCAAATTACTAATAAATTAAGAAAACATACTGTAATCCTTAGTGTAACCACTAAAAAACTTATGATAAAATGAAGAGTTATAGCTACAAAAAATAGGTTAAATTATTTATAAAGTATTTTTTATTTATTTGACACAGAAAGAGAGCAAGTATAAGAGGGGGAATGGCACAGGGAGAAGGAGAAACAGACTCTTGCTGAGCAGGGAGCACAATGCAGGGCTTGATCCTCAGACCCTGAGATCATGACCTGAGCCAAAGGTAGCTGCTTAACTGACTGAGGCACCTAGGTGCCCAATAAAGTGGAATTTTAAAAATTTCCAATTAATCCAAAGCACATGGCAGAAACAGGAGGGAAAAGTGTTAAAAAAATGTGATAAATAGAAAAAAAATTATAAGAGAATTAAAGGCAATATTAATAATTATATTAAGTATAAATGACATTAACACCCTAATTAAAAGTCATAGAATGGCAGATTGAATATGAAAACAATATCCAACAATATACACATTTTAATATTGAAACAGGAAGCTTAAAATAAAAGATGGAAAGTGATGTGCCATGAGACACTTATCATAGGAAGCTGCAGTGGCTATATTAGCAGACAAAGCTGACATTAAAACAAGGGGTCATTACCA
The DNA here is from genome assembly GCF_964662115.1 of Mustela nivalis. Taxonomy (NCBI): domain Eukaryota; kingdom Metazoa; phylum Chordata; class Mammalia; order Carnivora; family Mustelidae; genus Mustela; species Mustela nivalis. The sequence goes on along the minus strand of NC_139028.1, from coordinate 76,617,597 downwards.
GAGATGAGGAAGGACATTTTGAAATGATAAAAGTCCCAATTCATCAAGAAAGCATAACAATTCTAAATGAGTATGCATGTAATAACAGAATTTCAAAATGCATAAAATACAATCTGCTAGAATTAAAAGGAAAAATAGAAAAATCTACAATTACAACTAGAAATTTTAACATTCCTCCAACAATCGTTAATTGAATAAGTAGAAAAAAAAGCAAAATATGTAAGATTTGAAAAGCAATATAGATCAAAATAGCTGAACTAAATTTATAAGCCACTATAATCATAAGTTACAGAAGACATTTCTTCCCAAGTGCATATGGAACAATCACCAAGATATATCAAATATTGGACCATGAATAAAGTCCGCACAAATTTCAAAGGATTGAAATCCTGTATAATATGTTATTGGATTATAATGAAATTAAATTATAAAAAGAAGATATTTTTAAATTCCTCAAATATTTGGAAGTTAAGCAACACATATCTAAAAGAAAAGTCAAAGAAGAAATCACAAGAAAAATAAAGTATTTTGTGCTGAATATTAATGAAAATGAAAAACAAAATTTGTGCATTCAAGTAATTAAAGCAATGCTTAGGGAGAAAATTTCAGTTTTGTTTATTTTAGAATAGAAAAATAATTAAAATCAGTGATCTCATCTTCCACCTCGATAAGGTAGAAAGATCAAATTAAGCTCAAAGTAAGTAAAGGAAGTCTATGATAATAATAATAAAATTAATATAATAGAAAATGAACAAACAATAGAGAAAAACCAATGAAACCAAAAGAAGAACCAAAGTATATCTAACAACAAAGAACAAAGTAGAAAGATTTTACCATCTAATCTCAAGACCTACTAGAAATTCTCAATAATTAAGACCTAATGGTATTTTCATAGAGACAAATAAATGAATAAAATAGATTAGAACCTCCAAATATATCTATGCTTATAGTTGTTGAATTTTTACAAAAACGCTAGAGTAATTAAATGGAAAAAAATAGTCTTTTCAACAAATGGAAATGGAACAGCTGGGTAACCATGTAGTAAAAAATAAAAACAAAAAAAGAAGACCCCCAAAACAACAACCTCAATTCATTTATATTGCACACAAAAATTAACTCAAATGGATCACAGACCCAACCATAAAGCCAAAAATACAAAACTTTTAGAATAAAACATAACATAATCTTTGGGGTTTTATGGCAGACAAAGATGAGTTAGGGCACAAAGAATGGATAAACTAGTTTCTACCAAAGTTAGAAGCTTCTACTCTTCAATATAACCATTAAGAAAACAAGAAAGCACATCACAGACTGGGAAAAAATATTCATAACGCATATATCTGATGATAGACTAGTGTACAGAATATATAAAGAAATCTTACAATCAATCATAACAATATAAATAACCCAACAAGAAATGAGCAAAGGATATGTAAATGGCCAACAAACACAGGATGATCAGCAGCATTAGTCATCAGAAAAATGCAAATTAAACTCACATTAGGAAACTAACAGGGACACCTGGGTGGCTGAGTGGGTTAAAGCCTCTGCCTTCAGCTCAGGTCATGATCTCAGGGTTCTGCAATCGAGCCCCACATAGGGCTCTCTGCTCAGCAGAGAGGCTGCTTCCTCCCCTCTCTCTGTCTGCCTCTCTGCCTACTTATGATCTCTGTCTGTCAAATAAATAAATAAAATCTTAAAAAAAAAAAAAAAAGGAAACTAACAGACACTCACAATAATGGCTACAACTTAAAAACCTGTGAATATCAAGTGTTGGCAAAGATGCTGAACAGCTATAACTTCCATACCGGGCTGACTGGCAGGAGTACAGAACACTACAATAACTTTAGAAGACATTTTTTGTTTTCTTATGAAGTTATACATACAGACATACACAGTAGTTCTTTTTAATATTCACCTAAGATAAATAAAACCATATATTTGTAAAGTGTCTTTCTTTCTTTCTTTCTTTCTTTCTTTCTTTCTTTCTTTCTTTCTTTCTTTTTTTCTTTCTGTCTTTCTTTCACATGGCAGGTCATGTTAATGCTGGTCCCCAACCACAGGGCACTTTCATATTGGGATATTACTTTCCAATGGGTTGCTTCTGGTGGCTTCCTCCCCCTTCCGTTTATCCTCTGATATCAGTCTGAGCGTTCCCACTCTGCCTTACCTCTCCACTGGTGTCTTCTGCCCCCACAGAGATCCAGAAGAGTATAATCCTACATCTCCAGCTGATTTCATGGGTGTTCAGAGTGTTCTGGTAGATATTTAGCTCGCTTTAGAGGACCAGCTGAAACAGGGTCTCCTACTTCTCTGCCATCTTGCCCCTCTATCTTACATGGCAGGTCAAATCAGCTTTATTCAAACAAAGCTAGAGGAATCATGTTCCCTGATTTCAAAATGTCTTACAAAGCTACAGTAATTAAAAGAGTATGATATTGGCATTAAAAATACACATAGGTCAATGAAACAGAACAGAAAGTCCAGAAATAAACCCATGCCTATACAGTTAATTAACTTATGACAATGGAGCCAAGAACACACAATGGAGAAAGAACAGTCTCTTCAGTGGTGCCGAGAAAACCGGGCAGCAAAAGAATGAAATGGACCACTGACTTACGCCATACTCAAAAATGAACTAAAAATGGATTAAAGTTCTGTACATAAGACCTGAAACTCCTAGAAGAAAACACGGGCCGTAGGCTCTTTGACATTGGTCTTGGTGATGATTCTTCAATCTGATACTAAAAACAAAAGCAACAAAAGCAAAAACGAACAAGTGGGACTCTCTCTCAAACTAAATTAGTTTAGTTTGGACAAAGACAAAAAAAAATTTTTTTAAGAATTTTATCTATTTACTTTGACAGAAAGAGAAGAAGAGTACAAGCACGGGGAGTGGCAGGCAGAAGGGAGGGAGAAGTAGGCTCCCTGCAGAGCAGGGGGCTAGATGCAGGACTTGATCCCAGGACCCCAGGATCATGACCTGAGCCAAGGGCAGTCGCTTAAACAACTGAGCCACCCAGCCACCCAAGACACAAAATTTCTTAATGAAATATTAGCAAATCAAATCCAATAATACATAAAATTGGTAATATATCATGACCAGGTGAGATTTGTTCTTAGGAATACGAGGTTGGTTAACATTAAAATATTCATTGACAGACTAAAGGAGATTCCTGCACAAATTAAAGAAGAAAAATAATACGATAATTCCAACAGCTTCAGAAAAGGCATTTGAAATAGTCAATACACATTCATGATAAAATATTTTTTAAATTTTATTTATTTTTCAGACAGAGAGAGAGAGAGAGATTGTTGCACACAAGAAGGGAATCAGCAAGCAGAGGGAGAAGGAGGCTCCCTGCTGAGCCAGGAGCCAGATATGGAGCTCAATCCCAGGATCCTGGGATCATGATCTGAGCCAAAGGCAGGTGCTTACCCAACTAAGCCACCCAGGCGTCCCTTTGACAAAATCTTTTAGGAAATTGGAAGTGGAAGGGAACTTTCTCAACTCGAGAATGTTAAACAACCAGAACTGTCTTATGTTTCTTTTCTTTTCTTTTTTTTTAAGATTTTATTTATTTATTTGACAGACAAAAATGACAAGCAGGCAGAGAGGGGAGAAGCAGGCTCCCTGCTGAGCAGAGAGGGCAATGCTATGCAGGGCTTGATCCCAAGACCCTGAGATCATGACCTGAGCCGAAGGCAGAGGCCTAACCCACTGAGTTAGGTGCCCTTCTCCTATGTTTCTTGTAGGATGTAAAATGGTACAGAAAAATAGTTCGGTAAATTCTCATAAAGTTAAAAATACACATGGCCTATTACTTAGTAATTCCTTTTCTAGGCATTTGCTCAAAAGAAATGGCAATTTAGGTCCATACAAATGCTTATATAATAATGTTCCTAGAAGGTTTAGTCATAATATTCTTAAACCGGAAACAGCACAAATGTCTATCAACTGGTGAGCAGAGAAATAAATTGTGGCACATTTATATAATGGAATACTACTCTGAAACAAAAAGAAACAAATCCAGTATTTGCAACAGCATGGACAAATTCATAGACCTCACCCTAAGTGAAATATGTTGGACACAAAAGAGTATGTAGTATATATTATACACACTGATGCATACAAACAAGCAGAAGGTATGTGAATATGTAACTCATCTCTTTTTATTATAGTGAAAGATTCAGAAAAAATTGACTTGGAAGTAGCATTGATAAACTCTCTAGAGTGATGGAAATATTTTGTATATTGATAAGGATATGGTATACATATGTATATGAGTTTGTTAAAACTCACTGAAGTGCATTTCACCCTGTATCATATATACTTCCAAAAAGATGAGGGAAAAAAAAAAGCTGATGCAGCCATAGTAATATCAGACAAGGAAATTTTTAAGGCAAATATAGTTGAAAAAAACATATATAATTCATAATGACAAAGGACAAAGTCCCCCATGAAGTTAGGAAAAATTCCAAAGCCACCCACCTGGGTGGCTCAGTCAGCAAAGTATCTGACTCTTGGTTTTGGCTCAGGTCATGATCTCAGGGTCCTAAGACCGAGCCCCATGTCAGGCTCCATGATCAGTGGAGAGTCTACTTCTCTTCCTCTGCCCCCCACCATGTGCATTCTCTCTCAAATAAATAAATAAATCTTTTTTAAAAATCCCAAATCTTGGGGTGCCTGGGTGACTCAGTCAGTTATGCGTCTGCCTGTGACTCGGATCATGATTCCAGGGTTCTAGAATTAAGCCCTGCCTTGGGCTCCTTGCTCAGCAAAGAGCCTGCTTCTTCCTCTCCCTCTGCTGCTCCCACTGCTTGTCCTCTCTCTCTCTCTCTGACAAATAAATTTATTTATTTATTTATATTTTAAAAAGCCCAAATCTGTAATGTACCTAATATCATAACTTCAAAACTTATAAAGAAAAAATGCTACATTTCTTTTAATCAAATGGACAATATCTAGTAAAATCTGCAATAATCCATCTAAAAAGGATTCCAGAGAAATGGAACCTATGTAAAAAGATAAAATTGAAACTAAAGAATCAGGAACAATGCAATAATAATAATGTAATAATTGAAATTAACAACAGGGTTCAACAGTCATCATTCTAAATAAGATTAGAAACTTAAGAAGAAAACTTTGAATAGGTCACCATTCAGTACTAAGTTCAAAAGGAAACATTTGGGAAAGTTAAAAATAACATACACAGCTTTATTTTTTTTATTTATTTTTTTTAATCTTTTATTTTTTTTTAAAGATTTTATTTATTTGTCAGAGAGAGAGGGGGAGAGAGCAAGCACAGGCAGACGGAATGGCAGCAGAGGCAGAGGGAGAAGCAGGCTCCCTCCTGAGCAAGGAGCCCGATGTGGGACTCGATCCCAGGACGCTGGGATCATGACCTGAGAAAGGCAGCTGCTTAACCAACTGAGCCACCCAGGCATCCCACATACACAGCTTTAAAACTACCATGGGGAAAAATGAAAAAGAGGATGGTTAAAAAAAAGAGAGAGAGAGAGAGAGAGAGAGAGAGAGACAGAGGATGGTCCAAAGAAGAAACAGCAAGGAAGGATCAAAGGTAATAAACATAATAGCGCAAGAACAAATGAGCATACCAGTTATGACAAAAAACATAAATAATTTAAACTTTCCAAATAAAGGCAGATGTTTTCTTCAGTAGTATTTATACATAAAAATATTGAAAATATACATGTCCAACCATAGGGAAAGGCTTTAGGGGTGATGCTTTCAATGCCTCACTAAGATACTGTACCATAATTAAAATTAGTATTAACAAAAACTTTTAATAATAAAACTCCCATAATAATATGGGAGATATGCATGTTAAGCTATTTTTTTAAAAAACTGCCAAATCTTCTATAGTATCATGACATCCAAATACAGTGTTTAATAAGAAAAAAAGGTAGAATAAAAATACCAAACATAAATACATAGATAAGTTATCCGCAGGCAAGAGAGTTATATTTTGTTCTATTGGTGACTTCTCCTTCCTACAAGCACACAGGATTCCTCCAATGGGAATGTGTTGCTTTTATTTATTTACTGTTTTGATTACACGAGCTATCTGTGAACATAATAGTGATGAGAAGATGTAAGTACTGATAAAACACAAGTCCCCCTTGACATTCCCCATACTGCTCTCTTTCTTTCCCCATACTAGTCCCTTCTAATGGGAGTAACCACTACTGTGTTTTCTACTTCTTTCCAGATTGTTTTCATGTATTACTTTTATAATTAGGCAGTGAATGATAAAAATGGAGACAATAAACTTTCAACAAGCTATAAAACAAGGCTCACTGACTACATATGCGGAACGTCACAGTGGGAAATGTCAGCATCGCGGACAGCTGGATCTCTGTTGCACAGATCGACTAAGAATCTTCTGAGAGGAAGAGCAGTGAGAGTGTGACTTAGTCAAGGCTGTATGGATGAAACTAGAAATTGGTCTGCTTCCAGATGTTCAGCACATGGTGGACCCATGAAGGATAGGCTGAGATCCTCCTCAGCTAGCAGTGCACAGAATTAGGACATTAGGGGAAACGTGGCACAGGGCAGTTCAGCTAGAGAAAAAAGAGGAAGGAAGGAATAGGGAGAGGGAACACTACATGAAAACATCACAATTCACTTTCAGGAGGCCCTGAATGTCTGGCTGGGGTGATGGAATATGCCCTGGTGCTTCTCCAGAACTTCTCTGGTCTTATCCAATCAGCCAGAGTGAGTCCTGCGTGAGGCTGAGTTTTCCAATTTATAAAATGGGAGTGTGGGTCCAGCAAGAACTATATTAGTGAAAGAATGTGAGCACACTTGGCAGTGTGAGTTGATAAGTAGAAGGCTAAAGGAGACGCAGCACTGGAGTCTGGGCTCCAGCCCCAAGAAGCTGACTTGATGGCTTCCCTGCTGATATTTCTGGATATCATGCGAAGCACAGGCCAGCTTCCTGTGACCAGAAAGATCCTAGCCTGTGTTGGGAGCCCCCTCTTTGGGAGTAGCAAACTTAATCTTCAACGCCCCAAGGCAGGCACTGTCCCTCCATCCCTAGAGAAACTGCACATACGGTTTGGTGTCGTTTCTTGGGAAACACAATTGCTGTTCACTTAATCATTTCTTTTTCAAGGAAAACATAACATTAGCTACTGTACATGGGTATGTAACTCATCTCTTTTAATTAGATGCTAATTAATGACTCACTAGCTTTAATCATATCAATCTGGTAATACTATTTATGCCCCACAGAATAATGAACTACTTTATAAGAAATGAGCATGGCACATGTTGACATAGGAATGTATCCAGCCATAATTCGCTCTGGGTAAATATCCCACCCAGACTTGGATTCTGAACAATTTACGAGGCAGTGCTCACATGACATGTGGGGGAGAGGGGAGGGGACTTCCACATGGGGAGAGAGACAGAAAGGAGAGAGAGAGGCAGAGAAATGCCCCCAAGAGAGATTTTCCCTGGGAAAGGGCCAGGGTACTGGTCCGTTTTGTCCTAGATGTTAGTAGGAGACTGCATCTGTAAGAGGGAGTCCAAGGAAGAGTTTTTCTACTTGTGTAACACCTGAAGAAACTGCTTTCTGGATGAGGAAGAACATGGCAAGCAGATGGGCAAGATTCTACTAAGGCTTGCCTGAAAGTCCTGCTGGGTCCAGCCAAGCTTGCAGAAGGGAACAGGGATGAGACAGGATGGAATCAATGTGGGCATAAACAAGACAATTCTGAAATTGTTCCTCAGTGAAAAGGAGTGGCCAGCAGCCAAATATTCCGTGTCCAAATATATATATGGTGACATTGGGCATATCTCCGATAGGCTTTAAAGCCAACAGGGTCCAAGTCCGCTCTCAGGGAGGAATGAAACAAGAGTAATAAAAGGCAGCCAAACCCAAGTAACCGTGACACTAGAAATCCTAGTATGCAGGAAATTCATGATTCTGAAGCTACAGGTCCCAGCCAATGCCTGGAAGGACAAAGAAATCTCTTCCTGACCCAGGTGAAGAAGATTTGCAAAAAATATCCAGGGTAGTAATAGTGATTATATACTAAGGGATTATTCTATGCTATACAGCTTACGTGAACTCTTACAGGGTGCATTAAGGAACAGATATTCTTGCTCCCATTTCACAGATGAGAAAATGAGTCTTAGAACAAATAAATAAGTACCCAGTGCTACATTGATAGCAAGTGGCAGAGCCATGGTCCAAACATGGTACTCTGACCCCCAGCCCCTGCTCTTGAAAATTAAACTCGATGCCCCCCTCTACCACCCATCCTCCAGGTCCCCTACCACCACCTGTACTCCACATCTCCCCCATCACCACCTAGGAGCATCAGGTTCTGTCAAAGACGTCAGGGTCTTAGCAAAGCTAGCTGATCAATAATCGTTAATATGGAAACTGAAGCAGTTCCCACCCTGGGTGGTAACTTTAGGGAGAACCCAGGATCAAGTCTAATCCTAGCCATATTTTTCTCCACAGGCTGAATAGGGAGTTTGGTCCAGTTCAGGACTGCTTCAGGACTTGGATGGTGGGCTGAAGGGTAAAGGCCAAAGTCCTCCATGATTTGGCCCCGCAAGCTTTCTGAAGTCATCTCCTCCTGGGCCGCCTCCCTCTCAGCCACACCAAGCGTTTTGCTGATCTGTTAACAGGTCAAACACACTCCTGCCCCAGGGCCTTTGCATTGGTTATTTCTTTGGCCTGAAACTCCCTCCTCCTGATTCCCTCCACAAAGAGGGAATGTGTGTGTTTATCTCACTAATCAATCAGGCACGTACACAGTCTCTGGCATATAGTACATACTCAATCAATAAAAATATGCATTGAGTGGTCTTGGGCTGCCAGTACCTTCCTAGAAAAGCCAGTCACTCTATCATCTTTTTCTGCTAGTTTCTTTATTCCCCTGCCAACCTTTCCACCACAGTCTTCCCTAACCTGATCTCATGTTTCCCTCCTAGCAGGCCTTGCCATGAGCACAAAGGGCCTGATATTCCAACTCCTTAGTGGAAGTAAGTGTTACAGCGCTTTGTACTTTAATAGGTGTTGAGTAGGTATTTGTTGAAGAGATGGGCTGAACATTACAGCTTCTGTAACAGATATATGTTTCAGTACTCAGAGAGTAAAGAAGTCAGGTAGGGATTTCAGGGGGTTCAGTGAAAGGTTTTTTTAAAACTTGATCTTGAAAGATAAGCAAGGATTCACCACAGTGACAAGGAAAAGAAAGTCTTTCAGTCAGCAGGAGTTGCTTGCATAAACACATCATAACAGATGTCTCTCCCCACTCCCTTCCACTGTGTCTTCACCTTTCTTTCAATACCAGGGTCGAACATAATTTTTCTTTGACATGAATACCCCTTTCTCTCTCCCTTCCATATACCCTGGGTTGAGTCAACTTCCCCTTCAACCACAAGGATAGACGTGACCTCAGCCTAGTGAATCAGAGCATCTCATTCCTCTGCCTGCAGGGATCATTTCAGGGGTGGGCACTGACCTGATGTGGGGCAGGGATAGCCAGGTCCAGGAACATTGCTCAAAGACACGTTCATGGTTTTAGTGCTGCTGAATCTGGAGGAGAAGGATGTGGACAAAGAGTGCAGCAGTCTGAGAAGGGACTACAAAGAGAATCTGCAAATGGACTCAACACCAATGGAGAAGCCAAGAGTCAGACAGTGACCCAGAACTGATGACAACATCCATCGCTAGCTAGGTTTGTTTGCCCCTGGATTTTTGGGTGGCTGAAGAGGGGGATGGTGGAAAAGCATTGAGTTCTCATTTTCCCCAAGCTTATGGGAAAGTTTATGTTGTATTTTATGTTGTATTCTCTACTGTTTATGTTGTATTCTCTACTGTTTGTGATTGAAAAGGTCCTGACTGATACAGGGAAGAGCATAATGTGTTCCAACAGTAACAAACGTTTAACTGTGAAGGACATGGAGACTACTCACTTCGATTTGCAGAAGAGGAAGGTGAAGTCTAGAGAGAAATGGCCCTCCGAGTGTCACATCTAGAGAAGGACAGAGCAGGACAGAGGAGCGGAGCAGAGAAAGGGGTGGGTCTTAGGGGAATGGAGGCAAGAGGTCACAGGCACTTTACAGTCCTCACTTGGCTTGTAGAGGCAGGGGTTTGCAACCACCCAGCCAAACTGAGAAACATGTCCCTAACATCACCCACTTCCTTGTAAGAAGGTCTCATGACCACTTGGTCAGTGCATGACCATAATGGCTTGGTGGCCATCGCTAGCATGATACAACTTGCCAGGGCTCTCGAAGCTTTCAAACTTGTTTTGTGTGATGAGGACATGAAATTACAGACCTTTGCTTTATGAAATTGTTCTTTTAAATTAGAAAGGCCCTCACACAAATCCTGCACCAGTGCTTTCAATAATATATATTTTTAAAACTGCAAATGGAGGACCACGATAGCTCTTGGAGCTCAATGCTTTTTTTCCCCCCGATAGATGGATAGACAAGTGACTTATGCAGATGCGGTATATACATTCCGCACAATTTGACCATGGTTAAAGGGTATTTATATTCTGATGCAGATAAAATTGAACGTGTCAACACTAATGCATTTTTCGAGGAGAATCACTACTTTCACCATAATTTCCATGGAAAATTTGTGTGCACACGCAGTAATAGACACATTTATAACATCAAAAGGATTCAATTTTCTTTTCAATCATACCACAGTATGAATCGCTTTTCCTATTGAATTTAACAATGAAGCACATTACCAGAGTCTAAAGGATGGGACACTTCGTCTTGCTCTTATGAAAGTACGTCAAACAATGGGTAATACATCACACAATGTCTTGGGTTAACTGAGCCTTTACACAGGCTGGCTGCTAATTTGCTTGGGCCAGCAGAATGTCACTTTTATTTAATTTTGCCAATAAGATCAGCAGGGATCCAAACTCTGTTTAACTCCCAGTTATTAAAAGAGGTTTTTCTTGTTACACGGAGAACTCATTAATTCATGTCTCTCCTAATTCAGATTTTGAGGTCTTTGGAACAGGAGGTGGGAGGTGCTTTATCTCTGCTATGAAGGAAGCAATTTCATCTGGCACACCAGCTCTGTGCAGACTACTTAAGGTGCAGAAGAGACAAAGTCTTTCAAGGCCTTTAGAAGAATTTGATGTGTTAATTACACATTGTTCCTAGGTAGTTACCAGAGCAGATCATCTAAAGAACTCCAGTACGGAAATCTTTGTTATCCCACCATCATTCATTCAATCATTAGGTAATTCATTTAGTCACTTAATCATCCATCCATTCACCATCCCTATATCCATTCATTTGCCCCGAATTTATTAAGTCCTTTCTATTTGTCAGGGCTGGAGTTTGGAGCTTGGGCTACAAAATGAAAAACACATCTCCTGTTGAAAAGGCTTTCATAGTCTAGCAAGGGAAGCAAGTGGTTCGTGTTGGATGTTCCATTCACCCATGCTCTACCCTCACATCCTGGGATTCATTTTCTTCTCTTCTTGACCCCACTTAATGCTCTCAAAGGCTACTGGGCTTCAATGTGTTCTTCCCTTCAATGTCTTCTGGTTGGGTTAGTCAACAGAAGGCACTGGGAGATCAGGCACTGTAAGGACAATGAGACCGATATTTATCCCCAGGTTCCTCCGAGCAGAGACATCACAGGTTGGCTGAGTCCCTTTATCAGAGGTCAAACTCCTACCTGGTTACTCCCCTTCCTTGCCCCTTCAGCCTGGTGTGATAAGAGCTCCCCATCATCGCCAGTTCTGGGATTATTGGACTAGCTCTTGTTGGTTTCCTTAAGCCCTGCCTACATCTGTGTAAATGCTTGTTTCTTGTGAAACTCCCTTCAAATGAGGCTGGGGAAGCCCAGAGAAGAAAGGAGCAGAGGTGGCAGAATTAATTTTTCACGTGTCATACACATTTTGATCTGCGATCTGAATAAGCAAATGGCACTTGCTTAAAAGAACAGATCTGCAATATGGACTTTTCATAAATTTCAACTACTCTCTCCTAGCCAGTCCAAGAAGTTGAGGTCTCTTGTATAGAGGTTATCAGTTCTTAAATTTAAAAATGAGGACCCTCAAATGGGTGCTAAGATTCGGCATGATGGCTGAAGAGTAAATATAGATCAGGCTTTGCTCTAAGTTATTCTTTACAATCACTGATTTGTATCATCTCTTTTTGGCTGACTGGGAAGGAAAGAGTTGCCTAGGTGTTTGGAGCCTGAGGAGATGACCAGGTTCTGTGTGGGCTAGGTGTTCTATTACCTCTCAGGGCTGTCAATCTCTTCAGTGTTTGCATGAGAAAGGTCCACTGGCCTAACTCTGTCACATTCAAAGAAACCATGGATTTTTGGAAAGCAACTAATTCCTGAAAATGTGTTTCAACTTTTCAGGCTTGTTTTCCATAATTGTTATCACACAGATACTGTAAATTTAGAGGATTATTTTTCATACGTACAGTAGCTAAAATCTTCATTAACAAATGTTTTTAGTTTGTTGGGAAATGTTGGAAAATAAATCAGGCTAAAGATTTCTTTGCCAATCAGATCAACTTGACCAGAGATAAAACTACTTAAAATGCCTCACAGTTGTACTGGTATAACTGGGATTAAACATACACACTACCCTGTGAAATAAAAGGTTCGGCTTCTTGGTGCCCCTGCCCTGTGGTGGGATGTCTTAGATCAAGATAAGTCATTTAAGAAGGTCATTTCAAACAGAGAACCACAGAACTATCTTTCATGAATATAGATGCAAAAATTCTGAACTAAATATTAGCAAACCAAATCTTACAATACATTAAAAAAAAAAAAATACACCACAGTCAAGTGGGATTTTTTTCCCAGGATGTAACTGTGGTTCAATATTCACAAAACAATCAACGTGATACATCACATCAGTAATAGAAAGGATAAAAACCATATGATCATTTTAATAGATGCAGAAAGAGCATTTAACAAAGTGCTATATCCATTCACAATAAAAACCCTCCCTGCAAAGTAGGTCTAGAGGGAACATACTTCAACATAATTTAGGCCTTATATACAGAACCCATAGCTTAAAACCCCATCATACTCGTTGTTAAACTGCAGGCTTTTCCCCTAAGATCTGAAGATGTCCACTCTCACCACTTTTACTCAACATCATACTGGAAGTTCTGCCCACAGCAAGTAGACAACACAAAGAAATAAAAGGCATCCAAATTGGTAAGGAAGAAGTAAAACTCTCACTACTTGCAGATGACGGGATACTATATACAGAAAACCATGAAGACTCCACCAAAAAACTACTGGAACTGATAAATGAACTCAGTGAAGTCGCAGGATACAAAACCAAATACAGAAATCGGTTGCATTCCTATACACTAATAATGAAGCAGCAGACAGTGAAATTGAGAAAATATTTCCATTTATAATTACACCAAAACCAATAAAATATCTAGGAATAAACCTAACCAAAGAGGTGAAAGAACTGTATTTGAAAGCTATAAACACTGATGAAAAAAATTGAAGATGATGCAAAGAAATGGAAAGGTATTCCATGCTCACAGATTGGAAGAACAAATATTGTTGGAATGTCCATTCTGCCCAAAGCAATCTACAGATTAAACGCAACCTCTATCAAGATACCAACAGCCATTTTCACAGAACTAGAACAAAGAATTTTAAAGCTTATATGGAACCACAAAAGACCTTGAGTAGCCAAAGCAAATCTTGAAAAAGAAAAACAAAACTGGAGGTATCACAATTTCAGATTTTAAACTATATTACAAAATAGTAGTAATTTTATAGTATGGTACTGGCATAAAAATAGACACACAGATCAACAGAATAGGACAGGAAACCATAAAATAAACCCACAATTAAATGAGGAATTAATCTTCAACAAAGGAGAAATGAATATCCAATGGGGAAAAAAGAGTCTCTTTGATAAATCATTTGTGTTGGGAATACTGGAAAAGAAAATGCAAAAGAATGGAGCTGGACCACTGTCTCACATAGCTGAAAACAAACTCAAAATAGGTTAAAGACCTAAATGTGAGACTTGAAACCATAAAAGTCCTTGAAGAGAGCAGAGGCAGTAATCTCTGACATTAGCCATAGTTAACATTTTTCTAGATATATCTCCTAAGACAAGGGAAATAAAAGAAAAACAAACTATTAGGACTATACCAAAATAAAAATTTTCTGCATGGCAAAGGAAACGATCAACAGAACTAAAAGGCATTCTGCTGAATGGGAGAGTGTATTTGCAAATGTCATATCTGATAAAGGATTAGTATCCAAAATATGTAAAGAACTGATACAACTCAATGCCTCCAAAAAACATATAATCTAATTAAAAGTGGGAAGAAGACATTAAGAGACATTTCTCCAAAGAACACATTCAGATGGCTAATAGATACATGAAAAAATGCTCAACATCACTCATCATCAGGGAAATACTTGTCAGAATGGCTAACGTCAAAAACACAAGAAACAAGCGTTGGCCAGGATGTGGAGAAAAAGGAATCCTCGTGCGCTGTTGGTGGGAATGCAAACCAGTGCAGCCACTGTGAAAGACAGTATGGAGATTCCTCAAAAAATTACAAATAGAACTACCCTTTGATCCAGTAATTACACTACTGGGTATTTACCAAAAAATACAGAAATACTAATTCAAAGAATTACATGTATCCCTATATTTATTGCAGCACTATTTACAACAGCCAAATTATGTAAACAGCCCAAGTGTCCATTGATATATAAATGGATAAAGGAGAGGATATATATATATATATATATTTTTTTTTTTCTTAGCATTATACTCTCTAGCTCTATTCATGTTGTTGCAAATGAGATTTCATTCTCGTTTATGGCTGAATAATATTCTGATATATATATGTATATAATATTCTGATATATATATCAGAATATTATTCAGCCATAAACAAGAATGAAATCTTCTCATTTGCAATAACATGAATAGAGCTAGAGAGTATAATGCTAAGAAAAATAAGTTAGTCAAAGACAAATATATGATCTCACTCATACATGGAAGTTAAGAAACTAACTAAATAAGCAATGGGAAAAAAGAAAGAGTGAAACCAAAATACAGACTCTTAACCACAGAGAAAAAAAACCCGATGGTTACCAGAGGGGAGGTGAGAGTGGTGGGGAAATGAGAGATGGGGCTGAAAAAGTACAATTACCGTAATGAAAAAAATATTAAATTTAAAAGAAAGAAGGTCATTTCAACAGCTAGATGGGGAAGTTGGTAGGTGATACACTCATGCGGCTCTTTGACAGGGAAAGGTTTGAAGTGGTCATTTGACAGCAGCCATTTAGAGGGGAGATAATTTTACAAGAGCTCAATAGCCAATGTGAAATATTTATCTTTTTTATCCTCATGGACCTTCACATCCAAGCAGTGGTCCTTTGCTCTGTGGGTTCTGGGTCTCACTTTACTGCTGGATGTGGCTGCAGCACCAAGAAAAGTCAGGATAAACTATGAGGGTGTCAGAGTGCCCTGTGATGGCTTCTCAAGTCAGGGGCCACAACTGTCCCCAGTTCCATCACATACTACTCTGCCCTGATCACCATATCCAAACCACTTTGGATTCTATCCTCTCCATGGAAGAGCCAGACACCTAGTGAATTTGGGTCTTTGCATGGGCTACTTCCTCTTTCTGGAATATTCTCTTCACTTCCTCCACTGGCCAACTTCTGTTTATCCTTCAAGTCTTGGTTTAAAATGTCACTGCCTCAAGTAACATCCCTCCCTCTCTACAACAACTCTCACTTGGCCAAGACTCCCCAGTTCACACCCCCACAGACCTCAATTTTGCCCTTTTTAGCATGGATTACAATTGTACTTGAAAGCTTTGTAGTGTGATGTTGTGTTCAAAGCCCTGTCCCTCATTTGATTACAAGCCTTACCTGGAGTTGTCTCTCTCTTTCACCCAAGTTCAATACCTAGCATGTGGTCTGTTTGCAGGTGCTGAGTTACTGAATAGATCAAGGCATCTTTCCTGTCCTCTGATTCCCATAGCTAATCTTCACCCTATTGCTTAGAACTAGAATTCCATTCAGATGCTCAATGGATTAAGAATTGCATTCTTATGTAGAAAGAGGTGTGTCACCAAAGGCCTACTTTCCACTGCATAAACTTGGAGGAATGGGGCAAAAGGACATAGAAAGAAAGAGCAGATAAATATAAAAGAGTATATGAAAGCCTACATGTATGACTCTGAAGGCGAATGTATACGTTTCCGTCCAAGCCTGGGTATCGCTCGGGGTGGAGTTCTGAGGGATAGCCATTCTGCGAGGTTCAGAGTTGAGGAAGGTAGCTTCCTACCTTCGGTACAAATATTCTGGAGAAACCCAGAGGGATGACGGGACATGCTGAGAGGAGCCAGCAAGCAAGCTAACCAGGGAACAATGATTAAGCTGACAAATTCCTCAGACCACAGAGTTCCATTTTAGAGTTTATAGGAGGGAAAGAGAGATTCTCGCAGGTGGCATCCCCAAGTCAAAGCTTGAAAAACAGGAGCAAAATTTCCCAGTTCCGATGAATTCAGAACCCTAAACTTCTCACGATAGGGCAGTCTTCTATGGATGTGGAGTGGAGAAAGATAATGAACAATGGGGGTAAAATGAAATCAATACAGAAAAACGAGAGACGGGAAGCCAAAAAAAAAAACAAAAAACCAGAAAAAGGATCTTAAAGTGACTTGTCCCAGTATTTTTCATGTTTAGAATTCTGGGGAGGACTGAAGGAGCCCAAAAGCCCAACATCAGCACGCAGTGTATGTACCTGTGGATATGTGGGTCTACACCTGGGAATAGGTTTACACAGGTCATACAGGTTCACGGGCATATATATCCATGTGTAGTGAAGACACACGCGTGCACTGACAGACAAATATGTAGGTGTTTTTCCTATGCATGCACATATGTGCAGGTGCTAAAGGAAATAACACAAAAGCTCAGGATATTTTAGGATTTCCTATACTTCAGAGATCTTGGGTGTCTTGTCCAGTTTTCTGTGTTGCAGTAAGATTTTGTATCCTGGTCTCGATGGACCCATAATGTCCTATGAAGTTCAAATGAGTATCCCTATTCTGCAGATAAATCCTCTGAACCTCCCTGAGGTTATTTGACTCATTCATGTCAGGGAGCTACCAAGTGACAGGGTTAGGCTTCGAACCTAGATCTCTCTAGCATTGCAAGTAAGGCTTACAAGGACCTGGTTACCAGATACATATGGCCCAGAGCACTGATCCCGCAGCCTGGCTGGGCCTGGGCACTGAACTTCCTTTAATGTGGTTTCTGAGATGTCCTCATTTGGCTTCTGAAATTATAATAGGTTACACCATCTCAGTCCAAACAGAATAGAGTTTCCTTCACCAGAACACAGGTTTCTGCAGACAGGGGGGCTGCTCCTCTCTTTCATTCCCTACTGCCAGCCCCCCTCAGCCCTTCCTGCACAACCCCTGTCACAGAGTAAGAGTTCAGTAAATATTGACTGAATAATGGATGAAGGAGTAAATAGATGGTAACGCTTCCCTAAATTATAACATACTTTTAAAGAAATCCTATCTCATATGTTTCAAGTACTCATAGCAACTAGCTAACATAAATTCCTGAGGGGACCTGCTTTAACACAAAAAGATGAGCGTAATTTGTAATTAGCATATCAAGCACATTAGAAGCAATAGAATTCCCCTCCAGTTCTTGTTTATATTTCTTGTTAGCTTCGTAAACACTTTCTCCAGTCAGAACAAACAGACTTCCATCCAGTCCTCATCAAATGATGATTCTTTTTCTTTATTTCTTTCTTTCTTTTTTTTTTTTTTTAGTAGGCTCCATATGCAGCATTGGAGCCCAACACAGGGCCCAGAGATCAAGACCTGAGCCAAGATCAAGAGTCAGATGCTTAACCAACTGAGCCATCCAGATGCCCCCAACCAAATGATTCTAAGTGCTCACTTACCAGTGTGCTGGCAGAGGTCATTTTTCACAGTGGACCAGGGATGTCTTCTCCAGCTCCCCAGGGTCAAGGTCAAGCACTACCTTGTCATCTGTTGTGCCTCCCCCAAGCCAGATACATGGGAATGATTCCAGCACCTTTGCACACTCCTGAGTGGGAGGAATTCAAAGTAAGTTTTCTGTGATTTGTCACAGCATAAAACACCTCTGTTTCCTGCTGTGGGAATTCCCCTTATCTCCCTGCATCTGGAGAAAATGAGCAGATTGGCCTGGTGGGGACCCAGGCTAGCAGAGTGGTTGTCAGCCTATGCCTTGTCAGGTGGGGTGGGCTCATGGCAGAGAGGAGGGCGGGCCTTTACCGGGTTCAGGGGGTTGGCCTGAACACCACTCCCCCAAGTCAGAGGTTTCAGGCACTGGGAGAAAGGCAGGAAGGGGAGGGAGAAGAGATTGGGGGTGAGAGACCCAGGACCCAGACTATATGGCCATGGAAAAGTGTTACAAATGCTATGAGCATATCATCATCCACCTATAAAATGAGGCTGACTGATAATATTTTACTCACGGGGAGGATGACGTGGGAGCGAGTAACCATCGTATCTGGTCATTTCTGGATTTTGATTTGAAAACTATGATTTTGATTTAAAACTATGCTTTTAGCGGCCTCAGCTTTTCCTCCCAACCCGGTTTGTAAGAACACGTCCTAAGTACTGATTTCTAGTTTTTCAACCTTGTCTTATGGGAACTTCTCAACTTGACCTTCTCATGTAACTTCAACCCGATGCAGCCCCATGCCCTCCCTGTCACGTCCCTGTCACTGCCCTGGGTAAGACAGTGAGGAGTGCACCACGCCAGCTCTGAGGCTGTTCAGGCTGGGCTTGGATCCCGGCTCAGGCACCCACGGCCTGGATGACCTGAGCCACAGGATTTCACCTCTCTGGGCCTTCAGTTCCTCAGTGGGGAACTGACAAAAATAATCCCCATGCATGCATCCATCCATCCATCCATCCATCCATCCATTCTTTTTTTTTTTTTTTTTTTTTTTTTTTTTTTTAAAGATTTTATTTATTTATTTGACAGAGCGAGATCACAAGTAGGCAGAGAGGCAGGCAGAGAGAGAGGAAGGGAAGCAGGCTCCCTGCTGAGCAGAGAGCCCGATGCGGGACTCGATCCCAGGACCCTGAGATCATGACCTGAGCCGAAGGCAGCGGCTTAACCCACTGAGCCACCCAGGCTCCCCATCCATCCATTCTTGCAACATTTATGGATTGTTTACTCTATGCTAAGAGTGGCCCTAAGTGCCAGCCCATAATTCTGATCTGCCTCCAGGGGGCTTAAGTTCTAGTGGAGGATGACAAAACATAAGAAACATCACAAAGAAATAAAAATATATATTATATACACAGAGTTCATATACATATAACACGTAGTAGGGGTGTGTGTGTGTGTGTGTGTGTGTGTGTGTGTATACATATACATAGCCATAACTAGCAAGGAAGGAAGAAGAAAAACAGAGAAGGGGATCTGGAGTGCTATGAAGAGCTACAATTTGGGCCCCTCTCAGAAGGTGGCTTATGTGAGTACAGACCTGAAGGATGAAGAGGGCCAGCCATGCTGACATTTAGGGTAAAACATTCCAGGCAGAGGAACAGCAAGTGCAAAGGCCCTGAGCTGGGAGTGAGATTGAGACTGAAGTGTGTAGTGAAGTGGGACCACAGAACAGAGGCCAGCGTGGAGGTGCAGAGCTGAGCATAGAAGATGAAGGCAGAGCCACGTGAAGTGAGGCGACCTCACAACATTTTTATTGAGGATTAAATGAAATAACATGCCTATGAATGTGCCAAGCACACAGCAGGCATTCAATTAAGAATTCCATTTTCCCTCTCATGGGGCAAAATAATTAAAAAACCTAGCCCTCAGGAAATCGAAGCAAGCTTCTGGGGCCCTAACTCCTTTCCCACTGGGGTCTCAGCCACTCTGCGCAATTTGCCCAGTGGTGGCCGGCCCTCACCTGCCTTCGTCGTGGCGGCCACTCCCACTTTGACTCCAGCTGACCTTCTGGCTCACCTTCCGTGCCGCCCCATCCCAGAGCTGCTCAGTCCCCACTCAGCCTCCACAGCAGCCCCTTGCAGTCTCAGCACTGTCTTCCCTGGCAAGTGTGACACTGTGATTTAAATGCCACATGTTATGGGGATTTGTTTCCCCTGTGCAGGCTCCCCGGTGTAACCTAAGGCTATCTCTGGGCAGACAGGGTCAAAACTAACTTGAACTGTAGAGACTCAGCGGATATCAGAGAATCACTTGGTGGTATGGGGCGGGGGGCGTCCCCACCCCACCCATGGTGGAATTCAGTGCTCAGAATACCTTTTAGCCTGAAAGTGGAGATGCTGGTAATGCCATTTTGACATTTTGGAACCAATGTGCAGCCATGGTATCTGCTCTACCCAAAATTTGATTAAGGATAATGAGGAGGAGGGAGTCATGTCAAAATGTCTCTAGCACTGGAGACCAGCAAGGCTGCTCCTAAATGGCTGAACTGAAAGGTCACTGCCCTTCTGAATACACCTCCGTTCTCCTGAGCCATCTGCACTACACTACTCAGTTCTCCCATCCATCTGACAGACCACAGTCTATACTCGGAGCAAGGCAATCACGACAGATGGACCGTCTGGAAACAAAGAGAGACAGTGGAGCATAAAGGAATGTTTGTTAATTTTCAGAACTGAGTAACTATTAGCTCTCTTAACCCTCACAACAACCCTGTGAAGCAGATCCCCTTCATACTCCCACTTAACAGAGAAAAGCACTGAGGATCAAAGAAGTTAACTGATGAGCGGGGAATCACACAGCCAGGAAGTAGCAGCGTTGGGGCTCCAGCCGGCTCCGTCTGCTCCCATAAGGCTTACTTGCATGGAGCCACCTCTCTGCAGGAAAACACTGAAAGGTGTCGACCTAGCTCACAAGCCTTCAAGCATCTACTCCTCTCATCCCAAAACTAAGGTAGAGCTCTGGAGAGCTTCAGGAAATCAATAAATCAAGGACTGATTGAGTGTCAGCTCTGTGCTCAGAGCTAGGGGATTTATAAGGAAAATGCTCTGTCTGTTGCACTTAATGGGCTCTAGAAAAGCCACAGGCACGGAGTGGAGATGAGGAAGTTGGGGGGACACATGTGCAGGAGACACCAGGGAGGTCCTCTCGTTGAGCTTCCACAGGAGCTGGCTTCTGGTGGTGACAGATGAGGCGGAGGGAAGTGAGCTGGAGCACAAATGCAGGGATGAGAACACCGTGTAGGGTGTGACGGCAGTGAGGGAAGCACTCTTGCTGATCCCAAGGAACAGTGCACAGGGTCGCCTGCAGGAAAGAGCAAGTGTGGCAGGCACCCTGGTTTGAGGACACACTGTAGCTGAGCCAAGCACTGTGGTATCTATCTTGTCAAACTCACCGCAGGGCAGACAAGTAGTTTGCATTACTCTTCCTAGAAGAGGAGACAGCAAAGGCTCCCAGTGCCAAAGGGACTTGCTGAGGTTCTAGCGGACTCCGACTAAGCAAATCCTGGTGCAAACTCACATGTCCCCACTTCAGGTCCTCAGGCCTCAGGTGGCATAGCACTGTAGGAGACCAGACAATGTGTGGGGGCTGGGGAGGTGAGACACAGAGGAGAGAGGGGCTGCTGATTTCCTGTTATAATCTGTGAGAGGCCAGGAACCATTGAAAGTCAGAATAAAAAACCCTTCCTGCAGGGGACTAAGAGGAAAAGAAAAAGAAAATGTTTAAAAAGAGGGCAAAAAAAGAAAAAAAAGGGAGGAAGATAGAGAAGAAAAAGGAGGAAGATGAAAACAAAGATGGAAGAAGACAGAAGAGAAGAAGCAGAAGGTAAAAAGGCTGAGTGGGGGGGCGGGGTGACATGAGATGGGTACCCTTGCACTTGAGTGATGCACAGGGAAACCCTATGTCCTTGCCCTGAGGCACACTCAACACCAGGTGGCATCAGTGAGCCTGTCCTTGTCCCCAGTGAAGCCTCTAGAGCTGGGGTTGTGATTCCAGTTCACCCGCTGATAGGACAAAAAATGGTGGGCACAAGCTTTTGATTTTGATGAAGTCCCAAAAGTTTATTTTCGCTTGCCTTTGGAGACATATCTTGAAAGAATAAACTTTTGGGACTTCATCAAAATCAAAAGCTTCTGCACAGCAAAGGAAAAAATCAAAAAAACAAAGAGGCAACCCACGAAATGGGAGAAGATATTTGCAAATGACAGTACAGACAAAAGGTTGATATCCAGGATCTATAATGAACTCCTCAAACTCAACACACACGAAACAGGCAAACATATCAAAAAATGGGCAGAAGATATGAACAGACACTTCTCCAATCAAGACATAAAAATGGCTATCAGACACATGAAAAAATGTTCATTATCATTAGCCCTCAGGGAGATTCAAATTAAAACCACATTGAGATAATACTTTACACCAGTTAGAATGGCCAAAATTAACAAAACAGGAAACAACATGTGTTGGAGAGGATGTGGAAAAAGGGGAACCCTCTTACACTGTTGGTGGGAATGCAAGTTGGTGCAGCCTCTTTGGAGAACAGTGTGGAGATTCCTCAAGAAATTAAAAATAGAGCTTCCCTATGACCCTGCAGTTGCACTCCTGGGTATTTACCCTAAGGATACAGATGTCGTGAAAAGAAGGACCATCTGTACCCCAATGTTTATAGCAGCAATGGCCACGGTTGCCAAACTATGGAAAGAACCAAGATGCCCTTCAACAGACGAATGGATAAGGAAGATGTGGTCCATATACACTATGGAGTATTATGCCTCCATCAGAAAGGATGAATACCCAACTTTTGTAGCAACATGGATGGGACTGGAAGAGATTATGCTAGTGAAATAAGTCAAGCAGAGAGAGTCAATTATCATATGGTTTCACTTATTTGTGGAGCATAACAAATATCATGGAGGACAAGGGGTGTTAGAGAGGAGAAGAGAGTTGGGGTAAATTGGAAGGGGAGGTGAATCACGAGAGCCTATGGACTCTGAAAAACAATCTGAGGGGTTTGAAGTGGCAGGGGGCTGGGAGGTTGGGGTACCAGGTGGTGGGTATTATAGAGGGCACAGATTGCATGGAGCACTGGGTGTGGTGAAAAAATAATGAATACTGTTTTTCTGAAA
Source organism: Mustela nivalis (assembly GCF_964662115.1). Taxonomy (NCBI): domain Eukaryota; kingdom Metazoa; phylum Chordata; class Mammalia; order Carnivora; family Mustelidae; genus Mustela; species Mustela nivalis. Next base: position 76,594,448 of record NC_139028.1, on the reverse strand, counting down.
ATAAATAAATTGAAAAAAAAATGGTGGGCACAACAAGGAACTGGGGAGAGCTTTACCATATGGAATGAGATCCTAGCTATTGAAATTTCTCTGCCTTGAATGCTTATAGGATCCTATAAGGCTCCAAAGGAAAAAGCCCAATTGCCCAAAGTACAGTTCTGGCTTCCTTCTAATAATCATGTGACCTTAGGTAAATCACCTTACCTCTGGGAATCTTGGTTTCCTCATCTATAAACCTGTCTTATATGTGAAAAAGCCTGATGCAAGAAATAAAGAGCATTTCAACGTAGTGGACACAGATTTCAAGGAGACCATGGGCAGAGATAAGACAAAGAAGAGAACAGAGATAGGCATGGAACAGACCACACACACACACAAAGCCATCTTTAAGAAGTCTGTACATTAAGGGAGATGGCTAGAAATTGGGGGTGGAGGAAAAATATGGAACAGTCCTAGGGCCTTCAAGGAAGAGAATGGGAGGGGGGTTTGGAAAGCATCAAGAATAAGCATGTGGGGGTGCCTGGGTGGCTCAGTGGATTAAGCCGCTGCTCGGGTCATGATCTCAGGGTCCTGGGATCGAGTCCCGCATCGGGCTCTCTGCTTGGCGGGGAGCCTGCTTCCCTCTCTCTCTCTCTCTGCCTGCCTCTCCATCTACTTGTGATTTCTCTCTGTCAAATAAATAAATAAAATCTTAAAAAAAAAAAAAGAATAAGCATGTGCACACACACACATGCACACACAAAAACACAAACTCAGTTATTTAAACCGCGAAAGTAGGAGAAACGAATCTAAGCAGGAAAGAATGCTCAAGAGTTGAGAACTGCTCAGAATGGCTAAAAGTCAGTAAACAGCAGATGTTGGTGAGGATGCAGAGAAAGGGGAGACCTCCTACACTGTTGGTGGGAATGCAAAATGGTGCAGCACTCTGGAAAACAGCATGGAGGTTCCTCAAAAAGTTGAAAATAGAGCTACCTTATGACCAGCAATTGCACTACTGGGTATTTACCCCCCAAATACAAACGTACTAATCTGAAAAGGCACATACACCCCAATGTTTATAGCAGCAATGTCCACAATAGCCAAACTGTGGAAAGAACCTAGATGTCCATCAACAGATGAATGGATAAAGAAGATGTGGTGTGTATATATATTCAATGGAATACTATGCAGCCATCAAAAGAAATGAAATCTTGCCATTTGCAACAATGTGGATGGAACTAGAGGGTATTATGCTGAGTGAAATAAGTCAATCAGAGAAAGACAATTATCATATGATCTCCCTGGTATGAGGAATTTGAGAAAAAAGACAGAGGAGCATAGGGGAAGGGAGGGAAAAAATGAAAGAAGATGAAACTAGAGAGGGAGACTCTTAATCTCAGGAAGCAGAGGGTTGCTAGAGAGGAAAGGAGTGGGAGGGATGGGTGGCCGTGATGGACATTGGGGAGGGTATGTGCTATGGTCAGTGCTGTGTATTGTATAAGACTGATGAATCACAGACCTGTGCCCTTGAAACAAATAATACATTATATGTTAATAAAAAATAAAAAGAGTTGAGGACTGCAAAGTAAGGACTTGATTTGGTCCCGTTTGAGGACCCTTCCTACAATACACTTGTCTCTCAAAGTAAAGTAAGACTTGTTCCTAATACAGTGCTAAATATGAACTCAATATTCATTCCCCTTCCCTCCAAGAAGAATCCCTTCTTGGGTGAAGACAAAAGTTAAACTTTCTATTTGTTTGAACCTAACTCATCACTTCAACAACAATGACAACAAAAACAAAAAAGTTCCTTCCCAACTTCTGACCCCATTATGTGATATCTGGAGCCTGAAATCTCACTGCACATTAGACTTTTGGCTTAAAATAAAAAAAAAAAAATGTTTTTTGCATTTTTAAAAATAAAATTTTTAAATCTCCTAATAGTTTTTACTCAATACATTAAAATCAGCAGATGTATTTTTACCTATATAATGAAATAGTTACCAAAGTAACCGACACTATCAACTGAGAAAAAGAAGAATCCCAAATTCAGATCCTAAGTCATTGTTCAGTTGTTCATTGTTCTGCATTCCACTTCCTCTGAGATCTTCTTGTCAGCCCTTCAACCTTTTCTGTCAAAGTCCCCAAGTCCTTTCCTAAGAGTACCATGTTTCAAGGGGCCCTCACTGGGCTGGAAACTGAGTTCTGAGGCAGAGGGAAGGATGGCTTCATTCTGGGACAGGCCTGGAAGAGAATCAGGCAGGCTGCTAAGACCCAGGGGTATAGAAGTTCAGAACAGCTTCCTATGCAGCCAACAGGCACAAGGGCACCCCAACAAAGAGCTAGGTATACTCTGCTTGGGAAGGTTGGCTTGTCTCCAGTCAGCTATGTTTTTAGCACCAGAAGCTTCCATGATAGGATGTGGTGGAAAGTTTATGGAACCAGAAGTCAGGACTCTCCAAGTTTTAATTCCTTGTTTGTCTCAGAACAGCTGTATTGATTTTAGGCAAAAGCTCCTTCTCAGAAGGCTCTGGTATTGCCATGTTTAGAATGAAAGATTAGTCTGATCCAGAAGATTCTGAAATTTTTTTTAATCATGAAGGACCTCTTATTCTCACCAACCCCCACAAAATCTCATGTCTCAAGATTTTAGCTTGCAAGCAAAGTGTACCAATTATATAATAATGTATTTTTAGTTTTATAAATCAAAAGCAGCTAAAACTGGGTGTGTTTAATTTGAATATTGGAATGACATCACTCTCCTATAAGTCAACACATGAGAGGTCTAGGATGACCCAATAGTCAACCAAACCTCTGATCAGTATGAGATAACCAGGGTGACCAAATTCTTCTGAGGTCTCTCCAAAGTCAAGACTGTCCACAATGACTACTTATTGAATGGATGAGGGGATGAGTGAATAAATGAATGAGCAAAGGAACAAATGAAGTAACAGGTTGCGTGGTCTGCCACCAGAATGAGCTAGAGATCTCTATCTCTGTGTTCTTGTCTGGATGGGCCCAGGGAAGCTGTGCTGGGAACCAAAATTCCATGACTCTGTGCCTCCATGAAGTAGCTTTTTTGCTTCTGGAAGGTTGCCCCATACCACAAGCTAATCTGGTTCTTGACTCTCCTTCATAGTCCGAGGATCACAATTGCTGTAATTCTGTGCCTTCGCGTTCCTCGCCGACATCTTACAAGAAGAGCTGCTTAAGCCACTTTTCCTCTCTCCAGGTCTCCCGCACTGATCTCACCCAGTCTTGCCCCCCATCCCTCCTGTGACTGTGCTTCTTGCAAATCCAAGCACTGTGGGCTCCTTTGAAGAATGAGCATGTGGCTGCGGTTATATCCCAGGTGATGCCAACTCATTATTCTCCCTCACATTATTAGTGCTTGGGCTCAGGTTGATGTGTTTCTGATTAATGAGGCGTTTGTTCTGCACCACAAAACAATTGAAGAATACCCTTCTCATTCCAATGAATTGTGTTACAAAGTTAATTATGAGATGACCTTCCCTGGTTCCAGGCAGAGGAGACCAGGTGTCCAAGCCTCACCTGACAATGGACTTCCAGAAATCTGGGCAGAAGAAATCAAAGCCAAGGGCCACCTAAGACCTGAGTCTGACTTTCAGTGCCTCAGATCTCATGTTGCTGCATGATCTCTGCCCTGGAATCAGAGGCCACTATCTCCTTCTTCTCTGTCCCTTTGCTTCCCTGTCACCCCTCCTCCTGTGGGGCAGCACAACAGAAGAGAAAGAGTGGCCTCACCTTCTGACAGATCTACACTCAAAACCTTCGTGACCTTTAGAACATCATTTAAGGTCTCCGAGTTCTTACGTCAGTCAAAACTGAAAACAATACCCACAACACTGCCCTGTGGCCGGAGTTTTAAACTAAGACATAGGCCGTCGGGAGTGCAGCACCTGGCACCTGGCAGGACCCCCTTCCTGACCGTCCTTCTTCTCGCTGGACCTGGCTGAGAGCTCTCATGGCAGGGAAGCTTTGTCGGTTTCACTATGCTCAGTCTCCCACCCATCCTGAGCCAAGAAGGCAGGGGACTCTGGTCTGTGCAGACCACAGAAGTGAGCCAGGGCAAGAGCTAGCAGACAATCGTAAGGCCATAACCTGGCTGCCACAGCACGAAGTGAACATCTGGGAAGTGCCTTCCTTCTGAGGGCCACAGGATACGGCTCTCGAGCACTCACAGAAAGATGGCTCCATGTTCCCTAAACAAAGGTTTGGCCAAAGATCGTTAAACTCTGTGCTGTTGGCCCACCTGAGGCTTGGGGGAAGGGTGGGAAGGGTTTTCTTTAGGGTTAGGATCTGGGGCAGTAGGATCAGTCTAGCAGAGAAGACCCGACCTCATGTTTATGGAGACAACTCCCTAGAGGAGCTTTCTAGAAACAAATGCTGTCACAACATGGGTTCAAGGGAACTAATGCTGGTGAGTCCTCTATGAGCCAGGCAATGGGCCATGCACCCCACCCACTTCGTCCTTACCTTACCGTAATCGTGTTCCCTCTTGGAGGAATGATTTTTCTCATTTGGCAGATGTGGCGTCACAGTACCAAAGAAGTTAAGTCATTTTCCCAAGCCACACAGCCATCAGGTCAGGATTCAAACTCTGCAACTGTTTCTTGGAATTCTCCTTGGAGCTATGCATTTCTCAGAGACCCCATCACCTCACTCCTAGTGATGCTGGAACTCCTCCCCCTCCCGTGTCTGATGCAGCAACATCGAAGGGTTCTCTGCCTCCCCTTTGCTTTTCCATTATGCAGAAACACTAAGGGATGCATGAAAAACTCTAACTATTGAACCACAGGGCCAGAAGCCTAAGAGAGCCTATGGCTGTTAAGGGAAATCACAGGCGTAGACAAAGTACAAAGTACCAGGCTTGGGCAGAATTGCAGGCCAAAGACTCCAAGACTAACCAGTAAAAGTCATCTGAGAGTTCATGTTGAGATCAGAGGGGCTGGCAGTTGGGAAGAGGAGGTGAAAAGCCAGATGTGAAGGACTGGGGGTGGGGATGGAATGTTCCCACGGTTGTGCAAGTTCGGAGAATGGCAATGCGTGGTGAGCAGGGGCTCGGGTTCCAGGGAAGACAGAATCTAGGCTCCCCATCTTGCCAGCCTATATAGTCCAGAGAGTTATTTAACTTTGTTAAACATTAGTTTCTCCATTGGTGAAATACAGAGGGTTCTGGTCCCTATCTAATCGTGAGGATTCAAAGATATCCTGCCTTAAAATGCTCAGCACAGAACCTGGTGCATGGGAAGAACCCAGTATGTAGGCTGAGATGATGATTTCCAGAAAAAGGTTGTGGCTGATAGGCAGCAGCCAAGGATGGGAAAATCTGCATGCCTGAGTGGGGGTAAAATGAATTCAGGTACACTGCAACATACTTCTGATCCTAAGGGGTCCGGGGGTGGGAATAAAGTCTTGGACAGAACAGAAGTCTGTCCTCTGGAATACTGGTTCCTTTAGTAACCTGGTGGCCAACACAGTGGGGGGTAGGGGGGTAGTTTGCTAGCCTTACCCTATACCCTTCCTCTGCCCCAGACGCATTTTCCTCTGTAATGCTGGGGCTCACCCTGACACCAGTGGTATGAACACTCTGTTCAAGTGGAAAACCTGAGCACTAGATCTAGTGACAGACCATGGGCAGTGGGCCTCGGTGGAGTGGCTAGAAGGGAGGACAGATGTTGGCGATGCTGATGGATACAGCCTGCTGCTTTCCCCACCTCCGGGCCCACTCACTCGGGATCCATAGAGCATCACGGATAGATTTCTCATGTCCTCTCTTCCAACTGCCTCCAAGCCCCCAGCTTCAGAGGGAGGCAGGGATTTGTTGAGGCACATTCATCAAACCAGTGGAATCACTTCTGTTCATTTCTGATTGGATTCATAAATTTGTTTTGCCACAGTCATCTCATGCCGAGAGTTGACAAGCTCTTCCTGAATTCATGAATTTGGAAGGAAATGAACCAAAGGGACTGAAGAGCCCAATTTTGAACTGAGCAGTGGTATGTGTGTCTGCAACTTTCATTAACAATTTCAGGAGAAGGATTACAGAGCTGTGAAAAGGACCAGCACATTGTTGAATTGGAACATCTGCACTAGGCATTAACCCATTTCAAAAATCTTACACAGAAATAAGCAAGCATGCAACCAGAGACTTCTACCTATCTTTCTACTCTGTTTGCATAGCCATCTATTTAACCAAGTAAACTAATGAATTTCATTCATCCATTTAGCAAATATTTATTGTGATCTGTCCTACATTAGACACTGTTTTTGGTGCTGGCAGTACATGAGCAAAAAACCACAAAAATCCCTCCCCTTCAGTTGGATTAGAATAAGTGGAGCTTACATTTCTGAGTAGGGAAAGGAAAATGTGTCTGTCTATGCACCTGCCTGTCTGATTCTCAGATGTCCTCACCAATTTTTTACCCTTTCCAGAAGTTACCACCACTGTTGGTCCTTTCTTGTATGGTATACTGGATTCCACGGAGTCAGATGGTGCTAAATCTCAGCGCCTTCAAATTTCCTGGGATGCTTGTTAAGTACAGAGATTTAAAGGACTGAGCCCAGTACTAGCACACCAGAATTTCCAAGTGTAGATCCCACAAGCCTTTCTTTTTGCTCTGCCCCAAGCGTCTTCTAAGAGGTAGAAACCAGTACAAGATGGACATTTGGGAAACAATGGGGTGGTGAAAAGTCCAGAGACTTTAGAAACATAGTCATGGATATGAATCCTAGTCTGTCTTCTGTTGACATTGTAACTAGAAGCAAGTCACATGTTTCCAAGTCTCAATTTCTGCATCTGTAAAATGGGGGCAATAATGCCTATATGATGGTAGAGTTGAATAAACTAAATGATGCCACACGTTTCAAGGCACTTGTAAGTTCCTTCTTAATATTAGCTAGGGGAAAAAAAAAGCTTTTCTGTTATATCTTAATTGGGAAATATTTTATCATTTGTGCATGGGTACGTGTGTGTGCACGTGCACGTGACAAAGAGAGTATGTGTGATTGTAGTTAAGTGGGCCTGTTTATTCACCTGGCTGGTAAGGAAACAGCACAAAAGATGCTCACACTCTGATTTCATATTTCTTGAATATCTACCAAGTGGTTTCTGCTAAAATCTGAATACTGACTCAGTATCAGCCAGTACACCCAAAATATTTTAATAAAAATCAGAACTTTGGGGATTAGCTGGTAGTGTTAACATCTGACCACTAATTAAAACGGTTCATTTCTCTGTATCATTTTAGTTCTTAGCCAATTACTTTGATTAGCATTAAATTTAATAATATGAACATCATGCATTTGTATGTTACTTTATAATTTTTTGAAATATATTCACATATCTTTGGATCCTCACAATTACCCTGGGAATTAATCAAGGCAGATATAATTATTCTAATGCTACAGAAGAAAATACTGAAATCTGTAGAGGTAAAATAATATGCCCAAGTTCCACTGAGTTAGAGACAAAGCTTGGACTAGAACCCAGACTAGCCTAGGGCCATTGTTCATATCGGATATGGACTGCCAGGGCTCTAGACCCTATAATGAAGACGGATCCTATCTGCTGAGTGGGCTTCTGGTTTTACTCAGAGTGCTGAGCGCCTATAGGCCACTAGAGCCCACAACTTTCCTATTTCAATCACTGGGCACTAAATCCAGAACTTTAAGCCAAAGAAGTATGGGTCATTGGGAAAATCAATGAATACTTGCTTAGGAAGAAGTATCCCTAGAGTGACCCTAGCAGGCCACTCTCATGAACAGGCTGCATTTCAAAGGCTGAAAGAGGAAGGTATCGGTTGAAAAGACACGATTTTTTTGCTGCTTTTTTCAAAAGAATTGTTTTAGGAGTCAGTAAATCATCTCATAGAGATGATAACTATGATACAGATTATATTAGCATATTATACATCCAAAGATATATGTTAGTATACATACTATCAGTTGGAGAGATGGTCCAGTCAACCTTGTTGGTCTTTGAGCTCTTCTCTTTGCTCAAAGGTAATTCCTTGGTGGGTAGCCTGGCCAGCTATGTATCTGTCCAGACCTCAGAAGGGCCATGTGTGTGCTGGAAATGGACATCAGGTGGAGGGGCACAGTGACCAGAGGCTCATCCAAAGCCAAAGAGATGGGAACAGGTGGAGACTGGGCACAGAGCAGAAAGCACTGACGTAGATGAAGTCTACCTTCCTAGGGAAATACAAGTGGGCTGGGGAAAGTCAAAGAAACTTGAAGAGAAAGGGAGGGTAAGTGCAAATAGAAACTGGGATGAGAGAAAGAACGCAGGCTAAGGAAACTAAATCTTTAGTAGAAAGATTAGGAAAGAAAGAGAAGAGAAGGAAAAAACTGAGAAAGAGAAAGAGAGGAGGGTCACTGATGGAAAGTCTGGAAGGAAGAGAGATTCTAAAAAGAAGAAGAGAGAATCTGCGAGCAAGGGAGAAGAAAAAACCCAGGAGGACACCAAGGCAGGAGATATAGGACTCCAAGGTTCTCGAATAAGGTTTACTACTCACCCACTCTGCGACAGTAAGCAGGTAATCCCTTATTACCCACCCCAAATCCCCTGGGCCTCCCTGTTTAGGACAATGTTAACTTACCACTTCATGGGCTTGGGGCAATTTTAATGAGAACATGAACTTATGGGGTGTGTTTCAGGGTTCCCCCAGTTGAGGGCTCGAGGGACAGGACCCCGGGTAAGGAAGACTGAAAAACCAACTGAGGGTTGGGGCGAGGGCTTAGGGACATGGCAGGCCCAATCTTCCAGTGCTGGGGAGGGTACCCCAGGAGGCTGAGTAGCAGGAGGAGTTGGCCTCACTTGCGCCTGACTCACCGAGGGCTTTCTCCCAGGGTTCGAGCCGCAACAACTCAGGTTCAAGCATCAAATACCATGCCTACCAGGACAGATGTTCTATAATGAAATCTCCCTTTTGCCTCTTGATCTCAATGTCCCAAGTAAACTCTTTGCTTTCTAGCATCAAAAATAAAGCTAGCAGGAGGAGAAGCAGGGATGGGAATGAAGATGAACGAAATGCAGTTTTTACCTCCTGAACATCCAAAATCCAAAAGAGAAGAAACATCCATGTGCTATGATGTGTTGAGTGCTATACCAAGGGCAGCTTTTGCAACTGCAGAAGTCACAGAGAGCTCCCAAAGGAGATCTGGAGGAAAAGAAGTTTTCCAAAGGGAGAAGGGGCAGGCGGGCTTTTTACCCACAGTAAATGACGTGCCTAAAGGACAACCAACAGGGTGTGTGTGATGAGAAAGTGGTCACATGGAAGGAGGGTGGGGGCTGGAGACCAGCGGCAATCAGATCCTGAAGGGTAGTGTGTGCAAGATGGTGAAGCTGTATTTTATTTGCGAAGCCACCCGGATCCACTGGGGAATTTTAAATAAGAGTGATACACTTGGGCTTGAAATGGTCCTGGAGCTCTGTGGATTAGAAGCAGCCAAGCCCGCATGCAGAGAGACTGGCCATTCTGCTCATCCAGAAGAGACCTGATAAGACTCTGAGAAAAAGGCAGTCACTTGCAGTGGGACTGGGGAAGACAGCAAAGATCTGAGTGAGGCAAAACCATGACATACATTCACAAAATCCCCATGGAGAGGAACCAGAGGACCCTCGTCTCTCCCTGAGAAGCTTCCAAATGGTAGGTAGTCCTCTGTCCCAATCTTTCGATCACTGCTACTCCCTTCAGATGATTCTTCCTTTCTTGAGATAAGACCAAAAATGAGTCCTTTATTTATCAACATTTGGCTAATACTGTATTTATTAAACCATTTAAAGAAGTCACTGTATATCTTAGTTGTTTGTTTTTAGGTATGTTGCATAATTCATTAGCAGCAAATGCTTGGAGGATGAAGCTTTTACAGACTCAAGAGAAATGCACTAGGATAAAGAATCAGATCGTTCTTGGAACTAGAAGCTTCTGCCCAACCTCCTCGACTGGGCCTCTGAAGCCAGACATGTCTATAGAATATATCTTCATAACCCACCCACCAACCCATTCCCATTATACATGCACAGTGAACTTCTAAATATGGTTTTCTGGATGGTCTCTGGTGATACCTGAAATAACCTGCGCCATCCAGTGTGCTCATTCAGTTACCATTGGGGATGCTCCGTGAGATGAGAAGGGTCAAGGGGACATGATGTTTCCTGACAATTCTCATCCGGTGAAAGAAACAGGAGCGCAGCCTTGCTCCAGGGGGTCCCCAAAGACAAAACAACAATCAGTGGGTAGAAGTGCCCTCAGGGGCAGCTTTTAGCTCATCCTCAGACTGATGGGGGAAGAATGCATCTGCCAGGCAGGAAATGGATGGCGCCACCTGCAGGACAGACTGTACCTTTATTGAGGACTTAACTGCATTCCAGGTACTATGCTAGGACTCTCCTAGCCCTTTTCTCTTGGCAATCCCACACCTCCCCTGGGGCTTAGAGCAGTTATCCCCACTTCACAGATGAGATATCCAACCCTCCCAGGAGACAAAGGACTTGCCCACGGTTGCACAGCAGATAACTGACAGATCTAGGATTCAAGTCCACCCTGAGACCCCATACTGAGGCGGTCCCTGGTGCTTCCCAGCTAAGTGTATGGGTGGCCTGACCCTAGAACTCTGCAGCCAGAGACAGAGTGACCAAACGTCTGGGAAGCTCTAGAAGGGAGTTAGCTTTGGACAGGACAGCCGGCCCAGATGAGCCACAGCTTCCTGCTTCTCAAACAGCAAAATGAAACTGCAATGAACACAGCCTGGAGGCCCAAAACATAGGGGTGGTGGACAGGGACGTTACCTGCGACCTAAGTGACATCTTCCCTTAAAAACAGAAAGAAAGAAAGGAAGAGCACAAGGGGAAGCAAATACCTATTTTAGAGAACATTTTCCATCACCAAAAGTTCTGTTTTAGGTATTCTTCTTGCATGTTTTCATGCTGAAACCTATTTGCAAATTATTTTCTCACTTTTTTTTTTTTCCACATGAAATGTACCCTCGATTATATGACAAGAAATTATATGGTGCTAATAATTTATTTAAAACCAGATCCATGTCTCACATTCATCCCGTGTTGTGAAATCAAGTAGATGCAGAAGGGGATTTTTTTCCCCTGAACTTTCTGACCACCTCTATTGTGGCAGAGAGAGTAATAGCAGGTATGGAGGGTGCCAATTATGTGGTGATGTACAAACCCGCTGCAGAAAAATCTATATGATATTTTAATGCTAGTCAAACAGAACGATGAAGTTTAAATTAGCTTGAAGCTACTAAAAATTCTAACTATGGCTCTGCCTTTATTGTATGGGAGGGTGAAAAATAGCTTTGCAGAAAAATATATGCCTATCTTCTCTGTGGATGGGCTGCCTGGGGCTTCTTTCTCTTGCTGACGCGCCAGGCTCCATTTCCTTTGTTTGTTCGCTCCATTTTTTTTTTTCTTTCCATCTTTCCTCTCCTTTCATTCCCTGTCCCACTCAGTTTTCTTGCTGACCACCCACCCTTTCCTCCTTCGGTCATCTTATCCTCTTCTTCCTTTTATATTAATTCATTTCTCAGGTTTACAAGCTCATAGAATCCAAGAACGGTAGAGTCAGAGCTCTGGTTTTAAGAGGTGGGGGCAATTTGGGGGAAAAGTTCGAATCCAACAGCCTCTTGGGACAGATGGTGGAGAGAGGGCCCGTGAGAGAGGACCCAGCTTGCTCAAGGCCCCCCAGTCATTTTGAAAGGGACTCATCTGAGCAGGGAGTGAGTCACAGAAGCAGAGAGTTTGGATTAGGATGAGAAACCAGAATTCTCACCTCCACAGACTCTGTCCATTATGAAGAAAACCCTGGTGTAATAATCACATTTCCAGAAGACTTCTTTTCTTTAAAAAAAAAGAAAAAATGTCATAGAACTCATCCAAACCTCGGGCAGCCCTGTCAGAAGGTGAGGTAGGTAGGAACAGCTCTATTACATGAGTGACAAAACAGAGCAGGGCAGAGGAATAATGTTTAATAAATACTTCCTGTGGGTCAGGCACTTTCACATGATATGTAATTCTCAGTCACTCTGGCCATTAAGTATTTATAACACTGTTCTATAGACAGGAACCTGAGGTTCAGAAAAATTGACTGGTCACACAACTATAGGGTGAACGGCAATCAAGCCTTGACAAAAGTCCGTGTTGTCTGGGAGAGGAGGTGAGGCCCTTCACGTGTTGCAACATGCCTGTGGGTGAATCGGGACTGGAGATCCAGTCTTCTAGCCTGGAGAACTTTCCAGAGTTTCTCGGGAAATAAGCTCCGGGGCTTGGCATGGCCTCACCAAGGGATGACAGACTTAGCATTGATTCCTTATTGATACTGACCCTCATGACCTGCAGGACAGAGCCGAGAAGCAAGGGCAGAAAGGTCAAGTTGAACTTGGGAATTTGTGTATTGTTCACCTTGAAAAACGGACTGCATAAAGAGAAGGAGTAAGAATTAGGGTTTACATCGTAAGCTTTGTTTTTTATTCTGGATGGTAGGGTTGTAGATGATTTCTTCTTCTTTTTTTTTTCCTGGAAAATAACTGCATTGTTGCTAAAGAGCTAGAAAAAGAGGTTCATATAAATGGTGAACATCCCCCAGAACACCACCACCAAGTGGTGATCCTTAATCATGGTTGCATGTCCACCTTCCCAGGCCCTTTTCCTTGGCCAGGAAACATATTATCTTCTACGTATTTTCCTATACTTCCCAAATTTTCCATACATTTTATGCATTTTTTTTACTATATTAAACATTTGTCATCAGAAGAATCATTTGGAGGCTAGAAGATGAAGAACTTTGGCATGGCAGGATCAGGTCCGTCTATCTATTTTCAAACGCTGCCTCTTTCCAAAAACGATTAGAGATGAAAAGATAAGACATGCAGACTTTTACTCCCTTAATGACTAGAACATACTGAAGACCTTCCAGCAGAAGTTACCGAGATTCCTGTAGACCATGTGCTCAAAATTCAGTGCTCAGACCACCAGCACTGGGGACTTGTTAGGTATGCAAATTCTCAGGTCCCACCCAGACTTAGCCCAAGACTCTGAGAGTTGGGGACCCAGAAATCTAATCTCACAAGTCCTCCCATGATTCTGACGCACACTTGAGCTTGAGAGCTCCTACTCTACTCTCTCGCAGCATTAGAGAACACATTTGGCAGGGGGATTCAGTGGTAAGAGGAGAAGCCCGCATTGTCCCCACCATGAGGTCCGAAGAAGGGCTGAAGGTTCATGGGAATCCTCACTCCCAGGAAGTTTTAAGCAGAAGAATGGCTGTTAGAAGCCCAATTCTGCACTCCCAACGTCTGGGTTTGGTTCAGCTGATAGTCCTGAGCCCCCGAAACATCACCTGCAATCTGAATTTATGGATGACCCCAACACGACTTACAAGTCAATTATTTTTTGCATCAATGTAAATCTTCCTCCTAACAAGGCAGGTTAGGTTTTCAATAAATTCATTTTAAAACTTGGGTTTTCCTAGTAATTTCTAAATAGAAGTGCTTGCTTTTTTGTTTATCTTAATATTAAAAAAAAAATACTTAAAACCTTTCCCAGCTTGTCATTCAATAGCCGCATGTTCTAGAAAGAGAATGTTTTTATGGATGCAGGCACTTTCTTCCTTTTATTGTTTTTCTTCAGTCCTCTAAACATGCAAGTGTCTGCACATCCATTTTGAGTCCTTCATCGGCTCTGATTTCGTGTTGAAGTTCACTTCCCAGGCCCCCTCCCCCAAGGTGAAAGATGACATTGTTCACCACGACGATTCCCTCAGGATGCTCCCACGTCATGCCTGCCAAGCCCCAATGACAAGATATAGGGGGCAGTTAGACTATTACATACTCTCCCTGCCACTTTCAATCAAGCCTAATGCAATCAGAAACACATGACTACATCAACACATCTCCTTTAATCAAATGTGATTAAGTCAGTCATTAGTTTTTCAAGACAAATAAAGGATACAAGTGCTGGTATTACAAACGTAACCGCCCCCCTTCTTAAGTGATTTGTTAGAAAGGAAGCCCCCTGCCTCCCACCCCCAGCACAGAACTTGGGACCTTCCGAGGTCTTTGTACTTCTCCTGCTGGTATGTATTATCATAAAGCATCCTGGGTTTGTACGCACAGTTCCTTCTTCCCTGTCCCCTCTCACAAAGCCCCATGTTGTCAAGCAGAATTTGGCTTCAGCTTGATCAGGATGATTTCATTATCCCATTGTTACCATTATGACTTGGGCAATTAGTAGTTTATAAGTATAAATTTATGGCAATCTGTGATCCAGGCGCATTGGCAGTAGTCAGGGCATAATAAAAACCCAATCAATTTCTTTCATTTAATATGTAGGCTGTGACCCTAGTTTTGATTAGAACTCTTAGCTATTTCATCTTTAAATAAAAAAGAATGTCTGCAAGCAATTATATGGTGTGTTAATTGGATATTCCTTTTTATCTCTTATACTACTGAATGCATTGCTAACGAAATCCTTGTTTTCTCTTTCTGTCTCATTCTCAATGATACGTCTGCGCATCCCTCTCTCTGAAGGTTACGGTCTTTGTCTCCCTGCATCTTCATCTCTTTCCCATTCTGTCCTTCTCCCTCTCCCTTGTGTATTCTCACTGGCCATCCACAGCTTGGCAACAACAGCAGGTCTTCCCATCACCCCCACTGTGGTCCATGTACCCTCCTCGCCTTCAAGATACTGGGGCATTATGAAGCTGAGGTCACCAGACTGTCTAAACAGTCTAGCACACAGCAGGTGTCCAATAATTGGTAAATGAATGAACGTGGCCACTGGCTTCCTGTGTGTTCACTTTCTGTTCCAGGACACTCTACAGAGGAAAGCTCTGCTTTTCTGGAGTCACATTTCCCTGATGGATCTATACCCTTGGGTCTACACTCTGAAAGGTGGCAGTGCTCCGGGGTGAAGGTGGGCGGTAGAGAGGACTCTAGCCCTGCAGATGGGGGGCCCAGGTCCACCAGAGAAGAGACGGAGCTTCTTATCTCTAGTCTATGCAATATGCCCTTCATGGGATGATTGTGTAAGCTGGGATGAGCCAGTACCTCGAAAGTGGGTTCCATGGTGCATGTGTCTAACTCCTTAAACAAATACTTCTGTGGCGCTTAATATCCTTCAGTCACCCACAAACGCAATTCCCATGCTCTTCTCAGTGGAAACACATCAGAGAAAGTGTTTTTGTGGTTCTCTCCTAAGCCTCCTTCCTTGAGCCTTCCAGCTTCCTTTCCAAGCTGTGGCCACCCTTCTGCAAGCCCTTGTTCAGAATCCTACAGTTTCCTTTAGAAGCCCTTATTTCCAGGATCCTAGGTTCTCCTTTTCTTCTGTTTTGCTCATTTGCTTCCACAAAGTCCATTCTCCAGTAGCACCCTGAGAAAGGGCATAGGGGAGGAAAAAAGTGTTTGAAACCTGCTTTGTCCGAAAATCCCTTTGTTCTCTCCTCATATACAATGATCATTTGGAAGTCGGTTTTCCTCAGAATTTTCAAGGTATCCCCGCTGGTCCTCCAGCTCCCCATGCTGCTGTGGAGATGCTTGCATGCCCCCCTTCCCTTCTGTCCTCAAGACAGGACCTCCTTCCCCTTTTCTCAGGACCCCTGAAGCTTCTAGAATCTTCTCTATCCTTGGGTCTTGAGACTTCACAATAATGTGCCCTCTGGCAGGACTTTTGTTCATGCTGTCTCTGAACCCTGGAAATACATTCTTCAATTCCAGAAACTTTGCCTGTCATTCCAGTAATTTCCTCTCCTCTTTGTTTTCTCTCTCTGGAACTCTTCCTACTAGCCAGGCTCAAGACCCCTATTTTCAATCTCTGATTTTCTCATCTTTTTCTCTTCTAATTCCCATCTCTTTGTCTTTTAATCTTCTTATTTTTATCTTCCAACCTTTTTGTTGAATTTTTATTTTTCCTGTATCTTTAATTTCCAAAGGGTCCTTCTTTCGTGACTACTCTTATTCATGGCATCCTACTCCTGTTCCAGAGGCGATCATTTCTCTCTTCTCTCCAAGAGGGTTGATGCAGATCTGCCTGACCCTAAAGAGCATGTGCTGATTATATTTGGTCTAAGCAACCATCTTTTCTTGGTGTTCACCGTCTATTCCTCTGAGAAGCTGGAATTGATCAAAACAGCTTCCTGATGGAGCTCATCAACTACAGCCCGTGCTCTCCAAGGGCAGGGCCTCTTCTACTGACCAGGGTAGACACTTGACTCAAGTCCTCACATCAGCAGGTGTTCTAGAAGTCTTTGGCAAATAAATGAATGGATGAATGAATGGCACAAGGACAGGAGTTCCCGGATTTGATTTTATTTTTAAAGATTTATTTATTTGAGAGACAGAGGGAGAGAGAGCATGAGCAAGGAAGGGCAGAGGAAGAGAGAGAATCTCAAGCAGACTTCCTGCTGAGCGCAGGGCCTCATGCAGGGCTCGACTTCAGGACCCCGAGATCAGGATCTGACTGAAAACAAGAGTCAGACGCTTCACCAACTGAGCCACCCAGGCACCCCAAGAGTTTCCTGATTTTCATACAACAACCACATAAGAGAAAAACAGATGCTTTCTAATTCCTGTGTTGTCACAGCCATTCAGCAGCTCTTGAGGTGACAGAACCATTTCCGAGCTAACGTGGCCCTGTCCCCACGTCTGCCTGATGGAAATAGAATCCTCTAGGAAACTGCGAAACCGGGAGGTGTGAGGTGTTTAACGGGGCTGCCCAATAAGTTCATTTATAATGTGAACAGACCCAATTCCTGAAGAAGCTCAGAGGCCTCTATTGGACCTGTCAGCCCGGAGAGACAGCCGTCGGCCAGGATTCATGGTGGGCACCTGCCTGCCCTAAGGCCAGCCTGGCAGGTGGGGGCCATTGGGGAGGGAGTGGGAAGATAACAGAGATAAATCTAAATTCATTCGGGAAGCAGTCACACTCAATGACATATTCACTGACTTCTTCAACAGCTCATTTGATAATGTTCTCTCCGCACTATTCATTTTTCTGAAAGATGAAAGCCGGCTGAGGATCTCATCTGCTCACTGATGCAGGGAAAGGATTTGAAATTAGCGCACACACACACACACACACACACACACACAACTGAAAGGAGGAGCGGGTGGGGGAAGCAGGAAATGTTCTGATGACCAGTTTTGTAGTTGGTCCTGACACAGGAGACCCAGCAGCCTGGTGTGAGGTCACCTCTGATTAGTCATGCATTATAATTCAACAATATGCCAATGGGCAGAGAAGAGGCTCAGTAGGGAGGGGGGCATCTATCAGGATAATTAATTGCTTGAAGAATGCCTGGGGAGGGGCAGGTCAGGACTTGGGCGTGATTAGAGGGGAGAGAGGTCAGAAGCTGGGAGCCAGGTGCCATGTTCTTAGTCTGTCCTGAGTCTCAGTGTGACAACAGCATAATCCAGTAAGTGTTGACACAGTACCAGTCACTATGCAGAGTTCAGGGGAATAAGAGAAAATGAGACACGGGTCGGGCCTTCCAGGGTGTAAGACAAACCTGGATATGTTAAACTCCAATGCAAACATGCGTGGTTCTACAGAGTTCTATGATGCAGGCTCTGCACTGACAGTGCTTATTAGCAGGGAGGACCAACAACGCTTTGTTTTAATTTGATGCTCTCACATGGCTTCTTAAACAAATGAAAGTTTTGTGGTGAAGTATGAAGAGTGCGGGCTTTTGAATCAGGCAAATCTGGGCTTGAATCCCGATTTTTCTATTTTACACCAGTGCGATCACAAGCAACTGACTCTGTGTATCGAGGTCCCATTTTCCTCCTTGGTAATACGGGGAAAATAAAACTTACCTTTGGGGATTAAGTGTTATGAGGATTGACATCTAAGTTGCTTAACCTAGCATCTGGTAGATGTCTTGGGGCTCGTCCCCCTGTCCTGGTAAGCAGGGGCCTTGCTGGGGGTGTGGGGGGCTGACCCCGAGGTGGGAAAAAGAGAGGGAACGAGAGTCCTTTCTGCCTCATTCACTGGGTGGTGTTGACCCTCTAGGATTTTGCCAAGAAAATAATGCAACGCGGGTTCACAGCACATAGTAGTTTCTTACTCATGTTCTTCAGCAAATTCTGGGTAAGTGTTCTTAAAAAGGGTCGTCAATCCAAATAAAGCCAAAGAGAGAAAGACAGAGAGAGAGAAATCAGGTACAAAAGCCAATGAGACAGAAATGGAGAGAAGACAAAATGTAAGAAGCTTGAAGCAAACAGGTAAGACATAATCCTTTGGCAATTCTGTCAAAGTTTAGACAGCTGCCAACTTTTTATCAGATTCCCCAAACCACTGAGGTGAGACAGTTACTTGCACTAAAAAGACCATCTAAGAAGCCCATTCTTTCAAGGCACTCTGGAAGGGGAGCCTGGGTGGCTCAGTTGGTTAAGCATCTGCCTTTGGCTCAGGTCCTGATCCAGGGGTCCTGGGAGTCCTGCATCACGCTCTGGGCCTCCTGCCCCTCCCCTTGAATGGTTTTCCCCCTCTCTCATGAATACATAAACTCTTAAACTCTTTAAAATAAAAAAGGCACTCTATAAGATAGAACTTCCTTTTTCAAGTTCACTGGCAACCTGTGGACTGACGCAGGGGATACTTTCCAAACCCACATGGAAGTCATCAGCTATTTCCAGGACACCCACAAATACTCAGTTTTTCTTCTTCTTCCTCTTCACCATGATTATCTTTACACCAGAGATTCTGTTCACCAGAAATCACGGACTCCCTGGGGGCGGGCACGAGAATAAAAAAGTGTACCAGGAAAATGTTTATTGTTTCCAAAATAGGAGCACCAGCCCATTTTCCTTCTTGGTAAAATGGGGAAAATAAAAGCACCAAAGTTGGCAGAAAGGCCAAGACGGGTATACGTGGGGACCAGCTACCCTGAGTACAGGAGTCATTGAATTTCAAAAGTCATTTCTTTGTTAATAATCAGATGGTTCTTGACCCCCCCAAAGGAGTTAGGGGGGTGTCTGATTGTTGTTGCTTATATATACATTTTTTTCAGTTAGGTATTTTAACCCATTTATATCTGATGTCAGGACTATTGAGGTTTACATCACCCAATGTTATAATATTTGTTGCTCTGATGTCTCCTTGCTTTTTCTTTCACTAAGGGTGGTGTTTTTGTCTTAAGAATCTTATTTACAAAGAACAGAAGCTTCGATGCTTTCTGAGACGTAAAGCGCTTTTCTTTTATGGCTGTGGAAAGATGACATCTGTGGCCACGGAGGCACTCGTCTCTGACTTCTGTGCGCCTTCTCCGTTCTCATGCGTCTCTTCGGCAAACCTCCAGCTTTCTGACCTCTTTATTCCAGCTTGCGTGAGGCTTACGTGACCCACAGAGCTGCTGCTTTGGCAGGAGTGTTTGACTCGGGTCTCCATGTTTTATTGTTCAAATTCCCAAGCAGAATGTCAGTTCTCTGGGCCAGCATCTGACCTGCCCCACCCCACCCCACCCCCCACCCCCGGGTTCTACATCACAGGGTGCGAGGGTCAGCTGGCACATTCCTGCTCCTGGGGCTCCAGGCGGGGGACTGGCTCTCATTGAGTGATGTGTACAGGGAAGCTGTGATGGATGACTGCTGTTTCTACTAATGTCTTTTTTTTCTTTTAACTCATTTGTAAGGAATATATTATTTTTTATTCCACTAGAAATTATCTTCAAGTTACATTTTCTTTAAAATGTTTCATCAGCATTGACAAGGGATGCATGCCTGTGGTACTTGCCTATATTAGATGAAGAACTGAATACATTGTATTTATCTATCTATTTATTTATAGAACTGGGGACATTTCAAATTTCTCCACCCACTTCCCTTTGACGATATGGTCTCGGATTTCAGATCGGGATTATTATTGGATTATTACTGGTAGTACATATCACCTTAAAAGGATCCCTTCTCAATATATGTATGTGTACATTCTACATACAACACAAATCTATATTTCATTGATTTTCTTTGTTCACTATTTTATACTGTGACATTTCAGTTCCTGAGTTCTTTATATCATGATTCCTATCTTGGCTTTAAGTCCTCTGGTTATAAATGCCACCCCACTGATTCCTCATACACGTTCTTTTTCCCCCTCAGAGAGTGTTCCAGAGTGGTTTACCTGGTCAGCTCTTTCAAATAAGACTAATTTTTTTCTTGCATCCCTACATAGAAGACTTCTAATATTATATATTCTCTAGCCATAACTCCTTTTTTTTTTATATGGTGTAGAAGTATTTTTTTTCTTTTTTACTTTTGGAATTTAGTGAGGTTTTGTTTCTGTTTTATCAGAAGTGTTTTGTTTTCTTCCTCTTCAGATGACTATTTTTCTGTCTATATGCCTGCTGTACTTTGCTTACTTCTATTTTTTTTTTATAAAGTCACCAGAATAAATCCAGATGTTTGTTTTTACAAAATTTGCCTCATGCACAGTAGGTCCCTTTAATCTCAAGACAAATTTCTTTACATCATGATTTTTCCCCCCTCTCTCTCTCCTTCCTGTTTCCTCAATTTTCTTCTCCTGGCACTACTCCAGGTATTTTGGAATATCAGGAGTGATAAAATCTGCTTGTGATGTCCCTCCTCCCAGTCATTTTTTTTTTCTCAGATAATCTTCTTAAATGTATCTACTCTGTTATTTAGAATAGCTTTTGTGGGGTTCTCTGCTCTTTTTTTAAGATTTTATTTATTTATTTGACAGGCAGAGATCACAAGTAGGCAGAGAGGTAGGCAGAGAGAGAGAGGAGGAAGCAGGCTCTCTGCTCAGCCCCGATGTGGGGTTCAATCCCAGAACCCTGAGATCATGACCTGAGCCGAAGGCAGAGGCTTTAACCCACTAAGCCACCCAGGGGCCCCTGTTTTTGTGTTTTGTTTTTTTAATTCAAGTTGAAGGATAAGACACTCCAACAGTTTACAGAGTAATCAAAGTTCATGAAAAAGATCACAAAGACATCCCATTTCTGACCTGAGGGGTTAATAATGAACTTGATGGTCTATGTTCATCTCTGAGGATCTGGCTCACATAAAGACCAGAACTGCCTTCAGAAGGAGGATATGGAAGGAGAAGAGAGAGTGTTTTTACCACAGGTTGGTATAGACACCATCATAATGAATGATGATCCAGAAACCAAGTTCTTCTTACTCTTCCTGTTGTAATGGGCGCATACGTCCTACTAAAACATGAATCCTAAAATGAGAAACAGTTCCTGACACCAGATTGAAATGAATTCTTAAAAAAAAAAAAAAAGAAAAACTAATATATTTTAAATGCTCCACTTACTGTATAAATGGAAACAGGGTAGAGATGTTTTCATCTTGTCCAAATAAATGATTCATAAGTTAAAAAACAAAAAGCAAAAACACTTTTTGTCTTTAGCACTTTGTATGTCTGTCACCTTTCCCTAATTTCTAGCACAAATGCTTGCCTTTGCCTATTTTTGTTTATTCTATTGCTCAATTTAATAGGAAAATCAAAGGCAGGGGAGATTTCGACTCATGATCTAGGCATCATCATCTGATCTTACAGTTCCTCCTAATTTCCAGCTGCTATTTCTAGTTATTTGCTGTCAAAACTCATGGCAGAGGAGGGGGACAGAATTCTACAAGGATATTAATGCTGATAAAGAAATAATGAAGCCCAGAACGGGCTTGGATTAAAGCCCTATTCCATGGAGGCAAAAGTAAGAGATATATACTTAAAGCAGAGACAGAGGACAGGTGGGATTCAAGTGAGCTTGCAGATGAGACCTGGACCATCGAGAGAGGACGTGAGGTCAGGGTCGGTGGCAGCTACAGCACCATCAACGCGTGAAGAGCCAAGAAGAACCTATGGTGTCCAGCCCCACATGGTGTCTTCCAGCTCCATGGCTGACACCTAGAGTCACCCTGACTCCTCCTGCTTGCTCTCCTAGGCCTCCCATTCAATTAATCACTCGCTCTTGTTGACCTTTTGTCCTGAACAATGATAAAGCCCACCTTCGTCTCCATGCTCTCCTGCCACCATGCTAGTTCAGGCCACATCACCCAAAGAGTTCCCAGCTGGTCTTCTTACCCTCATGGCTCCTTCTTACATCTAAAATACCTATTATATCTCTCTCAGATTAAAGTTTTCTGCTACTTCCTCTTACCCTCAGGATATGTCTGAATTCCATGTGATCTGCTAGGCCCTGCCTTTCGTGGCTCCTCAGTCACCACAGCGCCCCACCCCTTGCTCTCTGCCCCCTTCTCCCAGACAGCTACCATCTGCTATCCTTCCTGACAGGCCCAGTCATAACCTGTTTTCTCTGCTAGAAACACTCCCTCAGCTATCTTCTGAATGCAACCTTTGCTCTTCCCTGACCTTTGACTTTTCATGAAGTATACCACTTGGCTCATCTTCATGTCATAGACCGTGATCTTAAAGGACTCGCACAAGGCCCACTGAAGGCATAAAGCATTGGAGTGGGCTGCATGGTGACCCCTAAAAAATGTGTCCGAATCCTGATCCCCAGGCCTTGTGAATGTTACCGTGTTTGCGGAAAGGGCTTTGCCAATATGATTAATTTAGGATTGAGATCATTCTGGATTATCTGAGTGGGCCCTAAAGCCATTGACAAGTATCCTTCTAAAACAACAGAGAGGACACAGACATGCAGAGAAGGCGGAGTCAGAGACTGATGTGACACAGCCCTATCCAAGGAAGGTGGCAGCCACCAAAGGCTGGAAAAGCAACAGATTCTACCCGAGAGCCTCTGGAGGGAGTGTAGCCCTGACAACAGCTTGATTTTAGATTTCCATCCTCCAACACCAAAAGAACAAATTTCCATTGTTTTGAGTCATAATACTTGGTGTAAATTGTTATGGAAACACCAGAAAACAAATACACGGGTGTTTGAGTCATGGCTATGCATGGACTCAACTTCCCTGTGATGAAAACGTCTGACATGTTCTCCTCTCCTCATCCCTTTTGAAGGCAATTTCGTCTTCTATGTTAGTATTTACCTCAGGTACCTACGCAGTTTTACTGGGCTAACAAGGTCCTTTCGATGATTACCTTCTCTCTGTCCAAAACAACAGTTCACTCTAGTCCATTGGCTGGTAGCTCATGTTTCTTCAACTTCTTTCCCCACCCCCTTCCCGTTCGTCTCCTCCAGCCTCACAGTTCAGCAATTTCCCCGAAATTAAAGTATACAGCCAGTGTGCCCTGTCTCAAGTAGAGAGCCAAATTTCATTACCACTTGAGCACTTTAAATCAATATTTGGGCATTTAATGATTTTGCTCATTTTATCTGAATACATTAAAGAAGTCTGATAGGCTTATTAGGGTCCCTGTGATTAACATCTTCGAATCAGGAAAAGGTGCCAATTTTAAAAAATTGGCTTGTTTCAAGCCCACCATAAAAATCTGCATAATTTAGCAATTATTTTATCATTTTGAATATATATTAAAAAGTAGTTTTCAGTGTTTAATTAGAAGATATAGTCAACATATTTTAAAGTAAGCTACCTCCTCTACCTACTTAAGAGTTGAAAGGAAGAAATATTTGGGGCTGGCTCCAATTTGTAAACTAAGTTCACATCATATTTCTACCCAAGGCATATATGACCTTCAATCACCCTGTGTGCCCCTCATTAGGAGCAGATTTACAACTAATCAGATGAACTAAAATCTCCCCTAGAGGCTCCGGATAGTGACACCACAATTAACAAAGAGGCTGTGTCCTCAAAATTTAGTAGATTCATTAACCTTAACCCCAGAGACAGAAACCCTAGAGGCTATACGGGATGTATTAGGGGGCCCCGGCTTAGCCATGGTTCTACAACCTTCCTGCAAGAATTAAGTTTGGGAAGATGGATCAACTTACCCATTTCACCCTTCCTAACTGCACCCACTCAGAACCCCTAATGGAGTCCTCTCTGTCAAGTCACAGGTTCATCACAAGTAGTAAAACAAAACAAAACAAAACTGAATGATGATCACTAGTAGCTGTCTGGACTTTTGTTCAAAGAAGCATGGATAGGTCTGGAAAGGACAAACACAGAGCCAGCTGTGCAAGTGATGAGTGGGGAGGTTTGGATCCAGCCTTGAAACTAGAACAGGGCACTGACCTGGTATGGGACAAATGTTGAGAACCAGAAAATACTGTCAAGAAATACAAGGGGGTTACCAAAACCCCTGGATGCTAGAAAGAAAAAAAAATATGGAGCTGGAAATAGGAAATGAACACTGGGCAAACATGGAACCGAACACCAAACACTGGCTATACTGTGGGAGTGGCTGCAGAGTCCGAGCCATTCCACACCATGGCCAATGGGCACAAGACCAAGATGGACAGGTCAGTTATGCTTACTTAAAGATCTAGGAAGATAATAAAAGCAGGGAAACCTCACTCAGCTGATTTTAAGTTGGATGCTGGTCCTTCATCATCTCTATCCTTCCCTTAACTTTGTCCTAGCTTCCATAATTCAACACCCCCCCCCCCCCACACACACACACACCTCATACCTCTTTTCTTTGCCTGCACTTCTGGCTTGTTTTGGCAGCAGCTTCTTTTTCCCAGTTTGGACCATCTCCTATGTTATGTGATTTTTGCTCTGGGGTTTCCTGGGACTTCTGCCCCTTCCTCTAAGATCTAAAACCCATCAGCTATGACAGTACAGAAGGATGATGTTTTCATATAACCACTCAGGGACATAGGAAAACAGCCAGAACTGGAAGGTGCCATGAGATCCTTCTAAAAGGATGAGGCAAGAACCAGGAGGCCAACCCAGGAGGCAGAGAGAAGCTTCACCTGCTCACTTGAAGAATGTCTGTCTTAAGCAATGTCCAAAAGGTTTCATGGGTGGCAAAGGTGTTGGTGTGGATGTGCCAGTACACAATGAGCTATACAGGTAAAATACTATGCAACTATTGCCTCCAAAAATTATAAGCATTAAAAAAGGTAGTGTGGATGACAGGCAAGAAGCCAAGACGACCTCTGGGAAATAAATGAGAGATAGGGTTGAGAAGGAGAAGTCATAGGACTCCCCACGGTAAAGAGAGAGACCTTCTAGAGCTGTGGTTCGCTCACGAGCTGACTGCCCTGGTGAATGCCCATCTCTGGGCAGAGGACACGTCAGCCAGGCCTTACTCACCCACACCAGGAAGAGTGCTTTACAGAAAGGAACAAGACAGACGACTGGAAGCTGGGCTAGCACCACAGGCTCTGGCTGCTGTGCAGACCTATCTGTCTTTTCCAAAATCTTTTCTACAAACCCTGTTTCCTCATCTGAAATACATTTTCCAAATGTCTCCTTTGACTCCCAGATGCCAACCTGTGAAGGTATCTAGTGGAATCTTGTCATCACTTGAATCCACCTGACCCACTTTGGACCTCTGGATATGGAATCCTAGGCACATCCTCTGACCACATCTCCACCTCCACCATCTGCCCCAAACACAGGGTAAATGTTCTCCTCTGTTCTCCTTTTGTAAGCAGTAGGTATCCACTGGAGGCCGAGTGAGCACGAGGCCACCTTGGCACTTGTAGCAAGAGATAAACAAAAAATAGCCCTTCTCTTTCAGTCTTTGTGCAGTCATTGTCACAGCAGCACCTGGCTTTACCACGAGAATACGGTCACTCAAAGTCAGAGACAGTGCCATTCTCCACCTGCAAGACAGGTCCTCGCTGTGATCCAACACAGAATCAGGTTCAAACTACAGTGCTGCTCACTGGGTGATCCTAGGGAAGCTGCTTCCTCGCTCTTTACAAAGCCATTCTCAAAATCCTTCAATATGCAAACCAGGGAGACTGGCCTGTCCTCCAGTGAAAGACGGACCGCCATGAGAATCGCGCTTCCACTATTAACAACTAGAAAACTAGACAAAATACATGCAGTAGTGATTTTCAGACATGAGACAACAGACGGTATGAGGCTGTGACCCCTGAGAGAAAAGAAAGAGAGATTAGCTCTGAGTACACCATCTTCCTCCCTGCGCATTCCCAAGCCAGAATGCAAAGAGAGAAATCCAAAGCAAAGCTCAGCTTTGAATTGAGGAGACAGAGATCAGAGGTGCAGCTGGGACTTCAACACCCCTCCTTCAGTAACAGGAAGAACTGGTAGGCAGAAAATCTGTAAGAATAAAGGAAACCTCAACAACGTTATCCACCAATTTGTTCCAGTTGACATTTATATATGGAACATTCCACAGAACAACAACAGGATACACATTCCTTTCAAGGATGCATGAGCATTCACCAGGAAAGACCCTGTTCTGGATCTAACCAGCTTAGAACAAGCATTGACACATTCCAAAGAATTAGAATCACACTACGCATGCTTTCTAACAAAAATGAAATTAAGTTTGAGATCAATAACAGGAAGAAATCTGCCTACTTCCTGAATACTTGGAAATCAGACAACTGATTCCTAATGGGTCAAAAAGGAAGTCTCAGGAATAATTAGAAAATATTTTAAATTGAATGAAAATATAACATATTTGTGTTATGTAATTAAAGCAGTGCTTCGTGCAGAGGTCAACATGTTTTATTTTGGCTTTTTTCAATTTTTAATTATTTGAGAAAACAGAAGGCGGAGGAAGAAAAGTGGGGGAGAAAAAGAAGAAAAGAGGGTGGGGGTGGGAAAGAGACAAGGACTAGTCAACAAGAGCCATATATAGCCCGCAACATCTAAGATATTTACTACCAGGCTTTTTACAGAAAACATCTGCCAACCCCTTGTTCAGAGGGAAACAAATAGTATCAGACACTTTAATTAGAAATCAAGAAAGTTCTTAAATCAATCATTTAAGTTTTAATCTCAAGAAGCCAGTAAAAAAAAAGAATAAGACTCAAAGGAGGAAATAATAAAGATAAGAGCAGAAATCGTCAGCATTTAAAGCAGAAAAATGATCAATAAAATCAATAAAACCAAAGCCTGGTTCTATGAAAAGATCATTAAATAGATAAACCTCTTGGCAGACTAATCAAGAAAAAAGAAAAGACGTAAGTGACCCATGTTAAGAAAGAGGGGACACACAGACAGAGAAAGACAAATACCATATGATTTCACTCGTATGTGGAATTTAAGAAACAGATGAACACAGGGGAAGGGAGGGAAAATTAAATAAGATAAAAAGAGAAAAGGAGACAAACCATAAGAAACTCTTAACTACAGGAAACAAACTGAGGGTTCCTGGAGGGGAAGTTACCCATCCTGGAGGGAGGGGTAACTGGGTCATGGGCATTGGCGAGGGCACTCCTGTTATGAGTACGGGGTGTTATACACAAATGATGAATCATTAAATTCTACCCCTGAACCTAATAATACATTGTATGTTAACTAAGTTGGATTTAAATAAAATCTTTTCAAAAAAAGAAAGAAGAAGACACAACTACACTTATTAAAAAGATGACATGTTTTTAAACACTTTATATCAATAAATTCGATAATTTAGATTAAATGGACATGCTCCTTGGAAGACACAAATTACTAAAGCCCACTCAAGAAGAAACAGATAATCTAAATACTTCTATATTCACCTTCAGTTAAATCCTTTCCCCAAACATAAATTTAAAAAAACAAAAAACAAAAAACAAAAAAGCCTCTGGGCTCAGATGGCTTCTCTGGCAAATTCTAGCATCCAGCAAATGTTTAAGGAAGAAATTATACCAAGTTTTCAGAAAGTGGAAAAGAAAGGAACACCTCCCACCTTCTTCTATGAGGTCAGCATTATTTACTCAAACACGAAAATATGAAAGAGATTGCAAGAAAAAGAAACTGCAGAAAAATAATCCCTATAGGCAGGGAAGAAAAATTCTTAATAAAGCATTAACAAATCAAATCCTATAAAAAGGATGAAATACCCTTGCTCAGTGGGTTTATCTCAAGAATGCAAGGTTGGTTCGGCACCCATAAATTAATTAGTATAATTTATGAATATCAACAAATCTAAATGAAACATTGTAAGATTGCGTCAACAGATACATAAAAGCATTTGACAAAATTCCACATTTAATTATGATAAAAAGTCTCAGTAAACCAGAAACAGAATGCAGCTTCCTCAAACTGAGAAAGAGCATCTATGTAAGATCTTTGGCTATTCTGACATTTAATGGTGAAAAGCTAAATACTCTGTTCCTAAGATACAGTGTTTGCTTTCATCACTTCTGTTCAATGCTATACTGAAGGGCCTAGTCACTGACGTCGGCAAGAAAAAGAAATACAAATCACGTAGGCTTGGAAAAGAAAAATGTCCTTATTTGAAACTGACATCAGTATGTAGAAAACACCTGGGAAGGTTCAAAAATTTTTAAAGTACCTCAGTAAGGTCATAGGGTATTAGCTCAAATATAAAAAATCAGTGACGTTTCTATAACCGAGCAACAAACAACTTAAAAGTTGAAATAAGGAGCGCCTGAGTGGCTCAGTAGGTTGAGCAACAGACTCTTAGTGTCAGCTCAGGTCAGAATCTCAGGGTCCTGAGATCCAGCCCTGCTTTGGGTTTCCTGCTCAGCATGGAGTCTCCTTCCCCTTTCCCTCTCCCACTTTGCCCCACCCCCACCCTGCCTGTGCCTGCTCTCTCATTCTCTCTTTAAATTAAATAAGTAAATCTTTGGGGAAAAAGTTGACATAAAAAGCAACAATGCTGTTTATAATCATTATCAAAAACCATAACTTAAGGTTAAATTTCATTAAAGATGTACAGAATCTAGACACAGAAATCCATAAAACATTGCTCAGAAAAGTAAAGAGCTAAATAAGTGGAAAAATAAATATGCCATTTAACATCGCCCAAATGTCAGTACTTCTCAAGCTAATCTATATATTCATTGTAGTCCTGGTTAAAAACCTAGCAGGTCGTTAGAGAAATAGACATGCTAAGTCTACAATTTATATAGAAATCCAAACTTTGGAGTCAAACTGCCTGCTTTTTGAATACTGGCTCCACCACTTGCAAACTTTAGCACACCTGAAGAGTTGTTTCCCCGAAACTACATCCTCCCTATCCTGTCTTTTCTTGATGGTAGGACATTACTTGTTTACAGTACCTGCCCGTCTCTTCCCTTCCGGGTCTCTACCCCTGGCTCCCAGGTGTAGCTCGAGAGGCAATCTCATTCTTCTAAACACTGACTGGCTTAGAGGTGAGCTCATGATGCGATATGGCCAATGCCACTCCAGAGGACTTCCTTGGAGGTGGAAAAAGACATACCTCACTATTCTCTTCACCTACTGGATGTGTTCTGGGTGAGCGTGAGGCCTGGAGCTATGGTTCTCATGACATGAGTCAGACCGAGGATGAGTCTGAGAAAGGGGAAGGTAGAACAAAGACCTGTAAAGAGCCTGGATCCTAGACAGAGTTGTTAACCTGCTAATTCCCACTCTGGTCAGATCGTCATTTGTGGAAACTTGATGTTCCCTGAGGAAGTGAACCATCCTTATTTAAAAAATCATTTTAGTTTTAAGTTACTGATACTTGCAGTCAGAAGACCTTAACTGATAAAACTAGGTATCCCTCACCTTTAAATTAGGGATAATAACTAATTCTGACCTCATAGACTTTTTAGGTGGATTAAATGAGATAGTGCAAGTAGAGCATATAGTAAAATGTCCTATATTCAATACATGTTGGCTGCTACTAATATTATTATTAACTTATACATTGGCTCTCTCCCCTGAAAAGTAGGGCAACTCCTGACTGAAACAAAGAGATTTATTTCAATCAACAAATGTCTATCTGCCTCTACATGCCAAGCGCTGTCACCACGGCTATGAATGAGTCCCCGTCTCCCAAATCTCACAAATTAGAGGGTAACAGAGTCCAGAAGAAAGGCAATGATGGCACAGTACTTCCAGGAATTTACAATTGCTCTCACTGGTTAAACACACAGTGTCAAGGTTACACAGAAGAAGGGCGTTCAACCATGGCTTGGTAGATGAAGTCAGTAAGACTTGTTGGAGAAGGGAACATACAAACGAGGGCCTTGAGAACGTGAATGAAAAATCCAGATGAAGACGACACAGGAGAGCATTTAGAAGGTATTCCAGGCAGAGGAAAAGGCAAACATGAAAGCTTGGAGACAAGGAAGAGCACAGGGATTCAGGGAACTGCAAGCGGTTCAGTGTGGCTAAGCCGACCGTGGGGTTAACAGAGGAACAGGCACAGAAGACACACAGGTAGAGGCTAAGTCATGCAGAGGAACCAGCAGGCTCCCTGGTAGGGCTTCTAATTTAGAAACTGGCGTAAAGTAGGTCTTAGTAATGAAAACTGTGCTGCTCCTGGTTCATGTCTCTAAATATGAATTTGACCTGTTATTTATTTAAGATGCGAAGTTCTTGCCTATACATCAAAGACCTCAGTTTAAAAAAAACATAAAATCTGGCTCAAGTTAAGATTGGAACTTTTAAAGTGGGGCAAGCTATAAATTAACAAGTTTCCCACTGTATGCATGAATTGGAGGCTTACGCTGAACTAGGTCACAGGCCTGGACCAGACTAATTGGCCTTGATTTTTCGGGTCCCCATGCTGTGACAAATACTCTGGGAAAGGAAGAGAGGGAGGTGGGGGAAAATGGGCGGGTGAGGTCCAGAATTATGAAAGTAATCAAATTTAGAGACCGTTCAGAAAAGCTCTTTGATACTCTCTAGTCAGAGTTCTCAAACTTTTTTAAAAATACGGCACCCTCTCTTCGAATATTCAAGTTAATCTTGGTAGATTGCAAAAAAATGGCCCAAATTTCCTCCAGTCGGTCCCACTATGCATGCCTTTTGTATCATGACTTTACAGCTTTTTTTTTTTTTTTTTACCAAGAGACTGAGTCCGTGTTTCCACTCCTTCAATCTCAGTTTGAACCTATGACTTTTCGGATCAACAGGGTGTTGGCAAATGTGACACAGACACTTCAGAGAGTTAACTTGAAGCTGAATCCACGCACTTAGCTAGAGTCATTAATCTATGGTTCTTTAAATGTGTCTCATTTGGGATCAGAATTGATCTCTGGGGGTGCCTGGGTGGCTCAGTGGGTTAAAGCCTCTGCCTTCCGCTCGGGTCGTGATCCCAGGGTCCTGGGATCCAGCCCCACGTCGGGCTCTCTGCTCCACAGGGAGCCTGCTTCCTCCTCTCTCTCTGCCTGCCTGCCTCTCTGCCTACCTGTGATCTCTGTCTGT
Source organism: Mustela nivalis (assembly GCF_964662115.1). NCBI lineage: Eukaryota > Metazoa > Chordata > Mammalia > Carnivora > Mustelidae > Mustela > Mustela nivalis. The sequence continues at coordinate 76,563,314 of NC_139028.1, read as the reverse complement.
CAAATAAATAAATAAAATCTTAAAAAAAAAAAAAAAGAATTGATCTCTGGAGATGGGGAGGAGGACGGGGAGCTTTGCTCCTGGTGGGGTTGACGCCTCAACCTCCATCTCCTGTATGGAGGTAGTGCTACGTGGGACAGGAAGCCAGACTGACTAATAGCCCAAAGTGGACGTGAACCAGGATATGCAGGATAACATTAGGCTGGGATGTCAAGACTCGGAGCTGATCCTTATCTTTTGTATGTGAACCCACACCACAGTTGGGCAAATGTATGCTCTATCTAATCATCGGAAAGTAAAAATAGGCCTTTCCTTCTTCTACTTGTTTGCAAATTGAAAGTCTAACAACTTTACCACTCAACTGCTTGATGATTAGTAGGCGGTAATTTAAACTATACACATTATGCTAAGTATCCTTATATTAATTCAGTCTGAGTGAGTTTTTATAAAATGCTTTGTTCTGCTCAATAAAGTTAATTATATGTTCTATGTTTCATAACTGAGTGTCTTGATTTTTTTAAACATAATGGCAGATTCAATTGCATTTCCTTATAAACTCGGGTGTGTTACAAAGCAATCCATGAAAGGGAGCAGAGCTGTCCACTCGCCACCACCCTGCTCCTTTCTCCCCAACAGCCTCACAGAGGTGGGGAATGTCCTCTAAGTTTACAAGGGGCTGGCTATACCCAAGAGATCCAGAAGCAAAAGTCCTGGGCAAATAGGCCTCTAGGAAACCTCTCTAATGCAGAAGGGGAAGGTGAGGGTTTAGGAGCTTTGGGCATAAGAACCCAGCGTTGGTTCTGTGGGCTTTGAAAACAAGAGGTTAAGAGGTGATACTTAACCAATGTGTGAGCTGTTCCGCAACACGTAGGCCCATTCTAGAAAGAGTAGTAGCGCTGATGGTACTCACAGATCCTGTCCAGATTCCCTCCTAGATAAGCAGGATGAGTGCAACACCCACCCTGAGTCTAAGCACCCGGGAAGGCATGAAGGAGAAATATCACTTACATGAATGTTATAATAGAAATACGAATGGCTAGCATTTCCTGAGCACGTATTTGAAGCACTTTATACATGTCAACCCATTTAATCCTCCTTAGAATCCTAGAAAATAGGTGTTAGTACCCCCAATACAGAGACTAGGAAAACAGAGGTCTGGATTAGTCCAGAGGGGCAGTCAGGAGTTAGCAACTGGAGGAGATAGGGAAACCAAAGCCAGGCCATCATTATGAAGAGAATGGACAGCAACAGCACAGCTAACCAGCTACCCGGGGAATTGCAGGGCAGTAGGAATGCTAGAAGCAGAGCGGGGGGAGGCAGAACCCGAATGGGTTTACAGAGTGGATGCTCCCTTTTTGCACTGAGCCATCAGTGGCTCCAGGCACGTATTGGAAAGAAGCCATTAAGGAGCCAATAGATACTACTAAAGACCAAGAAAACATAAGACCAGGAAATGAAAGGGGAGAATTAGTAGTGATTTATCTCATTTTTACAATAATGACATAGTTATGCATTATTTATTTAACGAACGCCGTTTGCATAGTTAGTGTATTGGCTTCTTGATGATCGCATCACACTCCACCCAGCACAGGGTGTGGCTCATGGTAAGAATGCAAATAAAACACTGTTTTGGTGGTAATTGCTAAAAATAATGTACATGTACATTGCTGGATGCAGTTTAGGTTAGTGGAAAGATGACAGAATTGAATGAACAGTATCAGATGAAGACTGCAACAGGTCTTTGCCCATATGCTCTTGCACAAATCATTTCACCACTCTTTTTTTTTTTTTAAGAGTTTTTTATTATTTGACAGACAGAGATCACAAGTAGGCAGAGAGGCAGGCAGAGAGAGAGAGGAAGGGAAGCAGGATCCCCACTGAGCAGAGAACCTGATGTGGGGCTCGATCCCAGGACCCTGGGATCATGACCTGAGCCGAAGGCAGAGGCTTTAACCCACTGAGCCACCCAGGCGCCCCATTTTCACCACTCTTGACTCTCATTTCCTGCAAGAATAAATGGGAATAAAGAGAAGAGTAAACTTGCCCTCAGACCTGTTTCTAAGATCAGGTGAAATAATGCGTCTGAAAGTATTTCAGAAACTGTAAAATACCATCTATGTGTGGGGTTCTATTAATCTAATTAACCTCCCTGTTTACAAGTACACTGGATAGTTATGTAAATACACTTGACAAATGCAATTGACTGTTTATATTTCACTTGATTTGTCCACTGATAATGACCTTCAGAGGAGAGCTACTTATCACCAGCCAGGGGTGGCTTCACACAAGCTTCTGTGTCCTTCCATTTGTCGTGGCCGAGCCTCTGGACAGGATGCGAGAACTCACATTTTAGGCCCTGGCTCCCCAATTAACTACTGTGTGACCAAGAACAACTAATAAAATTTCTAAATCTCAAGTTTCATCATTTCATCACCCTGGATAATCAGGGTGAGAAGGATATCTGCCTTACTCACCTCCCGGGGCTGTGGTGAGGAAACCAGGACTGTGGAAACCCACACACTGAAAGATAGCTCTTTCCTTCTTTGACGCAGGCAGTGAGCGCTGCCTGTGACCACACATGGTGTGCAAGCCCGAACACATCTCAGGTCAGCTGTGAGCACTGCAATAAACGGGCCATCATCAGCGGACTCAAACAACTGATAAATGTTCTGAGCACCTGTGAATTCTCCAGATCTCACCAGGAAAACCAAGCTGCATTTCACAGAGGAGTGAGGTGCCACAAGTAATCCAAGAGTAGATAATCCCCTTTGCCGCCGCCGAGAAAGAAAAGCACACTTGATCTAGATTCAACACACATCTGTTATCAACCTGTGAAATGCTGGTGTCGGTTTCTTGCTGGCACATTTCTGTTTGTTTTCAATAATCCTCCCCAAAACCCAGGGAGATCAATGCTCTAACTATTCACAGGGAGGGAAAAAGCTTCACAAAATGTTAGTGGCGCATGCCGGGTTCAAGTCTCCAGGGCGATGGAGCTGGTTTAGTGCAGCGCTGAGATTCCGAGCCTGGGATTGGAGAAAGCCACGCAGCCCTGGGCATCCTTCCTCTCTGAGCCTCAGTTTACTCATCTGTAACACCAGGGGTGAGAGACTTTTGCTCATGACCCTGGTGGCGTGTGATTCTGAGAAGGTGGCAGCCTTGTTTCTATGCTGCTCATGTGAAAAATCCTATGAATGATTTATGACTGAATCCTTTACTTCTCCGTACTCCTCCTTTGAACTTATCTTCAGATATTTGTCCATTCAGTTACGGGTTTTATTGAGAGCTGACTCCATGAATCACATCTTGCAAACCCAGGGAAAAAAGATACAAATGTTCCACTCAATTTTCTTCTCCAAGGAGAAACTCCTTTTTCCTTCACCTTCTAAGGGGGAAAAAAAAAAAAGTAGTTTTAACCACTAGTCACAACTAATGGAAGATGCACTCTGCTATTCTTGACTACAATGACTTCAGGCAGACCTCAGGGAAGTCAATATTAGATCAGCTGGCTGGTAGAAGCTAGGGAAGGTGTAAAAAGCTCCCACCGTGGGTCCATTGTAGAGCCCTGTGAGACCGGCACTTGACTGGGAAACATTTAAATCTATTTTCTTTTGACCTCTGAGGGCTCTTAAGTGAAGAGAAAAAAAGCCCTTTGCAACAAGTCTGGTGTTTCGACATTCATTTCCCAGGGCACAGGATCTTTCTGAAGGAGGAGAGGGTAAGCACAGGCAGTTAATGGAAGCCATGCTGGGCGACTGGTGTCATCAGAATCCCAGACTGAGCTCAGAGGCAAGGCCAGAAAATTCGAGGAGACACTGAGGGGTGGTATAAAGCTGCACCCCATGGTGAGCTGGGGGTAGGGGGGAATGAGAGGTGTGGGCAACCTCAACCGAAGACAGCGCCCAGAGACTGGAAAGAGCCCTTGCTAACAGAGGAGGACACTTGACTTCTAATTGCAGCTAGCATTTAGTAAGCACTTAGTATGTGCCCAGCACTAAGGAGAAGACTCTGGTTCACCTCCCTGTCCTCCCAATAAGCCCATCTGGGAGATTATTCTTGCTACCCCCATTTTAAAGATAAAGAAATTAAGACCTAGGACATTGAGAGATCTAGCCAGTTTTTACAGCCAGAGAATAATAGAAATGAGACTCAAATATGGATCTAAACTTGACACCCATGCTCTTAATCATTACATTATTCTATACCTACCTATGTATTCTACATAGATACAGAGATATAGATGTTATCCATATCATCTGTTCTGTTTTTCTAGAAAACCTGACTTGCCACAGCCATCTGACTCTGAAAGCTGGAATCCTACTAAGGATCCCCTAGGCTGGGGCTTCTCTCCTGCTAGAAGATAGGAATATTAGGGTATAAATGAGGACAGACTTTGGAGACTTGTTTAATTACCCAAAGTCTACCTCTGGTCCACTGTCTTTCCCTCCTTTGGTTGTCTATAAGCTCTCCAAATGTTCTAGTTCAAGGAGATTTAACTTAGTCACCTAAATACCCTTGAATCCTGCTAAGAAGACAATGTTAGAACTCAAGAGAAAAAGGGTGCTTGTTTCGCTTCCTGGGTTCCCCGACGGTCTGAGAAATGGGAAGGAACTACACAGGATCTGGATGAATATCCCACAGGTAGCTGCTTTTGTGGACAAAATAAGAAGAAGCAATATGGTATAGCGACTAAGTACTCAAAACCGTGGACTTCATAAGACCTGGTTTCAAATCCCTGTTCTGTCACTTACCAAATGGTAACTATAGGCAAATTACTAACTCCTGCTAAGCTTCAATTTCTTCATCCTTAATATGGGTGTCTGAGAAGAAAACCACTTAGAGGGTTGTGAAGATGATGAGATAAGACATTATACATACATGCATGCTTAGATTACTATACAAGAACGTTAGTCATTACTGTCACCTCCATAAGAGAGCAGGAACAGTGTCTGGGGAGAAGAAAAGAACATGTGAATGTGTGAGAGCATTGGCAACAAAGTGTTGGCCAACTTGGTAGAGTTGGGAACTTGGTAGCCATTTGGGAAAGGTTCTTGTGGACAGAGCCATCCTGTGGGGAGGAAAGGCTTCGTGACCCCAGCCATCTTTATCTTCTTTCAGCAAGCCCTTCCTGGTATTGGGATAGAGCAGCCTGGGATAACAAAAGACCCAGAGTAGAACAGGGCAGAATTGGAAGGGGAGCTGGGAAGGGACTGGGGTGGAGCCAGAGTGGAACTAGTTAAGGGATAAAATGAACCCATACTAGGATCTCAGAGTGAGAGATCTTTGGAACACAGCCTGCTCCATGGTGGTGAGGAAAGGCAGCACAAGGCCACCTTGGAAGACTGCCAGCCAACAGAAACATCAGAAAAGGAATGATTCTAATGGGTTGCACAGTACAGAGGAGAGGTCTTCCCCCGCTCTATCCAATCTCCCTGTTTTCCAGCAGCTTTAAGGTTTCGATAGGATTGACTCTAACCCAGCTCCAGGAGTGGAGCCTGATTAATCTAAGCCAGGGATCAGCAGACTTTTCTGTAAAGTGCCAGATAGTAAATATTTTAGGCTTTCTGAGCCAGATGGTTTTAACTACTTAATTCTGTTGCTCTCTCATGAACACACTATAGGCAACAAGTAAACAAAAGGGTCTGGCTATGTCCCAATAAAACTACAGAAACAGGCAGCAGGAGAAATTTGGCCTGGGACCACAGTCTGCCAGTCTAAGCCAGTCGAAGTAACACCATCCACCCTTTTTCAAAATGATGCCTAAACCAAATGGTCGATGGCATTCCAGTGGCTACAGTGATTGGCTCTGGGATGGTCTAATCAGAGTGGGTATCAAGAATCCATTTGGTTGTTAGCACAGGGGACAAATCAGGGTCGGTAGAGGGCAATGCATTGTTTTTCTCTCTAAGTAAGTAAGAAAATGATCATAAGCAAATCCAGACTGAGAAAGAAATCAGTAAACGAAAAAGAAGAAAGTTCAGAGTATATCAGAGAAACCCAACTGAAAACCTGACTGAATAATGCCTAAAGACTGTCCCACATCTGGGCTTCAGAATTAGGAAAGTGAGTCAATTCCCACTTTATAAGATATTTTATTTAGATTTACCAGGACTATCAATCTAAAGCATCCTATCTGATACCAGCTGGAGATCATATTAACTCCTGGAAGCAAAAGAACACTGTGCTCTTCCACAATTAAAGCAAATAAAACACTAAATGTACATTCTGGTTAATTTTATGTGTCAACTTGCCACACGGCACTCAGATATTTGGTTAAATGTTATTTAGGGGTGTGTCTGTGATGGTAATTTTGGATTAACATTCCAATGGTAGACTGAGTAAAGCAGATGGCCTTCCCCAGTGGAAGTGGGCCTCATCCAACCTGCAGAAGGTCTGAATAGAATAAAAGGTTAAGAAAGAAAGAATTCTATCTTTCTGCAAAACTGGCTTTGGGGCCTTGGTCTTCTCCCGCCTTTGGCCTCAGACTCAGACTGGAACTTACGCCATTGGCTCTGCTGGTTCTTAGGCCTTCAGACGTGCCCTGAAACATGATGTCATCAACTCTCCCGCCTCTGGGGCTTCTGACTCAGACTGGGACCAGATCATCAGTTCTCCTGGCTCTGGACTCAGCCTCCATAATCATGTAAGCCAATCCCTTATGATAAATCTCCCTTATATGTATATATAGCCTACTAATTTGGTTTCTCTAAAGAGTGCTAATACAAAATGGAACTGCTTTTGAAGGAACTCACCTTAGGGTATCAAAGTGGGCCAGGTGTCCCTACCACCTCCGTGCCCACCGCTCCCACCTACACAGTTCCTGAGGCAACTCCCCTGACACCTCAAGATCTAAACGCATACTTTGAAAACCACAAGCTGAAATTGTCTCTGTTGGGCCTTTTGCAATTTTGAAGTTCTGGCATGCTTTTCTTCCATATGTCCTGGGAGTCCCACTGTGGACCTCTATTTCCTCACTTGTAAAGTAAGCATCTTGGACGAAATGAGTGTCAGAGAGGCTGTCCTTCTGCCCTACACAATATCAGAGGAAGAACGGGTTGATCACCCGTCTGACAGAATGAGAATTAGGGGAGCTATAGTTATTTTTATTTCTTACACAAAAGTGGTTCAAATTCCCTGGGAATATTTAGAAATAAACATGGGGGGGGGGAAACCCAGAAAATAAAAATCTCTCATAATTCCTCTTTTGGAAAATAACTACTGTGAACATTTTGGTGTGAATATGTTCAAGCTTTCTCTCTCTCTCTTCTCATGCATGCAGATACACACATACACACACACTCAAATATAAGAAATCATACAGTACATACGATTCATAACCTGTTGAATTATCTTAAAAATAAAATAGACTTTCTGTGTCAATAAATATTTTTCCATATTATAATATTTTAATAGCTGTAAAGAATTTCAATTGCATAGATATACCAAAATTTATTCAACTAATGTCTATCTGTTGGAAATTTAGGTTTATCCAATTTTCTGCTATTTTAATAGTATGATGAACATTACTGTAGCTAAATCTCTACACATTTGCATTATTATGTCCTTAGGATTTATTTTTAGAAACGGAATTACTAATTCAAAGAGTATAAACATTTTAAAATTGTTTGATGCATTTTACCAAATTATCCAGAAGGTTTATGCAAATTTAAACACCCTTTCCCTGTATATGGGGAAGCTTGTTCACTTGTACTCTCCCCACTATCAAGCAGTTATTTTTTAAAACCTTAATAAGTCAGAGGAAGCAAGAAAAAATAAGACTGGATTTTTTATGAGAGGATACCTTGGGCGTGTGTGTGTGTGTGTGTGTGTGTGTGTGCGCGCGCACATGCACGAGTGCGTGTGCCTGTGTGTTGGGGAGGGGTGGGGTGAGTAAATCTCCTCCCAGGTTTGATTTGTAATTGTTCTCTGGAGCTATGTTAAGATCTAACTCGAGTTACATGGCCTATAATAAAAAGTGGTGGCACACAAGGACAGTTTTCCTCTTTCAAAATCTAAAAGTAGAGCAGAAATAGCCTCCTAGGACAAGAAGGAAAGGGTTTGATGAACCAGAGGAGGATAGTAGCTGATAGATAATAAGGGCAATTCCAAGTTTTTTGAATCCTCCCACATATCCCCTTCTAAAACTCAGAGCATCAATCTTCACTGATCAGTGGCTTAACTGTGACATAACAGCTGATGCATATTCAATTCACAGAGCCATCTCGAATACGGTTTCTGCCCTGTGACTCTTCAAGATAATTTTTTAAAGCCCAGTCCTAAATTCCCAGGTAAATCTGAGACCACTGTATGAGTATGCCTTTAAAAAAGGTCTGAGCCCAAAACTTAGGATTTAACATGTCATTCTCTTTCATTAGCAATGCAAGTGCTTTCAGAAGTGGTCATTCCATTTCCAAATCCATTCCATTCCATTACACCACTGTGTAAGAGTGGCAAGATGGTCTTCAGGGCCTTACCTTCGGAGGCCACATCATTACAAATGGCTATAGGTGATAATGAGGTGAGCCTCCAGGTTTTTGAATACTAACAGGTTTTCAATGTCTTCAATCCCAGACAAGCATAAGAGCCAAAAGCATCTTCCCTACTGTTACAGATCCTAAGGTGAGGCCCTGCTGATCACTTGGTGTTCACATATTTGTGTAATATTGAGGGTGGGCAAGAGTTGTAACTTACTTCTAACCAACAGACCATGGCAAAGATGATGATGAGCTGCCACTTCCCTAACGTCTACCTTATATAGGAAAGATGATGGACTGTCACTTCATGATTATACTATTAAGTACACAATATATAATATACATAGATGTGTATATCTGCATACAACTTGGCAGTAGCTCACTTTCTCTCTCTCTCCCCTCCATCTCCCATCTTCCTTTGCCCTTCCTCTCCTCCACTGTCTTGAGGAAGCAATCTTCCAAGAGTTCTACAACTGCAACAAAGTCAGTTCTGTCCGACAACCTGAATAGGAGTTTGGAAGTATATTCTTCCCCAGCTGGGCCTCTGATGAGACCACAGCCCAGGCCACACCTGGATTATAGCCTAATGAGACCCTAAAGTAAGAACCTAATTCCATTTCAAAATTGTTCAGACTTTTAATCCACAGAAACTGTAAGATAATAAATGTGTTATTTGAAATGCTACATTTGTAGGAACTGCTGTGCATCAACAGAAAACAAATACACCCGAGAAAGGGGAACCCTCCTACACTGTTGGTGGGAATGCAAGCTGGTGCAACCACTCTGGAAAACAGCATGGAGGTTCCTCAAAATGTTTAAAATAGAACTACCCTATGACCCAGCAATTGTACTACTGGGTATTTACCCTAAAGATACAAATGTAGTGATCCGAAGGGGCACGTGCACCCAAATGTTTATAGCAGCACTGTCCACAATAGCCAAACTATGGAAAGAACCTAGATGTCCATCAACAGATGAATGGATAAAGAAGATGTGGTATATATACACAATGGAATACTATGCAGCCATCAAAAGAAATGAAATCTTGCCATTTGCAACGACGTGGATGGAACTAGAGGGTATCATGCTTAGCGAAATAAGTCAAGCAGAGAAAGACAACTGTCATATGATCTTCCTGATATGAGGAAGTGGAGATGCAACATGAGGGGTTAAGGGGGTAGGCGAAGAATATATGAAACAAGATGGGATTGGGAGGGAGACAAACAATAAGTGACTCTTAATCTCAGAAAACAAACTGAGGGTTGCTTGGAGGAGGAGGGTTGGGAGAAGGGGGGTGGGGTTGTGGACATTGGGGAGGGTATGTGCTATGATGAGTGCTGTGAAGTGTGTAAACCTGGCAACTCACATACCTGTACCCCAGGGGATAAAAATATATGTTTATTAAAAATAAAAAATTTAAAAAAAAAGAAAACAAATACACCTATATAATATGCCTCTTTCTGTTACCCATTTCTATAACAAGGCTCTCAACTGCAAAGCAAGTCTATCTAATTTAGACATAAAGCAATTCACTAAAAGATAAACCAGGGAGGACACGGAATCAACAGAAAGGCTCTATAACTGGTCTCACTCCATGGGCAGGAAGTAAAGAAGATCAGCTGCAGAAACCACAGCCAAGCTAGTTCAATGTCAGGCTTGTCGAGATACCACCACTGGCCTAACTGCCAGTCACCACTCCTACTAGACAACAGTGTTAGATGAGACTGTTGCTGCTGCTAGATCCTGGGTGTGGTGGCCATGCAATCCCACAACTGCCTTCTCCACCGCCTTGCATCTTTGCATCACTTTGTTGAGATTGGAAGCAATAGGTCAGAGCACGCTGTTAGCCAAGTTTAAGTCACACATCCATAACCTAGTTGTCAGGAAGTAGTTGGGCAGAGTTTCTCCTCAAGGCTACAGAATCGCTCAAATCTAGAGTACACGTTCAGGTGTTGGTTGATGGTACTTTAGTTTGTCTGGGTGGCTGCAACAAAAATAATATAGACTAGTTGACTTATAAGCAACTGGATTTTTTTTTTCCTCCCAATTCTGGAGTCCGGGAAGTCCAAAATCCAGGTACCAGCAGATTCAGTATCTACCAAGGGCCCGCTTTCTGGTTCACAGATGACTATGTTCTTGTTTTATCTTATAAGGTAGAAGAGAGCTGTCTGGGGTCTCTTTTATAAAGGCACTAATCCCATTCATGAGGGTTCCATTCTCATGACCTACTAACCCCCTAAAGGCCCAACATCCAAATATCATAACAATGAGGATTAAATTTCAACGTATGAAATCTGTAAGGACTCATTCAGCCTTTAGCAAGTGATACATCCTGGAACTTTACAGAACTCAGCTGTTCACAGACCACAGTGTAGCTAGTGCTCACTAGAATTATGCGGTGTATAACTATTCAGTGTTTTAATAAAGGGAGTGAGAACCCCCTGGAATTGCATAGCGGAGAACCTTATCCTGCTTCCAGCCAGCTTCTACTGTAAAAGTGTAACATCTCACGCTACCCCATGTAATGTCCCACCCTACCCCACGTAACGTCCCACTCTATCAGGAAAGAATATGGAGTTTTCCCTCCAATAGGAAGGTGTTAGGATGCAGGGCAATTATAGCTTTTTTTTTTTTTTTTAAAGATAAATGGCTCTCACATCAGTAAACAGATGATATTTGAAGCCACATGTGTAAATAAGATTGCTTAGTCCAAGAGTAAGTACAGAAGAGGGGAGAGGATAGAAGAGAACCTTTAAAAAAAAGGCCTAGAAGGGGCACCTGGGTGGTTCAGTGCATTGAGCAGCCGACTCTTGGATTTGGCTTCATTCCTGATCTCAGGGCCCCACACTGAGTCCCACACCAAGCCCCACATTGGCTCTGTGCTCAGCAGGGAGTCTGCTTGTGTATTCTCTCTCTCTGCTTCTGCACCTACCCCTGCTTGTGCACGCTCTCTCTCTCCCTCTCTAATAAACAAAGAAAATTAAAGAAAGAAAGAAGGAAAGAGCCCTAAGGAACTTCATCACTGCCAGGCTACGGACGGAATAAGAAGTGTGCAGAGAGAGAGTAGTGATACATGATCTCCCAGGGCTGACCCTGAAAAGAGAATTTTCCAGGAAGGCTTCGATTTCACATAACAATGAATTATTTTTCATAACGAAATACCCGCTTAAAGAAATATAATTTTTATTTTAAATAAATAAATAATTTAATAATAAATATTATTTATAATAATAAATAAATATTTAAAATTAAATTTAAATTTAAATTAAATAAATAATTATTTAAATAAATAAATAAGAAGAAGCAGGACCAACAATGTCTCTCTTCCCTGTCCTGACTGGGAATTCAGAAGTTATGGTTACTACAGAGGCAACATTCAAATCTCCACTTATAGTTTGCCGTTCAAACAAGGGAACGGGATCCAAGATTTGTGTCCCAAATGTCTTAGTTGGGCCAAAGTCATTTTGGTCATATTGCAGCTTATCCAGTCCCCCATTTGCTAACTTACTGAAAAAAGGCAATATATTTGTAGAGTTAAGTGAAATCTTCCCTAAAATAACCGAAATGAATTTTCTTTAATCATTGAGAACATGATGTGTCGTCATGATATAAACCTGAAAAGTTAATCAAGAAAAGTTGCAGAACTTAACAAATTGGGTATGGCAAGCAATCACATTACTCTAAAGAGAAGCAAGGATAATATCAAATTTTAATCAACATGTCTGACTTCTCCAGTTCACAGAGAAAGTGAGAAAAAAAATATCTGTCTGTAAAACTTCAGGATAGAGAAGAGGACACAAGTGGAATAGATACCCATGCACGTGAAAGGAGATCCTTCTTGCTAGAGAATGGATTAAAACACAGTGAAGAAATTCAAGAGAAGGTGAGCCCTCGTATTGTCCTGGGAGTCACACTGCCTCTACAGACACACTCTGGCTGAAATGGAAGCCGATCCTAAGCGGAGCTCAGAGGGGCTGGGAAGAGTCTTTAATTGAAGGGAAAACTGTGGTCTGGGGTAAGCCCCAAGCACACAGGATCACAGGCCGTTGGCGGCACAACTAATCCCTGGCGTGCAGGAGGGGCTGAGCCTTTCCTCATATTGCCTGCCTGGTGGGGACTGGACCAGAAACTGAGCACGGCTGAGCCTACAGTTAATAGTGCTTGCAGAAGACAGGGCTGGCATAGTCTACTCATGTTCCCAGATGGAGAAGGAGTCCACTGATGAAAGGGACTGTGGCTTGGGTATCTTCTATACCCATTCCAAGTGCTGGCCCATAGTAGTTCCTCGGTATGTTCTCACTGATGGACCAACTAAAAGAACTGACTGCATAAAAAGGCATTAGGGAAACCAACAACCGGTTGAGTTCTTCCATCATCCATCATCCCTCTATGCTTCCCCAGACCTGCCTGGCAGAAATGCAACTTACTGCTTCCTCTCCTTCCCCTTCTTCTCAGATAACATGACGTGACCTTTCTTGTTCCATAGAATATATTTAATTTCCCCCCGGGCACTTTCGATTTGTATTAAGTGAAACAATGCTTACTTTGCTTTGTCCTCTTATCTTCATCAACAGAGAACCCTGACTATCTTTGATGTCCAGACAAACAAATGGCCCAGATCACAGGAGCTGTGAGCAGATCTAATGGCCCAGCTCACTAGGGACGATGGCTGTACCACAACCCATCCCCCATCTCACACAACCCATCCCCCATCTCTCATCACCACCTTCCACCCCCATCCCATTCTGCAGAGCTCTAACTGGTTTAAGACCTGAAGGACAGTGCGTCATGCTGAGTGTCTGGAGGACGGTACATATCAGCCTGCCACACTGGCCAGTGGAATCGGGCAGGCACTGGGGTACAGCAGGAAACCAGAGATCGAATGGGGCAGACCTTCATCATAAGGGTCTGTCACCAGTGGGCTCATATCAGACAAGGTCAAGTCCTTGTTTTGGTTAAATGCCACACAAATCCTGACTATCATCACCGTGATCCCTCCCTAGGATGCTGTAAGTCCTCCTTCAGGCAGTCTGAGTTTCCCTAAATAGAAGCGTGACTTCTTTGCCCAAGCTCTTGGAGCGTTTGTAGGGTTTTTATCCTCCTTCAGAATATTCACCTGTAATACCTTCTACTAATATTAGCAGGGTGACCATTAACTTATTTTTCAAGTTGAGAAAACCCTGAATCAAACTGGTCACTATTAAAAAATAAGAGGAGTAAGAGGCATACATTGGGCTATTCTAGGCAAACCAGCACATCCGTAACCCGACTGCTGGCTTCACAAATCACAGTGTGAGCCCCCTGTGGGCAGGATGGTCCTTCCTCTTCCACCCTTTCCCCCACCTTAAGCTCCCACCATACTCTGGGTTGGCAGGGTTAGGGTTACAGAACTCTCGATGCTCCACTCCATGTCCAGGGGCCCCTGCTTATCTTCAGGTTTAGGTATAGGGAAGAATTCTCTTCAAGCTCAGAACCTCTTATTCCTGACTGAAGCATTAGCATGGATGTCCCAAAGAATCCCAAGCATGATTGTTTCTCCTTTTTCTAAGCTCTTGACCAAGTCGGATGAGTTTCCTTCTTACCCTGGAAGCAGTCTGGCCCTGACCAGGGAGGCCTCACAGCCCCATGAGTACCACAGCAGGTAGGAGAACTGGGACGGGGGCAGCTGGGGTGCCCAGGCATCACCGGGGCCCTTGCTGAAGTATCGGTCTTCAGCAACAAATGCCAAAGTCAGACAAGGCCCAGGTCCTGCCAGGGAAATGCCCAAGACTCCCTTCCCTGCCAGGGCTCATGCAGGTGGCCCCTGGAGTGGAGGGGGCAGCGTGCAATTCCCTGCCAATTCTCAGAACCAGCTCTTTGGGTGTGCTGTCATGCTGCAGCCCTTCTCTGCTTTCCACTCACAGCCCCATCTCCAGCCCTGGCTCCTAGGGTCCTCGCTCGGCAGCAGGAAAGTACAGGACCATCAGCCGGTCTCACTCCGGCTGCCTGGTCTGTCGTGTACTCAGCCATCCCCGGGTCCTGTCAGTCTTGGATCTGGAGGGGCTGGTCCCCTCATCCACCTTCTTAGGCTCCACTCTAGCCCTCTTCACCCCACCTTTAGCCCCAAAACAGCTGTTGGCTGGGAGAAGATAGCCATTACCTCTCCATCCTCTGAATCTTTGGAGATCTTTGAACCCGGGACTCCTTGCACTGCCAGGGAACCAGGAGTGAATCCTGAAGGTCCTCTCATAGCACAGGCAGATGTCATTACAGGCACAACACCCACACTATCTTGCTGACTCCTCCTGCCAGTCTCAAAAGATAAGTGTTATTATTCCCTTTGGTTATACCTGGGGAAACTGAGGCAAAAACTCGTTTGACTCATTTGCCAGAGTCACAGGGTTTCTGTTACCTGCAGGGAAAGGGAGATGTTTGCTGAGACACAAACATATAAAATAGAAGCAGAACCCAAGAGAAGTGACTGAAAAAAAAATCCAGGAAAGAGGAGTGTGAAAGAGTCTGTGTTTGGGAATCCTCAACAGAAAGACACATGACTGGACCGTCCCGCTGTCACGCCATCAGTCTCTGTCCTGGAGTCAGTACTGAGCAACACCTTCCAGGCTCTGCCAGGAATTCTGGAGTTGGTTTCCAGGAACAGAGTTTTCTTAACTAATCGCCTTGCATTCAATAAACAAGGCAAAACGTTTCACTCTGAGAACGCCAGCAAAGCTAGTTCTAGGTAATTATTTAAGGACCTGCAGTATAATGTTTCAAACTGTACAATAACAAAACTGTATCCAAAAATATGTGAATGGTAAAAAGACAGCAAGAAAACACACCAAAGAGCTAAGAGTGGCAACAAGGTTTTTCTTTTACTTTTTTTTAAAAAATTAATTTATTTATTTGACAGAGGGAGAGATCACAAGTAGGCAGAGAGGCAAGCAGAGAGACAGGGGGACCGAGCAGAGAGCCTGATGATGCAGGGCTCCATCCCAGGACCCTGAGATCATGACCTGGGCCGAAGGCAGAGGCCTAACCCACTGAGCCACCCAGGCGCCCAAAGATTTTTCTTTTTATTTATTTTTTTTTCTTTTTAAAAACAAAAACTCTTAAGTGTTGACAAAATTTTTTTCATCTATTTTTTTTTTCCCAGAAAGTTGGTGAAGAGAAAAGAACATAAGACTCGAACAAAAGCTCCACTGCCTGCGGGGTTTTGTACTTCCCTAAGCCCTCATTTCCTCATTTTAAAAACAGAACACATAGTGGCTATTAATCCTGCACATAAATTGTCTAACCCACTGTCTGATGCTCCATGTTAACCCTCGTTCCCTTCTGAACACTAAGTGAAGATGTCCCACCAACAGGCACAGGGTCAGTCCCCTCTGGGTCTTTTCCTGCAGAAGTTTCCCTGAAGTGCTGAGGCTGGCGTTAGGACCCAGCTCCGCACTCATAGATCCCTCTCCTTCCACCACATGCAAAGCATCAAAAGAACAGCCTTGTCCGTGAAAATCACAGCACCGGGAGGGGGGATATCAAACCACAAATTAATCAAACAGGATGTAATTCCCAGAGCAAACATGCATCAATTAGGGGAAATGTTACAGTCAGGTACAGCGTTTGGAATTTCACGAGGGAACACAAGGTGGATACACTAAGCTCTGGCCTTGATTACGGAAAGCAGTGGCTATGTGATGTCAGGGCTGCTGTGATCAGTTCAGCCAGAAATTCACTTTTTAGTGCCTTGATTCCTGGAATTACCTTTGTGCTGACTGACAGCCAAAGAAAGAAAAACTGCACTACTGCAGAGAAAACTTGCTCTGATCTGTTCTAACAGCCAACAGACAGTCCGATGCTGATTTTCCTTGCCTGCATTTGAGGGACACATTCTTCAAACTAGAGCAAGCCAGAGCCGGAGAGATCCTTCATGGCCCCTTCTGTGGACGTGGCACGAGATGGACACGGTGAGGGGTACAGAGGGGAGAAAAAGCCTCTCCTCACAGAGACCAAAGGGAAGAAAACTCAATTGCTACTGGGGCCTGGCACTCTGCCAGGCACTACTCCCCAGGATTTAGGTTTATTATTATGTAATTTTTTTCTCCCAACAATCATATGAGACAGGGTTATCATTCCCAATCCTTTGAGTCCCAGCTTGCTGAACTCTGAAGTCTTTATACGTCATGACTTTATAATCTATTCCCACATCAACGTCCAAAAAAATCACCCTTTCTCTGCAGAGACCACAGAATGGGAAAGATAGGGAGCATCAGGCATTAGGTTCATTTGTACCTCCCAGACACTCTGCATCAGTGTCCAGAGAGGCTAAACCAAGAGTCAGAAAGTTTCTCTACTCACCTAAGTCAAGACAACCTGTCCCATTCCCTGAGGAAGTGTCCCCATTTATCCAGTGGGAATCAATGAACCCTCTACGGAGAGAGAGAGAGAGAAAGAGAGAGAAAAGAGTGAGTGAGTCCTGGTTGATTACATGTCTATTCTTTCTTCAACCTTTGTTTTAGAATCCTATTTCTTCTCTAAGAGTCCACCTAAACCACAGATTTAGCAACTGATTGCTCTCTACTGTGAGCACATGCACACACACACATACACACACCCCATTTCCTGTTTTTATTTTTTAACATTTTGTTTATTTGACACAGAGAGAGAGAGCAGCAGAGGGAGAGGGAGAAACAGACTCCCCACTGTGCAGGGAGCCCCATGCAGGACTGGATCTTAAAACCCTGGGATCATGCCTGAGCTGAAGGCAGACGCTTAACTGACTGCACCACCCAGGCACCCCCTTTCCTGCTTTTAAAATCAGATGTGAATTTCAATCCATCAAATCATCCATGTAATGTAACTTTTTCCCCCTTATAATTCAATCATCCATTGAAATCCTCATCTCTTCTGGTCCTCAGTAACCTCTCCCTCCAACTTACTGCCAAGCGACCCTCCTGCCCTGTTCCCATCTGCACAGTCTCCTTCATCAGCAAGTCTCCCCTTTAATTCTATGTCAAGTTGGGGCTCTGGCATCTCTTGGATATCTTCCTCGTCCTTACCTCTCTAGGTAAATCAAGCAACCATTTCACCTCTGGGGCCTTGCTGCTTCCCTATAGCTCTGCCAGAGGAGTGGGGATCCTCTGCTCTCAGATCCCACAAACCCACCTGGAATCTGAAGTCTTAAGGGTTTCTTCTGCCTGGGAGTCAGAGTCCAGAAACTCCTTTCCCAGACCCTATCAGTCTGTAATGATGTATCTTTTTTCCTCCATTTTTCAACACTTTTAAATGAAGAGAAGCCTTTCTAGTTGGGAGTCAGGAAGAGGGAGAATCTTTTTCTTCAACCACCTAATGTTTTGCCCCATCCATTTTTTTTTTTTTTTTCTAAGAGCACCAGAATTTGGAAACTTAATAACAGCCATGTTTCTTTCTTAAGGAAATGAACACAGAAGGAAGGGCCCAATGAGGCTGAGTAGAGCAGGAGAAGGCCAGGAGAGGAAGCAATCTGGCAGCAAAACCCAAAAAGCCATTGCATAAAATCTCAATTAATATCATGCTAACCTCTTTGATTGGCACTCCAGCTCTTGGATCTCCCTCCCACGTGAGGGGCAAACACTGTCCTTTTCACGGTTACTGAAGTGGAGTGAGAGCCTGGGTTGGTAGATGGGGCTACAGATTGGGTGCTGGGAGATGTGGGCTATAATCCCTGCTCTGATACTAATGGGATGTGTGACTGGGGAAAGGTAATTTCCTCTTTCTTTATGTCTCCCAGGCATGAACCATAAAATCAGAGAATTGTACCAGATTAATGTTCCTAATCCTTGGCGATTCTTATCCCACCTTCATAAATTGCACTACCTAGAATTATCACCCATATTATTTTTACTTAATAATTTTCCTTAAATTGACTCACATTTTAAAAGAAAAACTTAATTAATCTTACTGTAAAAGCAAACCTTATATGATGTGTGAAAATTAATAAAGTTCTAAACTTCACTAAAGTGGGAGTCCAGATGTTAAAAGGGGGAATCCCAGGCCACTCACTGTACCTTATAGGAAGAATTGTCAATTACAGACCTAGCAAAAGAATCTTCAAAGGGAAAGAATGATCAATTACAAGCCCCAACCTAAAAGGATATACACTGAATCTTCTACAAGAAATTTACTACTTTTCTCCAATATACCTTCCCTCAAAATAACCCTTTCCAATTCCCTCCTTCTTCTCCATAAAATAATGTTTCTCTCCTTTGTTTGTTGGACTTGACTATGGTTTTGCCACAGATCATATGTCCCACATTGCAACTCTCTGCCATTCCCAAATAAACCCATATTTGCTGGTAAAATAACCTTATTTTTAAGGTTAACACTGGTGCCTCACTTAAGGAGCCTAAAAAATAATAAAAAACTAATAAACATATTCACTGAAAATGAACAACGTCACTAAATTCTGGCTGGGTACGTTTGCTGCCAAATGTTCTTTCTGTTAAAAAGTTGAAAACAGCACCTGTCAGAGATGTGCTAAAGACACAATAACAACACCTAGAGCTCTCTTCTTGGTAAATAAGAGAACTGAAATAGATCTGAAATGAGGCATCTTTCTGGTTACTCATTCAATGTTACTTAAAGGCACACCTTCCCAAGGGACAAAAGCTTCTCCTGCTGCTGAAGGTAGGGTCCTGGGTTGAAAGCACTAGATCTGATTCTTCTCCAGTCTCTTTACAGCTCCAGCATTTCTGCCACATCGTGTTTTCTTTGCATTCTTTGATTATTCGTACACAATCAATTTCTTGTCCAGATCTTTGTTCTTTTGTTCTCAACCAAGCCACCATGCCTTAATTTCCTCTAGTTTTAGCGCCCCCTTGAGTATTTAGAGTACTGGGGGGTTCCGGTTTCTCCTCCTCTGTCTAATAGCTTCCTCATTTCACCTCGGCAGGACCTGTGCTCTCTCCCTCTGTGCCTACTCCACTCAGTTTCGGGCATGGAGAGGCCAGCCCCTTGGAGTTCAGTGGCCAGATGAACGCCTGACACACCTGGTCATGCTCCTGCAGCCCATGTTTTTCAGATCTCACACTTGTCTGCCCATGTCACTCACACCTGCGGTCATCGCTGTCTTGAAAACACACCTGCTGCAGAGCCAAGCCTGCAGAGAAGGATTGTCAAGCATGGCTAATATCTCAGCAGGCTCCAGGCCACAGTTCACAGAATCCTTCGACAGTCGGGTTTGGTCCTTTTCTCCCCCAGGCCAGCCTGAACTCACCCCCAACCCCCCCAAGAAAGCAGGGAAAATGGTTCAGCATATTCCTAGTAGCAAATATGAGAACACAAATAGAGCCGCTGAGTCCATACCTAGAATGGGATCACAGCTATAGTCCACCATCTCTTGGAGTTCCTCTTTGGCCACTATAATTCTCATCCTTTCCAGTTTTGAAAAAGAACAGAAAGAGCTTTTGACGATAACACAGACAGATATCCAGAAGTGCTCTCCCAGCACACACCAACTATGTGCTATATAAAAAATACTTTTGAGGGCATTGTGGGGTTCTCAGAAAGTAAGAGAAATCTTCAAGCACCCACCCTCCTCCTCAAGAGGAAAAAAAAAAGATTTAAAAAAATGAGTGTGACCTGTAAGCAAATACAGTAGGCAAGGTTTTTCTGAAGTAAATGCCAATATTAACACTGTATTCTGGTCAGCGTACTGTGGGCCAGCTAAATGAAGTAATTTACCATTAGACACTCATGCTAACCTGGAAATTTAGGAAGAAGTTCAAAGAGGTCCCAGGTAGAAATATTGAACATTAGGTTAATATAAGTAAATCTCTTCTGTTTAAAATAATAATAACAACAACAACAAAAATAATAACTAGTTTTTATATAAAAAGGAGGACTGAAATATTTGATAATAATGCCATGTAAGTAGAAAGGTGTTTCAACTTGAGTGTTATTGGGCTCTTATATTGTTCAAAAAGAGTATTGTGATATTAATTCTAGATTTCACTCTCTGTTAAGAGTAAATATCTCAAATAATTATCAAAAATAGGAGAAGAATTTATAATTTCTATATTATAAGAAGGAAAAAAATCAAAACAGAAAAACAAAAAATGTCTCAATCATCTACGACTGGATAAAGAGGATGGGACTTATATGAATATATAATATGGTATATATACACGATGTGTATATAATATATGGTATATACACTATATATGATGGAATATTACACAGCCATAAAAAGGTGAGCCATTGTGATACTGCCATTTGTGACACCATGGATGGACCTAGGGAGTATTATGCTAAGTGAAATAAGTCAGGCTGAGAGAGACAAATACTATATGATTTTACTCATATATAAAACCTTAAAAAACCTCTCTAAGTTATAACTTAGTTATTTGAGTATAGTTGATATACAATGTTACATTAGTTTCACGTATATAACATAGTGATTAAACATTGTGCTATGTTCACCACAAGAATAGCCATCTGTCACCATACAACACTATTACAATACTATTAACTCTATTCTCTGTTTTATTCTATTCATTCCTGTGACGTATTCATCCTGTAATGGAAGCCTGTATCTCCCACTCTCCTTCACTTATTCTGCCCATTCCCTCCCTGCCTTCCCTCTGGAAACCATCAGTTTGTTCTCTGTATTTATAGTTTTGGCTCTGCCTTTTGTTTGTTTGCTCATTGATTTGTGTGGCTGAGGAAGCCATAGAGAGAGTGTCCTCAGCAAGGTAGAAGTTATAATCTTTTATTAGGAGAGTCATGGACATTGCCTCAACATATTTATTCTATTGGTTAGAAGCAAGTTACTCAAGGAGAGAGGACACAAGGTTGGGAGTACCAGGAAGTGTTGACCACCTTCAAGGATGCTAAACACATCTAGTTTGTCTGATGATATTACATCTACCCTTGCTTTCTTTGGGTTAACATGCCCTTGATATCTCTTTTTCTCTTCTTTTACTTTAAACTTTCCAGTTCTGTGTTTTAGGGATGTGTCTTACAAAGACCATATAACTAGAAATCATATAACTATATGATTTCACTCATATATAGACCCTAAAAAAAGCCTCTCTAAGCGGAAGCAAACTTCCACACAAATAAAAAAAGTTTTAAAAAGTTCCTCAATCTAAATAAATTAATTAATTCAATAAATAATGCAAAGTAGAGAAAAATGAAATAGGAAAGTACAAATCAAAGAAAACAATAAAATAGTAAATATAAGCCCAAATATATTGATAATCCTGAGAAGCATAAAGAGACTAAACTTAACAGTTAAGGATAACAATTCTCAGTTTGGATCACAAAGCAAAGTCTAGTTATATGCTCTTTGCAAGACACATCCCTAAAACATGGAACTGGAAAGTTTAAAGTAAAAGAAGAGAAAAAGAGATATCAAGTGCACATTAACCCAAAGCAAGGGTGGGTGTAATATCATCAGACAAACTAGATGTGTTGAGCATCCTTGAAGGTGGTCAACACTTCCTGGTACTCCCAACCTTATCCCTTGTGTCCTCTCTCCTTGAGTAACTTGCTTCTAACCAATAGAATAAATATGTTGAGGCAATGTCCGTGACTCTCCTAATAAAAGATTATAATTTCCACCTTACTGAGGACACTCTCTCTATGGCTTCCTCAGCTCACACACCTTGAGGAAGTACGCTTCCACTTAGAGAGGTCCATGTGGCCAAGAAACTGAGAGCAATCTCAGGCCAGCCACCAAAGAGTAATTGAGACTCTCGGTCCAGGTTTCCATGAAGACTCAACTGATCACTGCAGACAACCACAAGCTGACCTTCAACTTCAGACGAGCCTGCAGACACCAGATGGACACCTGGATAGCAGCCTCATGAGACGCTGAAGCATGGACCCAGCAAAGGCATGCCTAGATCCTGGCCCAGAGAAACTGAGATAATAAACAGGTGTTGCTTTAAGCTTGGGGTTATTTGTTACTTAGCAAAAATAGTAAATACACTAGAATCGCAATTAGATAAGGAAGCATTATTATTAATCACTACTTAAGATAAAGGTTCAATTCACCAGGAAGATATAGAAATCCTAAACTTACATGAATCCAGTGCAATAGACTCATGCTACATAATAAAATAGTAATTTGGGGAAAATGCACATGCTGTGCAAAGAGAACTGAGCCAAGTATGACAAACCAGATCCCAAGCCTGACTCTGCTCCTCATATTCTGTATAATCTTATGCAAACTATGTTGTTTCCCTGAGCCTGAAATGCCTACATTTCTTTAACTGCATGTCCAATATACTTTACTTCCTTTAATTATTTTTTAAGATTTTTTTTTAATTTATTTGAGAGAGAGCATGGGGAAGAGCAGAGAGAGAGGGACAAGCACACTGACAAGCAGGCTGAGCACAAAGCCTGATGCAGGGCTCAATCGACCCTGAGATCATGACCTGAGCTGAAATCAAGAGTGGATGCTTAACCAACAGAGCTACTCAGGTGCCCCAAGTTTCCTTTACTTTCTAAGTTTTTTTAAAGTCTGTAAGCATTTACCAAATAAAATAACATTTGAATGTTATTAGAAAATATAGGCTTTATCTTACTAATTAACACTGGTGTGGACTTTCTTTGGGGTTCCTGGACCAGTTCACAAAAATACTCCATCGCACTAAGCTATGATATAGTGAACAGCAGGCCAAGTATGATTACAGAGAGTCGGGAGAGTTGGGGTCAAAATGATTCAAGCATGCCCCTCTGGGATGTGTCCTAGTCCTCCACCCCACATATCATGGAAGAGCTCTGTGCAATTTGCTTCCCCCTTTTTAATCAATAGGTTAAGTCATCACGATTGAAGAACCCAAGCCAGATGAGCAGCGAGTAGAAAAGCCACATCCATCATAGAGCAGCATATCCCAGAGAAGGTGCTTTCAGCAGTGAAGTAAGAGAATCCTCTGCAGTAACTTAAAGACCATGGAAATATGATCACATTGAGGCTGATAGTACCTTGTCACTCTCAATAGGTAAGGACACTAAATAATGCAAAAGTCAGTCCGCCAGGTATTGATTTGGCATAAAAAGGTCTCACTGGTGAAACTATATATTTATGTATAAAATATATATAAAAAGCTGCAATACAAAAAAGAAGTATACATTCAGAATATATATATATATATATATATATATATATATATATATATATATATCTTACTTTTTCCTTCTGCTTTTTAAATGTAAGCCTCGATTCTTTGTCTTCAGGCAGAAATTTAGCCATATTCTCCTGCAGGTAAGTTGTCTACAAATTCTAGCCTGAGGGTAGACTTTTTTACTTTGTATTTAATGCTGTTTGAAGACGCCTGAGTGGAACTTAAGAAATTCCCAGCATCACAGAAGAGGTTTGTATTTTCCATTTAACCCCTGAGTTCTGCCTCCTTTCCACAAATTGTCTCTCCCCTTCAGGCAGCCCCCTCCAGCCCGGAGCTGCTGAAGCTGAAAGAGGCCTGTCTGAATCTTTCAGGACAGCTTTGAGTGGGGCAGAAATATTTTCACCACATTTAATCCCCGATGGATGTGAATTTTGGAAATATTTGTATAAAGCCTGGACACAGCTCTAGTTCAGAAACAGAAGCTGGTCTTTACTTCCAGAACGAGGAACCCGGCTGTTTCCTAGCATAGTTTCTGACATGAGGCAGGCTTATTTCCCAATCCTGGCTCAGCCACTTGCTGACTACAGTGTTGAACTTTGGGTAAATTTCTTAATCTCAGGTATAACCAGTTGCCTCACTGGTGACATGGCAATGATGATAGTGCCAGTCTCAGACGTTTTCTCAAAAAAAATACATATTAATATGTATGTAAAGTACTTAGCATGACACCAGGTACATAAAATTGTTAATAAATTCTACTTATTGATAATAATGTAGTTATCATTAAAAAAAAGAAAAATATGTGAGAATTCTATTATATCAGAACTCCCCAGCCAGTCATCAACTAGCTAACCCACAGTGGCAGGGACGAGAAGGATAAACTCATCACCCCATTATTTTATAGACCGTAAACCTGAGTTTCAGAGGTCAAGCAAATGGCTCAAGTTCACACAGCAAGGTCATACATAGTCTTACATACAGATAGCAGGATTTACATTAACCAAAGCAGAGCCAGTAGGGATCTTATGAAGTTAATTCAAATAGCTCACCCCTAAAGTTAATATATTTTTAGGACCGATAAAGCTCATGTAATGGGGAATGCTCAGGAATCCAAATCTACTTGGCATTCTCAGAAGCGTCCTTGGGCTGCTTGAAGATTCGCAGCCTATAGCTTTTGGCAGTCCCCAAAGAGGGAGCTCTTTCCACTAACAAAATACAAAATGCAAAATTAATAAAAAGACCCTTTGAAACTGACAAATGTGCCTCAGGCAAACTATCTGCCCAGCAGCTGGTTAAAATTTAATCAGCTTTTTTTTTTTTTAATTTTTTTTCAGGCTTGTACATCTTTTGTATGGAGCTCTCCAGTCTGAGTGTGGTCAAAGTTTGTTAAACAAGAAATAATAGCCAAGGCTTTTTAATTCTGCACATAAGCAGTGGACACTTTTAATGGCTCTGCTGCACTCAAGAAACAAATTGCCCAGGTCTCAACAAAGCTGGATAATTCTTTTATAATTTCTCTTCTTTTTCTTAGAAAACCTAAATTGGCAACTTTACACTGTGCCCTGAATCTTAACACTGATTTGGGCTTATGAATCACATTGTGGCTTTTTCTGGAAGTTGAGTGACCCAGGAAGAGAAGAGCCAGAGAAGAGAAGGAGAGAAAGAATAGAAAGAATACGAGAATGAATCAGATGGCATAATGATGGAGGTTTCGTGTGAGAAACTCCACAAGAACTTAGTGATGAGTCTGCGGCTATCACTCTCACTTCGGACACTGGGAACCAGAAGATTTTCCACTCTTGGCCAATCAAGTATCTTCTATCAAAAGAACCAGACCAAAGGGCCTAGCCCAAAGTTACTTTGTTTTACCTACTCTTCTTCCATTAACATGCATACAATTAAAGACCACAGTGAAACCCAGGAAAAACACCATCTAAGATGGAAGATGTTTACCAAGAAGGAAATTCGACCAGTCCCCATTGTCCGCCAACTTTAGCAATAATCACACAGCTTCTCTGGTTCCAAATATAGTAATTCATATGGAAGGAAAATGGGGGTTGAAAGAGAGGAGAGCTACAGCTTATGGTGATCAAGAAGAGTTAGTTTTGCTGTGTAGACTTCCAAGAGATGAAGAAAACTGAGACTAATACACCAAGACCTTGGAAGTGACTTTCTAGGGTGAGACAGGTGTGTGTTGGGGAAGGGGGAGAGCTGAGGGATGGAGACAGGATACAATGCCCTCTAGATGCTACTGTGACCTGGCTGGGCGCAATCTCATATCTTGGAGGTGGACACAGAGAGCTTTCTGGAGGGATGAGGCTTTTCCTTCTCCATGAAACACAGTGAATAACTGCTAATAAATGCTTTATCCTTTCCTAAGAGGCCAAGTCATTTGCATGTTTGTGGCCATAACTATATCCCAGGCTGACACACTTCAAGATGAGATCTGGTAACTCTCTTGATCAGGGAGGGATCCTACACATAATGCTCAGATCTTGGCACTGTGGGAGGGAAGCTGGTGGGGACAAAAAGTTATCAGCTTAGGAGCTGTGTCTGGATGTCAGTCTTAGTCCCCCACATACCAACCACTTGACCCAAGCAATTGACTTTACCTCTTTGAATCTTGCTTTCTTCATTACAACTTTTAGAGTTACTGGGGTAACTGAATCTGACAATGGTTGGAACACGAATACCACGGTGTGGGACCTACTACAGACATAGAGCAAATGAGTTTCCTATACACATTCACAGACATGCACTAACCATACCCTCAGGATCTCAGACCCTTGCTGTTCTTCTGTCAAGTTTTGAGTACTGGTAACTCACCTGCTTTTCTGGTTCCCAGTCCTTGGCTCATACTTCATTTCAGTTTGGGCCTCCCCTGACACCTGTACTCACTGGAGAGCCCGGAATTAACTCTTGGCTTCACTCTGTCATTCTAGTCTTTTGCTTTTAAGGCCATACCTGCCAGACTCTGGAAAACCCCAGCAGGAAAGTAACAACAGAAATAATCTCCTATCCTTAAGGTTTGCTAAATACACCAGGAACTATTCTCAAAATTTAGAGAGCAAGCCTTAAGAAAAACACATAAGCTAGGCATTATTTAATCTCCATTTTGCAAATGGAGGAAGGAAACAGAATCACAGAGGAATGAAGTAACTTGGCTGATGTCACACAGCAAGGCAGGAATGTGAGCTCAGGCCACTGAGCTCCAGAAGCCTGTTCCGAAAACAAAGCTAAAGCCACCAGTAAAGTTAGCTTGCAGGAATGGGGTCGGCGGCACTGGTTGAGCACTTAGTATGAGCTACCCACCGAATTAAGGGCTGGTTGGGTGTTATATATTCAAATCTTCAAAATTACCCTGTGAAGCGGGTGACAATACTAACTTCATTTTCAGATAAGAAAATGGAAGCTCAGGTATGTTCAGTGATTTATTCCAATTCCACCTGACTTCAGACCTGCTCAGCAGAAACCGTGGCTTTACCCACAAATGCACTCAGCATCTAAGCTGCCCTCTAGGAAAAGCCCTAATATGTTAACACCAAGAAACTGAGTAAACACTTTGTGTTCCAAGACCTTCATCCCCATCTGTAGTCTTTCCCCAGGTTGGCTGAACCAAACAAATAACCAAAACAAATAAAAGCCATCCTCATTGGAAGGGAAGGGGCAACACTGTCTCTGTTTGGAGGCAACGGGATATTATAGACAGAAAACCCTAAAGGCTCCACTAAAAAACTGACAGAACTAATAAATATTCAGTAAAATTGCAGGTTACTAGATCAATATACAAAACTTAGTTGCACTTCTAAACACTAAAAAAGAACTAGAGGAAAGAGAAATAAGAAAATAACCTCATTTAAATTAGGTATCAAAAGGAATAAAATCCTTAGGCATAAATTTCATCAAGGAGGTGAAAGATCTGTACACCGAAAACCGTAAAACAATGATGAGACAAAGCGAGAGAGACACAAATAAATGGAAAGATATTACATGTCTATGAATTGGAAAAATTAATATTGTTAAAATGTCCAAAGGAATCTACTGTTCAATGCAATCCCTATCAAAATTCCCACAGCACTTTTTTTTTTTTTTTACAGAATTAAGAAAAAAAATTTGTGTGGAACCATAAAAGATCTTGAATAGCCAAAGCAATCTTGAGTAAAATGAACAAAATGGGAAACATCACATTTCTTGATTTCAAAATATATTACAAAGCTATAGTAATCAAAACAATACGATATTGGCATGAAAACAGACATATTAAGTCAATTTCACAGAA
Source organism: Mustela nivalis (assembly GCF_964662115.1). Classification (NCBI taxonomy): domain Eukaryota; kingdom Metazoa; phylum Chordata; class Mammalia; order Carnivora; family Mustelidae; genus Mustela; species Mustela nivalis. The sequence continues at coordinate 76,535,481 of NC_139028.1, read as the reverse complement.
CAGAGAGCTCAGAAATAAACCCATAGATGGGTAATTAATTTTGACAAAGGAGTCAAGAATATACAACAGGAAAATTAGTCTCTTCAATGAATGGTGTTGGGAGAACTGGATATCCCACATGCAAAAAAATCCAACTGCACCTCTATCTTACACCATCCACAAATATCAACTCAAAATAGATACAGACTTGAAGACTTGAAACTTGAAACTCCTAGAAGAAAACATAGGGCGTTAAATCCTTGATATTGGTCTTGCCAAAGCTTTTTTGGATTTGACAATGAAAGCAGAGGCAAAAGAAAATAAGCAAGCTAAACGAAAACATTAAATCACAGCAGAAGAAATCATCAGCAAAATGGAAAGACATCCTATGGAAGATACGAAAATATTCACAAAGCACATACCTGATGTAGGTTCATATTCAAAATATAAAAAGAACTCATATAACTCAATAGCCCCCACCCCCAAAAAACAAATAACCTAATTAAAAATGGGCAAAGGATCTGAATAGGCATTTTTCTTTATACAGATGAAACCATATAGTTCTTACACACCGGTCTCTTTTGCTCAATATTATGTTTGTGGGATTCATTCATGCTACTATATAACATGGTTTATTCATTTCTATAGCTGTAGCTACCCACTGGGTGAATACTACCACAATTTATCTATCAGTCCCACTGTTGGTACACTTTGGGGTACAGATTTGGGCTATTATGAAGAGTGCCACAATGAAAATATTTCCACATCCCTTTCAGTATGGAAAATCTATTTATGTCGGGTATCAGTTAAGTCCTTTTCAAAACTGTGTAAATGTCTTTCTTTTAGAATGCTGATATGTGGGGTGCCTTGGTGGCTCAGTGGGTTAAAGCCTTTGCCTTTGGCTCAGGTCATGATCTCAGGGTCCTGGGATCAAGCCCTTCATAGGGCTTTCTGCTCAGCAGGGAGCCTGCCTCCCCCCTCACCTCTGCCTGCCTCTCTGCCTACTTGTGATCTCTGTCTGTCAAATAAATAAATAAAATCTTAAAAAAAAAAAAAAAGAATGCTGATATGCCTCTTGGAACAATATTGCCAGGGATTCTGAAAGGTGTCTTTATTTCTGGAGAAAGCTCAAAGATTCTGTATTGTGGAAGTTGTGGCTGAGGTTCAAACAGCAAGAGGTCCCTCATTAGACCACTAATCTTCTTATTCACCAGAAACAGGCATCATAGTGTAAAAATCTCTGGAGGAGAAACGCCCAGTTGTCTTGGTGTTGGATGCCACAAGGATCAGAGGCACATAGGAGGGGCTAATGACTGCTGGTCTTTATTTGTGTGTGTATGTAGTGCTAACGGGCTGCCAGTGTGGGGTGGTTCTGTCTGGCTGTAGCGTTGTCCCGACCCCCCTGGCTCTCTTCCAGAGTTCTAATGGCTTTGCTCCTGCTTCGGTACTAGGCTGGCTTTTAAAATTCACAGGAAACACTCTCTTACGGGCTCCCTTTTGTCAGCTGTCGGGTCTCCCCTCTACTCATTCTACTCCATTTACCTACTTCAGGGCCAAGAAAAGGAAAGTGTAAAATTCTACCCAGCTGGAGTTTCTCTAACTACACATATCAGATGTCATTAGATGGGGAAATAAGTCCTTGGGGGCCTACAAGTCTACAGAAAATTCCTAGTCTGGTGTTAGGACCTCTCAACAATGTGGGTCCTGCGACATGTTTAACATCATTTCCCACTGGTGCCAACGCATCCTTCTCTGACGTACTCAGGCCACTTCCATCAGCTGACGACACAGTCCCACTTCCCAGACCTCTTCATGCTATTTCTCCTTCCTCGCAAGTCTTCCTCGCCACCTCCCTCCTACTCTTCTATTTAAACATTTTACCTTGATGTTACCTATTCTCTTTATGCTTAAGGCACTCTAAGTGTTTGGGATTAAAAAAAAAAAAAGAGTAAAATACGGGCCTACTTTCAAGGTACTCTTATTTTGGTAGGGGAACAGAAGAGAGATAAAGGTAACCCCTGTGATGGGTGAAGGGGGATGCCTAGGGAATACCAGGAGGTCTGTGGTACCCCTGTCTGGATTGGAGCTTATCAGAAAGCTCTGGTCCCCCAGACTAACTACAGAATTTGGAGGGTACAGTACAAAATGAAAGTGCACTTTAATAAGGAAAGGGCTCCTTATTAAAACATTATTAAGGGGCACCTGAGTGGCTCAGTCAGTTAAGCGTCTGCCTTTGGCTCAGGTCGTGGTCCCAGGGTCCTGGGATCGAAGCCCGCGTCGGGCTCCCTGCTCAGTGAGAAGTCGGCTTCTCCCTCTGACCCTCCTTCCACTTGTGCTCACGCTCTCTCAGATAAATAAATAAAATCTTTTAAAAATTATTATTAAATATTTAAAGATGACAACAGCAGAGCATTGAACCAAGCCAAGGTTCCTATGCAGCTGTACAGATTGCCTGTGAAGTCGCCCCATTGTTCGAAGCTACTTCAGGACGATGGGAATCCAGAGGGTACGTCAGGCAGCTGCCTGTCTCAGGAGATGGAGACAGTCGAGATTGGAACTGAGTTAGTGATGAGTAAACAGAAAACTGAGCAAACATCTACAATAAGAGAAGACAACTATTCCTTTTCGGAAAAAGAAGTTGGACAGAAAAAGTCACTATTTATTTTCATGGCTCAGCCATGAATACTGTTTGCACAGTCAGGATTCTCCAGAAAAACAGAACTGGAGGGAGGAAAGGGAGAGATGGGGCCGGGGTGGGGTGGAAGAGAGAGAGAGATGGATTTTAAAGGAACTGGCTCACACAATTGCAGGGTTTGGCAAGTCCAAAATATGCAAAGCAGGCCAGCAGCCTGGGGACCCAGAGAAAAAGTGATTTTGCACCTGGAGTTTGAAGTAAGTCAGAAGCAGAATCTCCTCCTCTTTGAAGGGACATCAACCATTTCGTTATTAAAGTCTTCAGCTGATTGGGTGAGGCCCACCTATATTATGGAAGAGGATCTTTTTTACTCAACGCCTGGTAACTTAAATGTTAATCTTACCTAACAGATAACCTTCACAGTAACACTTAGACTAAATGATAAGTGCTGAGCTAAGCAAGACTATGAAAATTATATTGTAAGGATGGGGAGAACAACAAGGGTGCCCAGTGGGTGGGCTGGGGGAGAAAGGAAGCTGAATCTTATCTTCCACACCACACAGTCAAGGAGTCGTGACAAAGCAGGGGCAAGAAGAGGAGGCAATACAGACATGTTTTATAGAGAAAGGGAAGTGGCCACCAAGGTGATTAGGTACAAGAAGCGAGAAGGTTGCCTCTGACTAGGGTGAAGATGATTGGAGGGTATGGGAAAATGCTCTGTTACCTAACACATCATGTACCTACATTTGGCTTTTTGAAATATGTATATGTATAACATTGACTGAAAAACGCAAACACTTTAAGAAAGGAAAAGGAAGACAGAGCATCCACAGGAAAAAGGAAGACAGAGCATCCACAGGAAAAAGCTGTAACGAGTCATTTATAAAACAGGAGAAACCAATGAGGTGCTGGCATAGAGCGAGGCTTAGGTTATGCGAATAAGGACCGGCCCATCGAGGACAGACTGAGAGGGGGTTTTTCTTTGAGAGTGCCTCACTTATGCCACAGCAGAATTTGCATGGAGAGCACACCTGGGAAGGACATCCCACGCAGTCTCCTACCTGTAGGGCCCTGCTTCCCGTAAGTTCCATTTGGCTCCCACAGAGAAACTTACTGAGGGCTGGGCTCAAGTCTCCCCTCATCCTTGACATCTTGCTGTAGCCTCCTGGAAACCTGATGCTTCCTTCCCCTAATTCCTACAGCATATAAAGTACACCTGACACCCACTGGATTCTTTAGTGAGTGGAACTTCTTCCCTTGACTAGATCCCATCTGGGATTACTAATATCCATGGTTACCTTTTTCTGAGCATCTACTCCAGGCTGGCCCCGGGCTAAGTGCCCTGAATTCCACATCGCTCCAACCTGACGGTCGTCCTGTGAGGACAGGATTGTGGCGCGAGAAAACGGATGCTTACAGAGTTAACGGGACTTGCTGGCCAGGATGTGGCAGAAATGGGACTCAGAATCAGTTCTTGCAGGCTTCCAAGCCCACGCTTTAAACCCCTCTGCCATATTCTTTCCCACTCCCTCAAACGGCCTGTTTGATTGCATGTGCTTAGGTAGTATCAAACACATCTTCGGTGTGTGGGAAATGGAGTTTGTTTGAGGGAGGGGAGGGAGAGAGAGCAGCTACGGATGGAAGGTATCTTGCCGCTCTCTTGCAGAAATGCATGGAGTCAAATTTCCATAAGGAAAGGAAGCTGTCACGGTGTCAGAGCACAGCTCTTCTGACCCTACCTATGCATCTAATGACAGCTCACTGTGTGTAAACAGATGTCAGGTTTAAATCAATCTTGCTTCCTGACACCTTACTTAAAAACAGTAATTATGTGCTCATTTTTGAATATGCAGCCCTAGGTAAATTACCCATCTCCACCCTCCTCCCCAAGTTTTAATTTTTTAATATCAATTAATTTTTTTAAGGAACTCACAGCGGGAGACACGCACAGTGAGACCAAAACAAAAGAATGGGCCCCTACAGAAAGCCAGTGAGGACAGAGGGTAGCAAGGCGGCACCAGGTGTAGCAACAGAGTCAGGTGACGCGAGAAGCAGAGGTCGTCAAAACCCTACAGGCAAGCCCAAGGGTCATCGTCAGAGGACAAGGCCCAGTAGGGTTCCATGCAGGATGCCAGGCTTGGCCCGGTGCAGGAAGAAGGGCAGCTCCAGCAGGCACAGGCTTGATACTGTGTGGAGAAGCCACGGGGTGCTGATCAGTCCTGCTCTGCTCTTTGTGGACTTACAGACTCTGGGCCCACCAACATGAGACTCCAGTAGCCCATGCCTGAGACAGAGACTGGCCGCCTATGACCATGACATCTCCTCCTCCACTTCCCACCAGAAGATGCCCCTGCAGGAGGAGACATATCCTTGTCTCCTGCAAGAGAGCAAGGACTTCTGATTCGGATCCAGGTTTGCAGCTCAATCACTATTAACTGTGTGATCACGGGGAAACGCAGAAGCTCTCTGAACTCCAGAAGATTAACTGTGGAGCCCGAGGGCTATGTGTTAATTTAATCCTGGGTAACTTTAAGCAAGTCACTTAACCATTTGATGCTTCACCTTTCTAAGGTTCAGTTTCTTCAGCTGTAAAATTGATATATTGTTTCTACCTCATAGGGATGTTGCAGAGAATAAATGTAAGGCATGTAAATCTCTTACCATATGGTCTACTACTAATGATACAATAATATTCTTTCTTTAGTGCCTTAATGAGTGTAAATTGACAAAGATGTATTTGAAGCACCTAGTTCAGTATATGACAACTTCCTCCCCCTTCTCTAAGTGGATTAGTATCTAATCACAGATTTGAGGTGCTCATTCTGAGTTCTGTTAAAAGGGCAGTTAGGACCAAGAGAGGTGGGTACCTGATCTTGGCCATCAGTATTTTATCCTCAGCAAAGAGGACCAACGTGGAGGGCAGGGATTCTAATAGAAATGTTAATGGAACAGATGGAACAGATGAGAGATCCAAGTGAGGCCAAGGGCATATGCCCAACCTGAAGATTGACCATCACGGGAAATGAAGAGATTATTATTCCATTGTACCTAAATCCCACCAATTCAGAGTGGACGGGGGCAGGCCTCCTCCTAGCCCAGCCACTCTTAGCTCATGAAAAGACTGAGGTAGGAAATGTGCCAATGGCTCAGGAGGCAACCTCTTCTCTCACTTCTGCGTGGTCCTGTGAACCACTTGGCCCAGCCCCTATGTCCAGCACTGGCACTCTTCTGTCCCAGGTCTGAAATAATTGCCAGCACCTAGAACCTCTTTCTCCCTTTTAGTTCGTCCTGCTCCTAGCTTCTGGCTTGGTTACCTGCTTCCATTTTCAGCCTCGGCTCCTCTCCCAGATAGGGCTTTGTCCTGGTTCAGAGGCTACACTTTGACTTTTCCAAAGTTGTAAGGGCCCCCTTTCTCCATTACCATGACCTGCCTTAGCCATATCTCCTCCAGGATCTTTTATCTTCTTCTCAGCATCCCTGGGGTCACACAATCCCCAGCTCTAAGAGTGAGCTCTCCCTGCACATCAGACACATCCCAAACTCTAAAATGCCTCTGGATCATAAGATATGTTGCTCTTCTGCTCCTCAGAGCAACACAGACATTCTTTGAGATCCAGGATGTGTGTGTGTATGTGTGTGTGTGTTATGTGAGCGTTTGTTTTGTTTTCATCTGTTTACTGCAGGAGAAGAGCCCAGAGACATCATTTTAACAAGAAAAAAAAAAATGATGGTGGAAACTCAAAAAAAGTAAATGCAGGAAGTGAGTCTAAAGACTCATCCAAAATGTTTAAGCTGGCAGGACCCTTGGAATCCATCTTCCCCTTCTCCTCATTGTAGGGAAAGGGCTGGTAGTCATTTGACCAAAGCCCCAGAGGACAGTGGGTATGGCTGGGACTAGAACTCTGAACCCCTATTTCTTGGCCCACTATGTATCCTATCATATGTACCAATTTCTACCTGGTGGGTTTTAGTCAAATGGGCATAGCTTTTGGTCTCTAATAGCAAACCAGATTCCCCCCTACCCCAGACATGCCTCCTACCCACCACAGTGTGCATGGTGTTCATCAGAAATCTCTGTTCATAGACGGCCCCTCATTAGTAAGTCATGGATCCCTTTCCCCTTTGTGATCTGTTTGTCCATTTGACCTTGAATTGGATTCCTTGCTTTGGTTCCTCCCCCAGAGCTCTGCAGCCACTTCTTGCTTCGACGACCTCTCCTCGGGCACTCTGGGACTCCAGTCTCCAGCCTGGCTCACTGACAAATGTCCAGTCGGGCTAGCCTGCCCCCTCAGGAAGGGGGTGTCTAAATGCCCCTTTAAATGATGCTCCACGAGCGTCTGCTAATGGCAGCATCAGTAGCCCTGAGCAAGGGCAGGGGGCTGTGCCCAGAGCCAACTTAATTTGAATCTATAGCTGTTGAGGTGTGGAAGGTGTCCCATTAGTGTCAGGAGGCTGTGGTTTCCCCTTATATTTTTCTCCTCTTTCCCTCCCTTTAATGCCTTTGAATAGCCAGGACTAGTGTCCTGCTTAAAGAATTTTCAGTAAAGCCAGAGTTGCTTTGCAGAGGTTTACAGACAGATTTGGTGCTCAGGACTCTCCCAGGCAAGTGCGGGACGCCTTCCAGGTACTAAAAGGACAGCTTAATGAACACCTCTCAGATACCCTGATGGGGACTCGGGCCCAGAGCCAGGTTTCTTGACCCTGTGATGACGAGAAAGCCATTATCACCTCATAAGCCTTCTCTACACCTGAATGTTGTACTCTGACCCAGCAGACCAGACCTCCCACCCCCTTTCCACATTCCCGGACAGAAATGAGAGAGAAGCCACCAAACACTCTCAGGTAACCGATGCTTGCGCTGGGAAACATTTCCTTCCTGCCCACCTTCACGGAGCTGCAATCCCAGGGCCTGGGCTTTCCTGAGAAGGCCACCCTGGGGCCCGGTGGGGGAGGAGACACAATGGTCTCCATTGTTCTTCCCAGGCAGAAAAGGTTCCTGATGAAGTGTATGAGTGCACAGCAGCAGAGGAAGGCATTTCCTAGTGCGTGCGCTCTAGTTCAGTTTTGCTTTCAGAAAAGGCAACTTTGGCAAGTGTCAAGGTGTCTTGAGACCACAGCAAACCCCAGACACGCACTCAGTAGCATCCTCCTCCTGTCTTCTGTCACATCTTTGACTGATCTGGGAGGGCTACCACGACAACAGGGAGTCCGCTGAGCCTGGAATAGCCAGCATGGCACGTAAGCTCTCTGGCCTCTGGCTGCACAAGCCAGTACCTCAGACAGCAGAAAGCACAAAGCCTGTCCCTGACCCATGGTCTCCTCTAGGGAAGCTTCGAGGATCAGTACCTACGACAGGGCCTACTACAGGATGTCTTCATTCATTTGTTTGTTCGGCGTCTGTTTACTAAGCCCCTGAGCCCTGGACCTGCAATGGTGAGCAAAGCTTCCTCCTCCTCCCTGTAGCCAACACTAGTCGGATAATCACACAAACACATTTCCTAAAATTATCAGTGTGCCAAGTATCATGTGAAAAGATAAATCAAGTCTGGTTGGTACTGAGGCCACGGAACACTGCCCCCTGCATGCGGTCTGTGAAAGGACCCGCCATTGCTCGGCTGCCAGGATCAATCAGATGTTGCTGTTATCTAGCAGATTTATAAATGAAAGACTTCTTCCCACTCAGACCTGGTGATCACCTGTCCCGTGGGCCATCACTCCCCTGTCCGGTGGCAGGGCAGGCATTGCTGGGTCATCACCGCTGTCTCACCTACTAAACCTTACAAGCGGCTCAAAACAGGGCTATAAAGGGCCAGCACTAGCGCTTATGAAGTGGTATGGGCTTATCAGATGCAACTACCGGCCCCAGTAGTCGGTAACATTAACTCTAACCTTTGGTTGTACCTTCTTTTGATGCCCCAAGGAGACTGAAGAAGAAAAAAAGAGAAGGAGAAGGAGGGGAAGGGAATGGGGAGGGGGGAAGGAGTGAGGGGGAGGAGGAGAGGGGAAGACCTACCACACCCAGCCCAATTAAGGATGATTCTTTGGGGGCTGAGACTCAGGCATTATTGTTTTCTCCAGGCTTTCCAAGTGAGTCTCATGTGCACCCAGAGCTGAAAATATCTGAATGTGTTCATACCAGCACAGTTTAAATGTGGCGACACAATGTCCCAAAGGCCCTAGCTCCAATTCCATCACCAACCTGTACTAGGTCGCATGAGCACTGGCCCAGCAGTTGGGAGTTATGAAAAGTGATAGAGATACAGCATAAAATCTACTTACAAAGACTTTTTAGACACAAAGGAATTACTTCAAGAAAGATCATCCTCTTAATGGCATTTAAGAGTTGTTTCATATGCAATGATAAAAAAAATGAGTCTCAGAATTGAAAGCAACTTTAGATACTACCTTGAAACCACTTCAAATCCTAATTTTTTTTAAGGATGTATTTACTTATTTGGGGTGGGGAGGGGCCGAGAGAGGGAGAGAGAGTCCCAAGTAGACTCTGTGCTGAGCGCAGAGCCCGATAAGGAGCTTGATGGCAAGACCCCAAGATCAAATACCAAACCAACTGTGCCCCCCAGGTGCCCCTTGAACCCTAATTTTTAAATGGCAGAAACTGAGATTCAAAGAGACGGGAATTTTTACCACTAACTAATGGCTGACTGGGAAGAAAGGCAGCCCTTCCTGTCTCTCATTCCGTGGCAAAGCTTGGAGGGACCAGCACTCAGGGACCACCAGCCTTACCACTCAAACCGGCATTTCCTTACCTACCTACCTTCCCGCCTACCCCACAATGCATCCCACAGTACAGGCTCTACTTTTGGGTTATGTGGTCTGGCCTTTGCAGGCCTCTCCATGAGCCGGTGTTCTCTGCCTTATAAACACTTGTGTTCATTGGCAACTATTCCTTATATGCTCCCAGTCAGACCACTCCTGGCCTACCAACTGGCCACCTGCAGAGAATGTCTGTCTCCTCAAATACAGATTCTGCCCACGGCCTCGCAGCCCACAGCCTCCAGCTCCCTCCCCGGGGAGAAAGAGAGAAATCTTCCTTGGCATCATACTATGTCTACCAAACATTTCTAAGGGGTCAGATCATCCTTCTTTAAGCATTTTATGATTTACAGTTAAAACAGGATATGGTTTAGGCACTAGGCCCAATCTTTCTTACAAGTATTTTTATCCCCAAACTCAAAATCTCACACAGATGAGGTGGGTGTCCCTGGAGTTGTTCTGTTGGTTCTACATGTAAATGAGGCAGAAAAGGAGAGTTGTAAGCTGAGATCATATATGGAGTCTGGACAAGAAGATCTTGTCAGGTGTGATTCTGCCTTGAAGATTTCTTCTTCTTCTTCTTCTTTTTTTTTTTTTTTAAAGATTTTATTTGAGAGAGAGAGCACAAGCAGGGGGAACAGCAGGCAAGAGAGGGAGAACAGGCTCCCCGCTGAGCAGGGAGCTCAATGTGGGGCTCAATCCAGGGAGCTCATTGTGGGACTCTGGGATCATGTCCTGAGCCAAAGGCAGATGCTTACCCAACTGAACCCTCTAGGCACCCCTGCCTTGAAGATTTCTGTCCCCTTTTCCCTTTACTGCCTCATACACTGTCCTTGTAGTGGCCTCCTCAACTGTCACCCTCATTTCCTTGCTCAGCTCACAACCTTGAGTCTTCCTACCTCCAATTCATCCTGAGTCCAGCTGCCGGAATACTGATCCTAAAGCAGAGCCCTGTGCTAAGCCCTATTCTTGGCAAAGGCATCCTTCAAGAGAAAAAAAAAAAAAAGAAAAAGTAGCTCCTCTTGCAACCCTAACACTCCACAGAAAGTGTGACAGAGTGGGGACATGCATCAGGTCTCTAAGGCAGGGAGGCTGGAGAAGCAGCCTCAAGGGACCTCTGGGGGATGGCGAGCCTAGAGCCCAGCCTTGGACACATGTGACTGCTAGTAACATGTTCATGGCCTTGGAGTCAGTGTGAGTTTATGGCCGAAGGCGATTCCCTTGGTGCTCTAGGATTCAGCAGAGAGGCCTAGAGTGAGTCTCTGCTCCCTCCTTCAGGCTCTTACCTATTATGTGTAGATGTGAACTGTGGCGCCAGAGACACAGCACCCTTGGCGTGAGATATAATCCGAATATGACTCACCACCTTCTAAATAGAATCCAAGTTCCTGGTAAGACCTTTCTCAATCAGCCCTGCTTACTTGGTCCTCCCTTTACATACCTTCTGCTCCCATCAATCTGAATTCCCAATCTCCTTACCTCCCCAGAATTTTCTTCCATCACACCATGTTCCAGTTTTTCCCTCTGTGTGACACACCCATGCGCCAGGCTTCTCATACCCTAACCCCTTCCATTTCAATGCCACTGCTGCTGGAAGGGCCCCCTCATCCTTCTGAACCCCCTCAGCATTTACTCCTTTAGAACTGACACAACCCCTTCTGGTATTTTAGAGGTATTCACGTTAAGTCTTGAACTGTCCTGCATTCCTTGAAAATGGATTTCATGCCTCATCTAAACTTAGAACACCTGAAGTCTCATGCTTAGACCATGAACTGTAATGACCGTGAATCTGGCCCCACCCCCTGACTGTTCTACAGTCACTCACTTGACCTCTACCCTTTGACTTTGTTGATGCCTCATGATTCCCTCCACCTTCTGACATCCTTTGTGCTCTGATCTGACATCTGCCCTCTAACTCCGGTGAGTTCTTCTCTGACTTCTATCCTTGATTTTGATCCTCCATCCCAAGGTGCTCTATCCTTGCCTGTACAAACTAGAGGTAGGACATTTGGGTCCTAGGCTGGCTCTGTCACTCCTAGCCACATGGCTCTGGGCAAGTCATTTAACCTGCAGGGGCCTCCTTGTCTTCATCTAGAAAAAGAAGACATCAACCCAGATGATCTCTCCAGTTCTTCGTAGCCTCAATATTTTCTGGCTCAAAAATCCAAATGGTGTATGTGTTAATCTTCTCTATACACACATTTACACTGTCATTATATTTATATTAAAGGGGGCATGCAACAAAATGCAAGCAGCAGTTCTAATAGATCCCAGGGATTTTTCTGACCTCCTGTTCCAATGGACCCTTTCCTCAGGGAACACGCCTTTTCCTGTAGTCTTTGAACCTCTCACAGGCCTGCTCATTATTTTGTTGTCTGAAGAGGCAGGAACATTTCTGTGATTAATTAGGCAAAAGGCCCGGGTGCTGGTTGTGCAAGAACCATCAGATAATCACGCCTTTGGGGTGCTCGCCAGGCTTGGGGAGCGGCTGGGCTGGGGTCCTCAGAGGGCTGATTAACTCTGGGAATCTCAGGCCTGCCCTAGACACGTGGCTGCCTGAGATACCATCCTACTTTATAGGAACAGTCAAAGGCTCGCCTTGCGGGGTACTGTAGGGGTGGTACGATCAGGGTTACAAAGTTTCCCCATTGAGATGAGCCCAACGGCAGACCTGGGAGACTCCTGAAGCAGAAACCGTTCACACAAAAACTTTGAAGCTTTTCTGGAGGAGCCCCAGAATTCTACATCTGTATCTCAGGAGTGACCTGGGTTTGGAGGAGTAGGAGAGAGCATGCGGTGGGGCTCTGCCCCAACCCAGGTCAGCTTTGACCTGAGGATTCGTTTTTTCTGAGGACTGCTGTAACAAACTACCATCATTGTGGCTGGCTTAAAACAACGGAAGTGTATTATCTTGCATCTCTGGAGGCTAGGCGTCTGAAATCAAGGTGTTCATTATGTTGGTTGCGGCTGGAAGCTCTGAGAGAGAATCTGTTCCATGACTCTCTCTTCGCTTTTGGTGGTTGCCAGCAACCCGTAGCATTCTTTGGCTTATAGACACATCCCTGCAGGCTCTGTCTCTTTGTCTGACTTCCTTTCCATATGTCCCTGTCTCTATAGCCAGGTCTCTCTCTCCTTTTACTTATAAAATACCTATCATGAAATTGAGTGTCCACCCTAATCCAGTATGACCTTACCTTAAATTGATCACATCTGCAAATATCATATTTCAAAAAAGTAGGTTACATTCACAGATGCCAGGGTTTGGGACCTGTACATACATTTTGGGGGAGACACAATTAAACCCCTTACAACCTACACCTGCATTTGACTTCATTTAAAGAAAGCATTCCACAACTCAAATAAAGTTAGAAGTCAAGGTTGTAAATTATGGGAAGGATCATGATTAAAACCTTCCTGCTCCAGAATCTACATTAAGGCTGAACGCCAGCCTTACTAGGACCCTATGGGCAGAAAACTGACCCTCCGACAACTGGCCCTCTCAATTTTGTTCTACTGTGTAAGACAGTGTCCAATCAGAGAAGCAGAACCTTTTGGAAGCTCACAAAGCATTTTCTATATGGCCGTCCTCTTCCCTGGAGCTTGAGCTTCTGTCCTGAGCTTGAATGCTACAGGGCAGACAGGAAGGGAGGATGGATATAAAGTGGGAGAGAGAAAGAACAAACCAGAACCTACAACATAAGCTGCATCCCACGAGGATAGACCAAAACCAGTATAGTTCTTATGACCTCAAGTTCTCCGACCTTGTTGATGTGGGTGTCCTACAAAACCCAGGGCCCTTCGTCATGGAGCAAACACACACGTCTGGCCCAGGAGTCTGAGAAGCTGAAATATCCAGGGAGGGCGTACTGGTGGCCTGCCTGGCTGTTGTCTCACAGGCCGCAGATACAAGACAATGGGTGTGAGCTACAGAATGGCTACTTCCCCCACAAGACTTTCTCTGGTTGGGCAATGGAACTGTAAACGTAAAGGAAAAGGAATTCTGGGAAATGTAGCTCAGCCTAGCCAATCATGCACTTTACGAAGCTGCCATCTTGAATGAAGGGCTCTCTGTCAATGCCTTCAAACTCCTTGTCCATCTCTCACTGGGCTAGGAGTTCGGAACCAGGGGGTGCGTATTCCTCATCTCCATACCTCCATGCTGTGTACGGTACCTAGGATTCAGTATTAGGTATTCACTAAATGATCATAGAATTGCATAGATCTGAACCACGAGGAGACAGAACCTCAAGACAGATCCCAAAACAATCCTAGTGCTTCAGCTAGACTAGACAGACTCAGAACACATCTATCAAGCACCGTGTGCTAAGACTTATGCTATCTTAGACATGGCCTCTTTCATTTGATGGCAACACTGAGAAAAGTACATGTGTCTCTCTTTTCAGATAAACAAATAAAGCTTCTGGGAAGTTAAGCCACTCGTTTGAGGTCACATATTTAGACAAAATCAGGCTTAGATTTAAATCCAAATCTTCAGAAGCCATGTCCACTTCCAGCTCACAACTGGCTAAGGAACCTATGCCTTCAGCCCTGCCTTCAGGCAATATTAAACATAGCAGCAGCATTGTAGAGAAGAAAATCTAATTTGACTTTGAACGGCTGGACTCAGCTCTCAGTGGTGCTCTGAAGAAAGTGGAAAGTGCTGTTCCAGAGGCAATTAACCCTGAGTAACAGGAACTCCTAGCAAACCTAACACGTCACATGCTAGAGAAGGAGTGGCTGTTTCCAAGGGAGATGTGTGAATTGCATATAAGATCCTGCCACCCTTCCAAGCTCTTCAGACCTGGCTATGACTCTCCAAGCAGCAATCTGTTGACTAAATTAACTAATGAGGGCAGTCGATCTGGCCTGCTTCACGAGACAGAAGTGACAGTAGCCAATGGAGAAGAGCAGGGAGACAAGGGCCAAGGAACAGTTCTGTCCCTGAATGGCTTCCAGGTGGGGGGCCTGGGTCAGGAAAGAGAATGAAGACTGGCCATCAGGAGCCAAATGCATTGGGTGGGCTGGGGAGGGGGTGCGGAATATCAATTCTAAAAATCATGCTTCCTATTCCCCTCAGCAGAAGAAGAAGGTTGGAGTTGTTAAAGAAGTTCAGGCTTGGAGACCTCCTGAGGCTACCTGTGGACATAACAGGTCAAGGAGGAGGGCCTGTCATAATGATAAAGTCATCTAGGAGAAAAGATAAGGTTCTCCAGCAAGACCAATCAAAAAATTAAAGTATAAAAAATTCAATAGAACATGCAAATAAATAAATGCCAAATGAAATCGGAAAACTAGCTAAACTCCGGGAAGAAAAGAGGTTAAAACAGTTCTAAGCCTTGTTCGATCTTGTGTGGAGAGGCATTTTTGGAGTGGCTGTAGTCTTCTGCAGTCCTGGGAGGCTCTTGGGGTCCCATGGAACTCGGGAGCCTCCTGCACGCCTTCCACCAGCAGAGAACACTGAGCATGCTGGCCTGTCTCCTGCGTCCCACTAATTTGCTGCACCATCAGTTCCATACCATCTATGGTGGGGTCTCATGGAGGACTTTTCTGAAAGCCTCTTAGAAGGGGCATCCTCTAAGGATGCCTACAGAAAAGTGTCCCTGGCGCTGATGTCCTCAGGAACATGTTTGGGCGTTCCAATGTCCCCTTTCCCCACTCTAAGGTTGGGCATTGCAGGAGGTGAGCAGGGACATGAGAAACTTTGACACCTCCCTCCTTTTTGAACCCCACAAAGCCTTCAGGATGGAAAGGGCAATCTTTCCTCCTTTTCTCCTTATCAGGGCTACACCTCCCCTAGATAAACTTCTTTGATCTAGTTTAACAGGCCCACTATGTCACATATTAAAAGAACAGAACAAGAAAATTAGAAATCTTTTTCTGTCTTTATAACGTCTGTACTTGGGTCGTACTTTGCTGTTCTACATTGAAAGCCAAATATTAACTCTGTGAACGCCCCCTGTTGTGAAAATACTAACCACACCATTTTATCTCCTTCCTGAACATTGGTGAATGCCTCGGGTATAGTAAAGGAAAACAACCATATGCACAGAAGTGTCATATAACATCCACCCCCCCACACACACACCCCCCCACCCACACACACACACCCCCAGCCACACCCCCCCACACACCTTTCAATAAAGCTAAACCTATTTAAATTACAATGTAATTAAGCATTGATTTCAAGGAACGAACACTTTCACAGTGATGCTTCCTATGTAAGACCTTGCTACAATTGCCCATTTACTCAGGCCTTTTTCACCTCCTTTAATAAATTCTAATATTCTTTAAGTAACAGAAATTCTTGCTTCCTGAAACCCTCCCATCCTTTCTTCTACATTTAATTTCCTTCTTTCTGAAGTTCATTCTTCATTTGCTCTTTCACTAGATCTACTCTAAGTATATATCAAAATCTCTGCTTTTATTTTTCATGAAGATATCTTCCCAATGCCCTCACCTTTGAATAACAGTGTAGATGTGCATAGAATCCTGTTGATGCATAATTTTTCTCAATATTCTGGAGGCTGTAGTTCACTATCTTCTGGTCTTTATTTTTGTAATTGAAAGGTTTGGCATTCAAGTTACCACTTACTTCTTCTCATAGTCTTTTCTTTCTGATTACTTTTAAGATCTTCCTCTTGATTTTCGTGGTTCACAGTTTTTTTACCATATGCAAAAGGTCATTTAGTTCTACTCATTCTGATTAGAACTTCTTAAATCCAAGGTTTCATACAGTTCTCAATTCTGAAAAAATATTTGCTATTATCTCTTTGGCCTTTGTCACTCTCGTGTTCTCTTTATTCTCTCTTTCTAGAACACCAATTAGTTGCCTGCTGTATTTTTAAATTATCTATCTCTCTTAAACATTCATTTGCCTTTTCCATCTCTTTCTCTGAGTATTTTACCCAGAGCTGTCATCTAGCGCACTCATTCTCTTTTCGTTAGTGTTTAGCCTTCTGTTTTTGCCAACAGAGTTTTCAACGCCAAGGACTATATTTTTAATATTTTTAAATTACAGTGGATATTTTTAAAAAACCCTGCCTAGTAGATTTTTTACTTAATATTTTGTTATTATGCTTTTGAATCGAGTACTTACATCTCTATCCATTTATACTTTTTATAGTCCTTTCTCAGATTTTTTTTATTTGAGTTTATTGGGGTTCTAATCTTCTGTTTGCTGACCACAACTCACAGGGAATCATCTATGTGTGTGTGTGTATGTGTGTGTGTGTGTGTGTGTGTGTGTGTGTGTGTATGTCTGTATTTTGAATTATAAACTCATCTTCAGTAGCCTTGGTAATAATACCATGTAGTCTGAGGTATGGGAATTTTTTTCAAGAAGGTATTGAATTTATTTTTGCAAGGCATCTCAAAGATATCTTAGCTGGGGAAGAGTTTCTCAATGTCATAGTTATAGGCTTCATGAGTAGTGTAAATTTCAAATGCAAGAAGAAGCAAAGTTAGTATTTTGATTTCTTAGGGGAGATTTTTTTTTTCCTCCTCTGAGGACTCAGGTAAAGACAGAATAAATTCCGGTGATCTATATTTTCCACCAAGTACTAAAAGTTTTATTGTGATTACCAAAGTGAATAGTTTAGGTCTTAATATATTATTCCCTTTTTTTCAGATGTTACGTCATCAAGGATGAAATTCCTAACCTGACTCAAGTCCACTTTTTTTTTTAATTTTTAATATAGTCACCTCACCATGCTATACATTATTATTCATTTTTAATCAATTTTGGTAAATGTTTCATGCTTTCTTTGTCTTCATCAGGCTTTTTTTTTCCTTTGTATAATTGTAAACATGTTTGACAATTGTAATTTTGTTGTATTTTAAAATCTATATAAATAAAAACATACTTCTTGTCCTATTTTTTCTTGAATAATCTTGATTTTTAAAAATAATGCAGTCGCTGAAATATTATTTACATTTGTTTAACTTGTACTTGATTCAAACACTTGTTTTGCTTCTTCCTAAGTCACTTTCTTCATATATGAGCTTTTTTCCACAATTTGAGATTTTTCACTCATATAATCATGTAACCAATTTGTACTTCTTCTTCTTCTTCTTCTTTTTTTTTTTTAATGTTTCCTGGTGCTCTATTCAATTTTATATTTTAGCATTTGGGCTAAGTTCTTTTACTGATTTTAAAACAGATAAACTGTGGTTATCTTAATGCTATACTAGTCTTTATCAAGGCTAATGATATATGAGTTTCATTTTATAACAAACTCTTAAACTTGAATCTGGGTTTAAATTCAACCACTAATATGTTCACAGAACATATTTTCCATTTGTGAGTACTTTGTGTTGTTTGGTTGGCAATGGCACAGGTCTTCAATGTTGGTTATATTTACTCTGGAGAACACCAAGACTTTTCAAGGGCTAAATGGGTATATGCAGTTTGAAAACAATCATATTCCAGATCTTCAAATTCCATATAAAGTTTTTTTCTACAATTTATCTGCTTGAGAATTCACCTTTCAACAAGGCTTCAGATAAGTTCTTCTTCCCTTTTACACTCATCTTTAGCCATACTTCTCACACATCTAGTATTTTCCTATGAAGCATTCCTCCATAATATAAACCTCTTAGACATGAAACCTATGTTTTTTTGAATGTGTGGTATCAGGGAGGCTCATTCTGACAAGAAACCATGAGCTCACCAGTTCTGTCCATCTTATTAAGAAATTTTCCCAATAAAACTTTTTGTGTTTATTTTTTCAAATGTTTTAATATATTTATAGTTTTAGATCATGTACACACTAATAATTAACATCCTGATAAGTCAATTCAGTATAAATCCTTTAACCCTTAGAGCCATATATTCCTAGGAAATAAAAAAATTAGTAAATTTATATTTATGTACATCTTTTTAGCTGTGAAGATATACAACAGACAAGTTTTATGTATGGTTCTAAAAGTCAATAAGAAGTCATGATAGTCAGGAAGAGACTCTTGGGCCTAAGAATGTATTACATTAGGATATAACTCTGGAAGGACATAGAATAAATGTGTAAGGTAAAGCAGAAAGAGAAGTGATGCATAAGTTCTAGCAGTTTTAAAAAGCTTATTATTTTATTATAGACAACAGCAGAAAGCAAATCCCTATGATTTTTATATTCCATTGGATGCATTTTAAAACAGTGAAGCAAAGCATTTATTTTAAAAATTTTCATATGACCCTACCATCTATCTCCTCAGTATTTATCCAAGAGAAATGAGAATGTACATCCATATAAAGACTCATATGTGCAAATTCACAGAAGCTTTATTCACAATCATCAAAAAACAGAAGCAGCCCAAATGCCCTCATCTGGTAAACAAACAAATATTGGTATAGCCATACAAGGGCACAGTGCTCAGAAATTTATAAAAACAACAACTCCTGATACATGTAACAACACGCATAGCTCACAAATATATTATGCTGAGTGGAAGAAATGAGAGGTTATAGGCCAAGGACTATGTGCTTTTATTTATATGTCATTCTGGAAAAGGCAAAATTCTAGAGACAGAAATCAGATCTGTATTTAACAGGGGTGGAAAAAGAAGTTGACTACAAAGCAGAACTTTTGGGGATGACAAAAATATTCTATATCTTGATCGACATGGTGATTACACGACTACATACATTTCTCAAAACCATCAGAATGTACATCTAGGAAAGGCAATTTTACTCAATGTAAGTTATACTTCAATAAAGCTGATTTTAAGAAAAAAATGTTTACTTTTTATATCATTTGCAACTATTATAACTTGTGATGCAAAATTTCAATGGCTAGTTAAAATATGCAAAGACATTTTAGACAGTATTCTTTTTAAACAGGAGGCAAGTAAAAAAGCTAAAAACCACTGGGCTTCCTAAAAAACGAATGTCTGAGAATGTATTTCCATTGCGGCGATAGTGAATGATAACTTAGCTGGATATAGAATTATTGGATCTTAACATGTTGTCCTTTGTAATATAACAGTCACTGCTCCCTCACCACCCGACGCTTACTTTTTGCACTGGAGAAGAATGTGGTCAGGCTAATCTATTTAAGGGAATTTGATTTTGTTTGGTTTCTACATGGATGCATGTAGAGTGTTTTTCTTTGCCTTCAAAATTCAAGTTCTCAACAGGACAAATCTGTTCATTGCTTCCACAGTACATTTTGCCTCTAGTTCTTGAGTTCTTTTCAGTTCAAAAATTGAGAATTATTTTTTTAGATTTTCTGTCGTGTGTCATTACTTCAGACCCACTTTTTCCTGGTTCCTGTTTTGAGAGAAGAATGAGGCAGAAATCCCTAAATATCTGTATATTAGACTTCTATTCTCTGCTTTTCACATCTACCAAGTTACAGCTTGTTTTCATCGATTTATCCTGTTGCCTCACATGTTAGGAGACATTCCTACGTGTGTCCTCTATATCACTGGTAAGTTTTCTGCCAAGCTTATTTTGTTCTTTAGGCTTTCTAATACTGTCAAGACATCGTCAGCATTCTTTCTTTGTCTTCTCCAGCTCCCTTCTGCAGTTTTGCCTCTCTCTGTCAGCTTCACTCATTTCTCAGTCTTGTATCCTCCCACACTGACTTTATTAAAACCCAAAGCAGAAAAAGTAAACCATTTACTTCTGCTTCTTCTTTCCTCTGCCCATCCAGAGCTATGGTTTTCTTTTTCTATGTTGTAGATCTCTTTGAATAGATGTTTTCTGTTATTTATTTTCTATATTCTTATTCTTGAATGATAAAAACTCTTTCAAGACCAGATGTTTAGCAAAAGAGAGGGTGGTTGAAGACATTACCTTTGGATTGTCTCACTGTTCACCTGATGTGGTGAGAATTTTCCTTTCAGATTATAAGACGTAGGTCTGGCAGATGTCATTTTGTATGATTTGTTCAGATGCAGCAGCCTGGGAGCCTCAGAGGGAGGACCTGACCTCAGAGCACTCCCAGTGGGAGGAGGTATCTTTGCACATCCTGGTATTTGTTGGAAGGTGTTGCAAGGCCACCAGTCCGTATTAGGCTTCTGTTTGGACTCACCTATGTTTCAGGCACCCCTGACTTTTAGCCTTGAACCAGAGAAGTCCTGGTACCTTCCAGCTTTCCATGTGGGAGGCTTCTGCAGCTTATTAACAAACTGGTGATCTATTCCAGCAAAATGTGATGGCAGCTCAGTGCTCCTGACTGTTATGAACATCATCCTCACAGTTAGCCACTGCCATTCTAACTTAGGCGACAGCAGAACCTTCTCCAAAACTGCCTTGCCAACCCACCACGTTACTTCCTTCAGAGGGTATGTGGGGATCTAACTTTAGCCTTCCTTCAACCTGGCTCCAGGTCTATTCATTACATGTAGGAGAAATTTTTCGAAACTTCTGTAGATGACCCTCCCTCTGGTTTCTAAGTATAAGTTTTTCTCTTATTATTTTTTTAACCACTGAATCTAGAGTTTAAACATTTAACTCAGGACTTGAAAATAGGACAGCCGGTGTCTAATTTCACAACTCCCTCTAATTCAAAAATTGGTTCCTGCTTTTAGGCATGCACAATTCAAAGTTTAGGTGACAAATCAGAGGAGAAAATGGTGTCCGGATGAGAACCGAAAGTACTGTTGTGATAACTGTGATAAAAATGTGATTTGCCACAGTGAGAAGAGATGCTCAAACCTCCAACCAGCTCCTGTCCCAGCCATGCCCCATGTGGAAAGTGCTTTTTTCTGACCTCCATTTAACTGACTCACTGGATTAAGACACTCTCCAGTCCCTCTGAAACAGACTCACTGATTACTCCACACCCTGAACTCCTATAGCCCATAGTCTGCTTGCTGGCGTGCTGCATGTCACGGTGCATGTGGACACCTACGTCCACTTGTCTTGAACTGCATACTTAATAAAATAGCACCCGTTCCTGATTAAAATGCTTCAAAGTATAGGGATAGAGGGAACATTCCTCTACTTCATAAAATCTACCTATAAGAAACCCACAGCAAATATCATCCTCAATGGGGAAAAGCTGACAGCCTCCCTGTTGAGATCAGGAACACGACAAAGATGCCCACTCTCACCACTCTTGTTCAACATAGTGTTAGAAGTCCTAGCAACAGCAATCAGACAACAAAGAGAAATAAAAGGTATTCAAATTGGCAATGAAGAAGTCAAACTCTCTCTCTTCAGATGATATGATTCTTTATATGGAAAACCCAAAAGACTCCACCCCCAAACTACTAGAACTCATACAGCAATTTAGTAATGTGGCAGGATACAAAATCAATGTACAGAAATCAGGGGTGCCTTGGTGACTCAGTGGGTTGAGCCTCTGCCTTCGGCTCAGGTCATGATCTCAGGGTCCTGGGATCGAGTCCCGCATTGGGCTCTCTGCTTGGCAGGGAGACTGCTTCCTCCTCTCTCTTTCTTTGCCTGCCTCTCTGCCTACTTGTGATCTCTCTCTGTCCAATAAATAAATAAATAAAATCTTAAAAAAAAAGATCAGTTGCTTTCTTTTACATTAACAATGAAAATACAGTAAGGGAAATTAGAGAATCAATTCCATTTACTATCACACCAAGAACTATAAGATACCTGGGAATAAACCTAACCAAAGAGGTAAAGGATCTGTACTCAAGGAACCACAGAACACTCATGAAAGAAACAGAAGAAGACACAAAAAGATGGAAGACCATTCCATGCTCATGGATTGGAAGAATAAACATTGTTAAAATGTCTATACTGCCTAGAGCAATCTATACTTTCAATGCCATTCCAATCAAAATTCCACCAACATTTTTCAAAGAGTTAGAGCAAACAATCCTAAAATTTGTATGGAACCAGAAGGGACCCCAAATTGATAAGGAAGTGTTGAAAAAGAAAAACAAAATGGGGGACATCACATTGCCTGGTTTCAAACTTTACTACAAAGCTGTGATCACCAAGACAACAGGGTACCAGCACAAAAACAGACACATAGACCAATGGAACTGAGTAGAGAGCCCAGATATGGACTCTCAACTTTATGGTCAACTAATCTTCAACAAAGCAGGAACAAATACACAGTGGAAAAAAGACAGTCTCTTCAATAAATGGTGCTGGGAAAATTGGACAGCTATGTGTATAAGAATTAAACTTGACCATTCCCTTATACCATACACAAAGATAAACTTGAAATGGATAAAAGACCTCAACGTGACGCAGGAATCCATTAGAATCCTAGAGGAGAACATAGGCAGTAACCTCTTTGACCAATCAGCCACCGCAACCTCTTTCCAAACATGTCTCCAAAGGCAAAGGAAACAAAAGAGAAAATGAACATTTGGGACTTCATCAAGATCAAAACCTTCTGCACAGCAAAGAAAACAGTCAACAAAACAAAGAGGCAACCAGAATGGGAGAGGATATTTGCAAATGACACTACAGAAAAAAGGCTGATATCCAAGAGTTATAAAGAACTCCTCAAACTCAACACACACAAAACAGATAATCATGTCAAAAAGTGGGCAGAAGACATGAACAGACACTTCTCCAATGAAGACATACACATGGCTAACAGATATATGAAAAAATGCTCATCATCACTAGCCATCAGGGAGATTCAAATCAAAACCACATTGAGATACCACCTTACACCAGATAGAGTTGCCAAAATTGACAAGGCAGTAAACAACAAGTGTTGGAGAAGATGTGGAGAAAGGGAAACCCTCTTATACTGTTGGTGGGAATGCAATTTGGTGCAGTCACTTTGGAAAACAGTGTGGAGATTCCTTAAGAAATTAAAAATAGAGTTTCCCTATGACCCTATAATTCCCTATGACCCTGTAAATACCTACTGGGTATTTACCCCAAAGATACAGATGTAGTGAAAAGAAGGGCCATCTGTACCCCAATGTTCATAGCAACAATGGCCACAGTCACCAAACTGTGGAAAGAACCAAGATGCCCTTCAGTGGACAAATGGATAAAGAAGATGTGGTCCATATATACTATGGAGTATTATGCCTCCATCAGAAAGGACGAATACCCAACTTTTGTAGCAACATGGACGGGACTGTAAGAGATTATGCTGAGTGAAATAGTCAAGTAAAGAGAGTCAATTATCATATGGTTTCACTTATTTGTGGAGCATAAGGAATAACCTGGAGGACATGGGGACATGGAGAGGAGAAGGGAGTTGGGGGAAATTGCAGGGGGAGACGAACCATGAGAGACTGTGGACTCTGAGGAACTAACTGAAGGTTTTGGAGGGGCGGGGGGGGGGAGGTTGGGTGAGCGTGGTGGTGGGTATTATGGAGGGCACGTATTGTGTGGAGTACTGGGTGTGGTGCATAAACAATGAATTCTCGAACACTGAAAAGAAATTCAAAAAATAAATAAACATTTTTTTTTAAAAAATCACACAATTAAATGCAAACATAAGAAAGAATTTTGTTTCTACAAAAACAAAGTGAAACACTTCGGAGAAAAGTTGGGAATGAGAGTCGTTAAACATATATTTACAGCTGTGAATTAAGAACAAGACAACGCTAACAGATCCAGAAAGTTAAATAGTAAAAATCTAGAAGGACTCCTTTTTCAGAGTACTTTGAAGTTGTAGATCCACTTCAAGGCAGTGAAAACTGCATGTCAGGACAATGTACTACGGGAACAACTTGTGCAAGAAAGATGATTTGGGAATCCAGTTCAATGAGCACATACAAAAGAAAGGTCTTCTCATGGAAATGATGAAACTAATTGTCTTCGCCTGTTCGGGCACTATAAAAAAATACCATGATACTCTGAGTGGCTTATACACAGCAGAAATGTATTCCTCATAGTTCTGGAAGCCGGGAAGTCCTCACATGGTGGAAGGGGCTGGGGATCTCCCTGGAGTTTCTTTTATAAGACAGAAGTCCGATTTGCGAGGACTCCACCCTTGTGACTGAAGCACCATCCGAAGGCCCCACCTCCTAAAACCATCCCCTTTGAGGACAATGAATCCAACATGTGAATTCTCAGGGGACACGAACACTTGTGCTCTGGAGCTAATGCATCTTGATTCTGCTGACTCTCACTGCTGGAGGGTAGGAGAGTCTGAAGGTAGTTGCCTCTGTATCAGTCTCTCTCTTGCGTCTGGTTCTCTCTCTGCCTTTCTCTCTCTCTGTTCCTTCCCTTCATCGCCACCTCCATCTTTCACACTCTTTCTGTCACTGATTCTGTTACATTTGCTCTGCGTTTCTCTGTATGTGACTTGTGTGTTTTCCCTTCTCCCGCTTCCTCCCTCAGACACCAGCTAATAGTCCCTTGTTTCAGATACCATAGAATGACTAATGATGCGTGAGTAGCAGACTATTAACAATGCAGTCTTTGAGGAACCACAAACTCAGTCAGAACCCACAGGCATTTTCTGGTAAACCACTGTTAAGCCAGGCTCCACCTCCTCTGTATCCAATATCCCAGCTCTCTTATTCAGAATTAGATCAGCATCTTGGGCTCAATACCTAAAATTCTGGCCTTGAAGTTTTGAGGAAGAGACATAGAGAGGGCATACACTACAAATGCTGTTCTCAGAATCTGCATTAGTTGTTCAAAAATCTATTAAAGTGTGGAATCAAAACAAAATACCCATGTACCTCAGTCTATTTCGATGTGTGATTAAAACTAGTGAAGGATATCCTTGAGGAAACACTGCCCTTCCCCCTAGTGGTCCTACTTGGACATAGAATCCTCGGTTCCACAGAACAGTCTTTGATCTATTCCTGTATTTCTCATGTGGTCTTGACCTAAGTCTAGAATCCAAATACACCTTCTCAGTCAAGGTGTCTAGTGTTGTGGAAAGAGTGTAGAATGTGGAATAAGATGGAATTCCAACTATAAGACTTTGGGACCTTCTTTTACTTTTCTCAAATTCCATTTTCTCATCTATGAAATGAACATAACTTACCTCACAGGTTGTTGTGGGGATCAAATGAGATTAAGGTATACACGATGCTCAAGCAATTGGTTTGGCCTCCCGAATGATAAATCCCACAATAAATACCTTTGCAATAAATCCTGAGAGAATTTTCCTCTCTTAAAGATTATGACCAGTGTAGGGGCACCTGGGTGGCTCAGTGGGTTAAAGCCTCTGGCTTTGGCTCAGCTCATGATCCCAGGGTACTGGGATTGAGCCCTGCATCGGACTCTCTGCTTAGCAGATAGCCTGCTTCCTCCTCTCTCTCTCTGCCTATTTGTGATCTCTGTCTGTCAAGTAAATAAGTAAAATCTTAAAAAGAAAAAAAAAAAGATTATAACCACTGTAGGTTCTAAACAATGTGATCGAAGAACTCCAAACGTTGAGGTTCATTGTATCCAGAGATCACAACAATGAGTACTGTGTCTAGGAAGACCTAACAATTGAGTTCAGATTACAGTTTGATCCTGTGTAATGTGATGGTGTCTGGTCGGACCGTGGCATAGTAAGAGTTTGCCTTTCAGATTCTTTCACAAATATGGATAGTATAACGGACACCACATCTGCTACACAGTGGTAAGTATTTGGGATGGAAATTCCCCTTCCTCCCTGCCAACTAAATTCACAAACAGGATGCCCCAAAAGAAGAAGGATCATTCTTCTGTCAAGGGCCTGTGAGTAACTGTGCTGCCTGGATGGAAAATTCCAGACTTCTCTCTCTTCCCTCTCAGAACACACACATGCACGCACACACAGCACGTCAGCAGTTGTAGAAACAAAGATGACTCTTCAAAATCAATTTCTGTGATAGTAGAGCATAGTTAAGACTGTGAACTTTAGACAGATACAAGTGGGTTTGAATCCAGATTCTGCCACTTAACCAGCTATATGATGTCAGGAAAATAAGTCAACCTCTCCAAGCCTCAGCCAAACATCAAGTGAAGCTAATAATACCAACTCTATAGGGCTATTGTTTAAATGAAGTGGTATCATAGGTGTTGGTTTATGGTACTTGACACACATAGCAATACTCAGTAAGTAGTAGTTGTAGTAGTAGATGCAGTTCTTTCTATTTAAAGCTTTATTTATTTTGAGAGAGAGCAAGAGAGAAAGAGAGCATGGGGTGGGGAGGGGCTGAGGGAGAAGGAGAGGGACAGAATCCTCACGCAGACTTCCTGCTGAGCACAGAGCCTAACTTGAGGCTCCGTCCCAGGACCCTGAGATCATTACCTGAGCCAAAACCAAAAGTCAGATGCTTAACTAACTGAGCCACCCAGGCATGCCAGTACACACAGTTTTTGCTGGTGTTGCTGCTGTGGTCACCATCTGACTTGAGATCTAAGCAACACTTCCGTAGAGAGTGAGGGCTGGGGAGGAAACCAGGCAGCTCTAACTATTCTATGATCCCAGAATGAGGGCTCACTGGGACTTTCTCCCTTTCCTCCTCTTCTCTCAAAGGAGAACAGTGAATGTTTTCATGGTCTCCACATGATGGGCACGAAATCTGCATCCAGTCCCCACGCCCTTCACCCATACCAGGGATACCTGGAAACCCCCAATGATTTGTGAGCCTCATACCAGCATTTAGGACTTTGAAATGAAAATGTTGGGTGACTTTATTCTGTGCCCTGGCAATCTCAGCCCTTCTAACAGTTTCAACAGCTTCTAGTCATAACCCTGTGATTTGAGAACAATGAATCTTAATATAATTGAGTTAACTGTATCATTTTTAATGTAAGACAATCTTGATTACAGCCAAAGGGCACCATTAATACGCTGAAGGAATGGCCGAGATTTTAGCATGTGAATGTTGTACAGAAAATAGAACTAATTAGCACTAATTTAATTCGAAGATTAAAGAAAATTCTGCTTTTAATTTTTAATTTAAGACAAACCATTTTACTCCGAACAAAGAAAGAATAATAAGTACATTTTTTTCCATCTGACAGGCAATTTTTACTTTTGCATTATTACACTAATATGGGACTGTGGGAATCCTGACCCCATTAGAGATCAAATAATCAGCATTTAATTATTGACAGCAAATTAATATTTAATAAAGACACAAGGGTTCCGGTATATGAAAGAAAGGCACCAAGGTTCTGCTGACCCAGAAACGTCCAGAAGGTCCCTTAGTCAGAACGTGATCTCCTAGCCGAGGGTACAAGTCTGGATCCCCAAAGGGTCATGACAATTTATTTCCATCCCAGCTACCAAGATGAAGAGCAGGAAGCCCAGAGTCTGAGCAATTGCCCCTTTGAGTTCCTACTCCACCCCCCACCAGGTCTTCCTTAATCAAGCACTTAAGCTAAATAATACATCGAATGTCATAACCAAAAGGAGGACAGTCATAATAAAAAAATAATAGAAGAAGTGGCCAATCCCTCTTTTTATTCTGCAAAATAATACTGACTTTTCTTTGCTGTGGGACTGCTTGTCAGGGATAATTTCTAACCAAAGAAGACATAATGGATTTACAATGAAACGCTGATGCTTTCCCCCAGCCTCCCAAAGATTCTGAAAATAAGTACTATTGCATTAGCAGTCCAAGGAAAGCCAAGAAAAAGCTGTTAGCTGATTTCCCGAGAAAGCCAGAGCTGTGTGCAGAGAGTGGCCTGTGGGTGACCTGGTGTGGGCTCTAAAACCTGGCTGTACTCCCTTTAGATCTCAGCAGCAAAATGCAGACCAGGTCCCCTCTGGCCTGAGGAACTGATGGCAGCTGCCCCAGAGGGCAGTGTGCTTGAACCAGGATGAGGGGCTGCATATCCACCACCGGTTCCCTGGCTCCAGACCTCAGACTCTCACGCTGTGGTCCCATCACCTACCCGTCTCTCCACTGGGGTGATCCCTAGGCTCTGCACATGGACCATGTCCAATCCTGAGTTCCTACACAGTGATGAGTCCCTCTTGTACATAGAAAATAGAAGGGCCTCCCTTCCATTTATGGGGCCTAGGATACGGGACATTGCCTAGAAATGCAGTTTATGCTAAGATGTATTACTGAGTGCTCATTTCAAGACTTCTGCATGCAGTTTGTGTGGCCTTGAGTCAGCAGAGTGTTGTCCAGTGGACAGAGTGGCTGAGGACCACATTGTCCCTCACCGCTTACTAGTTGGGTGACTTGGCCACGCCATTCAGCCTAAGTCTCACTTGTATCTATAAAATAAGGATACGCTTCGGTAGACTAAATGAGTTAATCCACAAAAAGTGATGACATATAGCAAGGTCAATGTTAACATTTGTGAGGTGCAGAGGAGCCAAAATACATTCTGTTAGCCCAAGACAAAGGAAAAAAGGGTCTGACGCTGCTGGCATACATGTATACATTCTACTCTCTTTGGGGCCCAAGTCTCTGTAGACAATATTTCATTCTGGGAATTGTTTTCCCCCATTAGTGTGGCTCCAGACGTCTGCCTTTGGGACTCACATCACCTCCCTCTGCAGTGCTTGGGTGGTGGAAGGGGTCAGGAAGGAAGCACACTGGCCCATGGAGATCTCTGAGAGCTGTTTGCCCAGACAGAGCTTCCAGTAAGGAATTCATCAGCCATGGCAAGGGTTAGAGGACTTGCAGCAAGTTAATGAACTTGGTACGCCTCAGTTACATAACCTATAAAAATGGGAAGACAGTAGCACGTACTTAGGGCTGCTAGGAGGTGCTGAACGGGACCTGGCAGACCGAGGGGACCACACACACCCCTGAGTGTGTGCTGAACATCAGGAGCCTTATAACCCATCTGCTCAGTCTGGCGTATCCTTCAGATACCTGGCGTCTTAGTCCTACCACTTCCTCGTTGACAAGCTCTACAAGGAAAGTTAACAACAGGCAAATACTCTTAACAAGATGCTCTCTGCCAGGCCAGCCTCCTTTTTGTAGAGACTAAGGAAGGAATCATGTACACAGAATCACACAGCAGTTGAGCTCAAGGAGTGTGTGCAGTATAGCTGTTTGAATTAGGGGAACAAAAGAGGCGCCTGATGGTCTTTTGTTTGCATCTTAGTGAGTTGACTTTATAATGTTTGAATAAAACAGGCACAGGATTTAGATTGAGAAAGCAATTGAACCTGAAATCCCAAAGTGCTTTGAGAGATCCAGAAGCTGAGAGCAGCCTGCAGGAGAGGTACTGTGTACAACAGGCAGCTGCTGATAAGATCCCACAACTTAGAAGAGTCTCCCGGATCAAGACTCAGCACAACAAAGCAGGCCAAATTCTTAGCCTATCGATGCTTGATAAATCATAGCTACTGAAATCATTGGCACTGACCAAGATCTCTACTCTTTCTGCGTTGGATCAACACAGAATTGGAAGGATCCATTGTTGGGACGTAAGACAACTTTGTCAAGATGGGGAGATGGAGGTCCAGAGTCCGACTGCTGTCTTGAGGTTGCGCAGTGAGAGTGAGACAGAGCCAAGGCACAAATCTGCTCTGCTTCATCCAGTCTGGAGTTTTCATCAGGAACTCTACCCTTCTCCCACCTGGGAAGTCAGCTGATAAGGGAAACAGAGGCAGCACCAACTTGGATGCTGGATTGTGCTCTGCTTCTACATGGGTTGGACTCCATAATCTCTAGGGACACCCCCAATTCTGAAGTTCTGTCTCTGTAGAGCTCCCTTAGCATATTCCTATGGACCCAATAGCTAAGAACAGGACAAAATGGCAAAAGCTTCTGAAGGAAAATTCCCAAGTGAGCGTTTCGAAGGAATAGAGTCTTCTGAGTCCAGAGAGTCCAGCTAGTGAACCAGTCCCTTGAACCCTTAACCATCTCTCTTTTCCCACAAAAACGAGCTCAATAACCAAGAGAGGCTGCGTACTGTCCTGAGACCATCTGCCCAATGTCGCTCTTGCATAAAGAGACAATTCTGAGTAAATTCCAGGCCTGAAAGGGGCATGTAGAGAAAACTCTGCAGATAAATTACCTATTTTGCCCAAACACTGCTAAGGGATCTGCAGAACTCTCTCAAGATAGCAAACTAACATGACTCAGGCTTCATTTGTCACTGGCTCTAACCCAGGGGTCAGAAGCCTGTGGCTTACTCTTTCCCACTATCAACACCCTGTGGTACTCTCAGATATAGATCTGATTCCTTGCCTTTTGTGAGGGAGGGGGGTACTCTGGTCCTGTATCCCATGGGTCCTGATCCTGCAAGCTATCTTCCCAGGCTCCCTTATCATCTAGCTTCCAGATGAATTTAGTCAGCAGGAGGCACCACAGGGAGACCAGAGGCAGAAGGAAGGTGTTTCTCTGCCTCAGGTGGCTTCTCTAGCAGCGACTGCCTTTCCTCTTTGGCTCTGGGTCATACTGGACAGGCCTGCCTTAGTTCCACATTTCACTGGGTGACCCAAAATGCTGCCTCTTCCTTCTGTCCCACCAGGCCCAGAGCAGTATACTCAGCAGTGCCTTCTTAATTTGCTAAGCTCTGGTCACAATGCTGTCGTCTGTTTGACTTTTCAGCTCCTCCAAAATTTCCTGCATTAAAACCCATCTACCATAAACACTTGAAACTCTCTTTTTTTTCTGATTAGGCCACAACTGATAGACAAAGTGGCTGGGATACAGCATAGTTCGAATATAATATTTGTATTTATCGTCATTTAAGTATACATAAGCACGCACAGCATCCATCAAAGACTGTGATAATTGCCCAGCCCACCTCCATAAGGAAAGAGAGACAGGGAGCGGACATTTATTATCTGTTTTATGCCAGGCCCTGTGATAATTTTTCCATTCATTGTATTATTTAGTCCTTATAACAATATCAAGAGGTAGTCTTTAATATCCAAATACTCAAGAATGAGAAAACTAAGGCCAAGAAAGATCAAGGAACTTGACAAATGCTGTGTTGCCTGAGAACAAGGATTTCAACCTTGACCTCCCAAGCAAGCCAGTATCCTTTCTTCTATACCAGAATTGTAAAGGCATGCTCATTTTTTATTTGTTTTTATTGTGGTTGTTGTAATTGGCAGTCCAGACCACTGTGCAAATATCATCTTACTCTGACCCCATTTTATAAAATTAATAAAAGCTCCTCTGTTCAGATAGCTCTGGTTAGAACAAGGATGGACCCTTAAATTTGACCATCTCCTCTCCCCAACAGCATCACCCCAAGGGCTACTTGACCCATTTTGGAACCCCTCGCTCCTGTCCATAAAATGGACACCTGTTTGGCTTCCTTGTGTCAAGTCTCTCAACCCAAGCTCTACTTAGCTGCCCAATTAACTTCCCTCAATCTCCCCTCTCATCATGTTGTTCCCTGCTCAAAGAAGGTTTCTTTTTGTTGCCAGATTGATAACAAATTTCTCTTTTGGCACTGATGACCTGGAACAGGCCAGTCTTCTCATGGTTTACACCCTTGTACTCCACCAGAAGAAGAACTACTCTTGCATTCCAAACATTCCCATCTTTTCCAACCTGATAGTCTTCCATATGATGTGTCCTCCTCCTGGAACACTTTTCTGCACATTCCCATTGGCACCTGCCAGGCCGCCATTAATCCTACTAGGATCATTGTAATTCACTTTCTCCATGAAGCGCCCCAGCTGGGTGTGATTTCAGGCCCTAGATCCCTTTTCCTGATATTCTCATGATATTCTGACTCATCTTAATGTTATTTGTGAGCATTTCATATCCTTGCTTGAGAGCTGAGAATCATGCCTGTGTTTCCCATTGCTCCTGACATGCCTTGCATATTTTAGGCATTCAGTAGGGCTTGTTGAATTGAACAGAGTTGACAGTTATTTAGTTTAATTTAGTGGCAGGTCAGGAAAGCCCCCTCTTGTAAATTGTAAACTAGGCAAAGTTTGACATCCCTTATCCCATCCATATTTTCTTTCCCTCCCTGATGACTCTCTCTCTCAGAGATCCTTTTTACCCACCCCCCTCCCCAAGTTGGCCCTTAACAGATCCCTGAAAATAAAACATAAGTTCAGGGATAACTGAAAACTTGAACCTGGGAAGAGCCTTTCTCCTGCCTCCCAAGGAAGGTGCCATCTGAACCTCCCATGATGAAGAGAAGCTGACCCCTCACTGTCATGCCCCAGAAAGCCTGAGCTAATGATGCCTAGCACACCTCCTCCCAATGGTGGGAAGCCTCACTCTTTTAAGTGAGGAAAGGGGTCCTGGCATCAGGCATTCCAAGTTTGGGGTCAGTCACGTTCCCTGCACTTTCACATTTGTTGTCCCACTCATAAAGTACGACTCTTGCTGCTGTCATTTTACAATCTTCATATTCTTGAAGAAAATGCTCCTTTCCTCTTAGCTTTGCTCTCCCTTAGCCCCATGCCCAGACTAACTAGTTTGCTCAGGTAGGGGCTTTCTTGTGTGCTTTAGCAAAAAGACATTTAAAGGAAGTACAGTTAGGCTTCACAGAGGCCAGAAGTTCATTTGGCAGATTTTTGTGTGTCACTTTCTTTTTCTCTACACATGGCTTCTCATCCCGGCCTGGGGCTCTTCTCACTGCATCTTGGCTTCCTCGGGTATTTCAGTTCCCACTCTCCCATCACAGTGACAGAGAACACTGGTTTGGCACCTTTCTTGACCAAACATTGTGTGACCTTTTCGCTTTAGGCCCCACCACTCTCCATCTGTGTCTTTCTCTTCCTCCAGAGCCTCACTGTAGAGAACCCAGCTGGCCTGACCCAGGTCCAGGATCGACCATCACTGGGCCAATGACTGGCTCATGATGTCAAGGCCCTGTGGTGCGGGTGGGCGGGGGTGCCTACACTCAGCCGTTTGGTGGGGGTCCTGGCTGCATTACTATTTCAAAGATGAAGGTATGAGTACAGAGTCTGAGATACTTGTAGGAATCTCTGATGAGATGTCTTGGCTTATGAAGACAAAGTAGAAGGTGAAAGAGGAAAGGGAGAAAGGGAAGATGGCAGGAAGGGGAGTAAAGGGGAAGGAGAGAAGGGAGAGTGGGTGAAGGGGGGAAGAAGGAAGGAAGGAAGGAAGGA
The DNA here is from genome assembly GCF_964662115.1 of Mustela nivalis. Classification (NCBI taxonomy): domain Eukaryota; kingdom Metazoa; phylum Chordata; class Mammalia; order Carnivora; family Mustelidae; genus Mustela; species Mustela nivalis. Next base: position 76,502,238 of record NC_139028.1, on the reverse strand, counting down.
AGGAAGGAAGGAAGGAAGGAAGGAAGGAAGGAAATACCACTAAAATGTATGGAACCTCTGCTATGTACTAAGCACAAGTTAGGCCCTGGAACGTCCATCATCCAATTTTGGCCTCACCGTAATTCCTCCAAATAGCTATGACCACTTCCTCTTGCCCTGTGGAAAAGACTCAGACTCAGGAAAGGGAACTGGGTCATCCTGCCATCAGTGGAAGAGCAACAGTTTGAACTGGGGGGTATCTAACTTCCGCACTCAGGCCTGTTAAGAGTCTCATCTGAGGTGGAAATTCTGGGTGATAAATTTGAAGAAATCACAGCAAAACCAGTTTTCCTTTAAACAATCAAAACAAAGATTGACTCTTGACTCTTGAAGACTGTGAATTGATACCTCACTGCACTGGTTACTTCTTTCTGCCTGATGGTTTAATTATTAGTAGCTCAGTGAGTTTCATCAGAGACCTATTGTGCCGCTGTTGGCAAAACAACACTGGCATCTTGTGTTCAATAATTAAAAGCAGGAAAAACAAACATTCTCTTTGGAGCCCTGGATTTATAAATAGCAATGGTGTATGATTCCTTTAATCAATAACTAGGCTATCTAGCCTGGTTTGGACGATACAGATGATGGGCCTTCTTGTTTCTTGATTCTCCTTGTCTGCTCTGAACTTACAAAATCCAGCTGGGCAGAGACTGGGTCTGTTGGGTACCTGAGCTATCTCAAACCCTGTCTTTTGGTCACATGACTATTAAAAGCTAATTTTCTAAAAAGGCTAAATCATGGCTTTTAGATACACATGAGATATAAAATATGTAATGAACATGTGTGAAAGAAAGAGTTGGAAAAGAGGCTATAACCTTTTCAAAGGAGAAATCACAGAACCATAAATTGATACAGAGTAAAGGAATGTTGAAATAAATTTACAAACTGCTATTATACTGGTTTGTTTGTTTTGTTTTGGAGGGTGTGAAGGGAGAGAGTTAATTAAACCTACACTGGACAGAATTTATTTGCATTTCCATTGACAAGAATGATTTTGCATTGCTACCACCAATCCACAACTTATATTGTAAAATAGCTCAAGGACAATGAAAGGCTAAAATCAGATAAGCCTCAAGCAAGTGTGCTCTAGACAATGCATAACTTTCTGTTGGTTACATCTAGTATCTTCCTTGCTTATTCCAAATCTCCTTACATGATATGGTGAAAAACATGTGTTTGAGGGTCAAATGTAGGTTGAAAATAACTCTACTGCTCATTTCTCAATTGCTATCGGTCATGTTTGATTGATTAAAGCTCTCTGATCCTCAGTGTTCTCATCATAAAATAGGGGTAAAAATAACCACTTTACAGGTTTCATCTGAGGATCAAGTAAATAACCAAGAACTTAACATAGTATCTGACACAAAGTAGTATCCGGAAGGTGTTCATTCCTATAAGCCTTTCCCCTGGTCCTAAGCTGCCCAGAGACCCCAGAAATCAATCTCTACTTGGTGATGGCCAGCAGGGCTGCGTTAAGAAAGTCGACATTCCAGGGCCCCCATCTCCCTCTGGCCTTTGGCAAAATAACACAGAACTATCACATCACAATAATCGTGCTCCTGAGCCTGGAGCTGAGCTGAAATTTCAAAAGGAACGCACGATCAGATGCTACTGGAGGCCTCCATCCTTGGAGAGCAAGAAGGAAAAGAGGCAGGAGAACCAACATCTCTCCTTGGGGTCCCTCAAGTCCTCAGAGTCAACACACATGGGATTCAGCCCTAGAGAGGAGAAATACAGAAGAGAATGGAAGTCCACGTGATGTGTCTACCTGTCAATCCCAGCAGTGCTAGTTGTAAATGCTATTAAGTCGATGCTCTTTCATTCAACAAATGCATCTGTCACACACTGTAGGACCAAAGCAATGGGGTGTCGTGGGAGGTGATGAGGTCTTGGAAGCAGGTTGATGGGGATTAGCTCTGCCCCGAACTCTGCTATGGATTAGCTCTGTGATCATGGGGGAGTTCAGTCACCTCCTTAGCCTCAAGTTCCTCCTTGGGAAAAGAGATTAACAATAGCAATTTACTTCAAGTATTTGCAGGATTCATGAAATCGTATTTGTGATGGGCATAGCAAGTCGATGAACAATGAATGGTAGCTAAAATAAACAAAGATGGAGAGGGAAACTGGGCTCCACACTGGTCTGTGTTGACATTCAATTAGGAGTATGTACCAACAAAGCCAAAGACAGGACTTTCAAATCAACGTGAAGAAGAACTAAGACAAGGAGAACCTCCACCATTATAGTTTTTCACCTGTACACAGCCCGTGAGTTGCTTCTCTGGCTAAGATAAGGATTTCTCAGCCATTCAGAGGGGCTGTGACCACAGATGCACACATACGTCCAGCCTGGTCCAGCCTCGGTGTTCCAAAGCGGCATACAGGAGCGGTGAGCTGCACCTTTCTTCTATCACAATCACTGAAGGGGAGGCTAGAAGGTCTTGGTGCCAACTAGGAAATAGGTGCCGTTAGAAGCAGTGCCAGTGCCTCATGTCCACTTGTGGATCTCAGGCCCTTGTCCCCTCCAAAAATCTTTTTTTTGTTCTCACTTTCTTAGATCATTGACATTGAAAAGCATCTGCCAAGCTGTATCTGCTGGCTGGGTTTCTTGTGCTCTGCTCACAGCAGGGAGGGGACTTTGAGAGGGGGCAGAACTGACTCCTGTGCCCACCCCTCACGTGGGTATGAATCCCTTGTCCTTCGCTCTAGTATATCATACATATACTTCATCCCTCTTCCTAAGTGCTGTACCCCATGTCCTGCTACCCCACAATGACTGAGGAGCGAGACTGTGTAACAAAGCCTCTGTAAGTTCACCAATACTGACCTTCTAGGGAACCTGGCCCCTCTCTTCCCTGGACCACCCAGAGGCTGTATTCTCTTAGTATAGACACCAAGAATAGACTCACTTTGTGTGTCTAGGGCAGATATGTGAGCCATTCCCTTGGATGCCAACTTCTCAAGAAGCTGCCCATGTCCCGCAGCTTTGCTCTATGGTTCAAGAACCCTGCATGTCAAGGTTTAGTGTTCGCCCCTAATTCTGTGAGTTCCAGGGAGGTTGTAAAGCTTTCCCACCTCGAGATAGGTGCCATCTGAATAAGATGTCAGGTGTTTCGGTGAAAAAGACCTGTTCCAAACTGAAAAAAAAGAAAGAAATCTAAGTATTTAAAAGGGGAATGAGAAGGCTCTGCATGAGCTTATTTGTTTATTCTGGAAGGGAACCACTGAACCTTACACAAATGGTATTCTTCACAATGTACAAACGGAAATACTTTCACAGATAGGTGGATGACTTTTCTTTTCTTGAATCTGTAACAAAACTTGCCTGGAAATTCCATGACGGAATAGTAGATGATTTTCCTGAGCCACAGAGCCAGGGAAAGAGAGAGTCAATGGATTCCAGAATGGACACCCTTCCCAGAGGCTGAGCCTGGTTCAAAAATCCAGACAAGGCTCTCTACTCCTGTCTAAGCCCTAGGGCTGCTCCTGGTCTCCCTCTGCGGTCCAGCCCAGTGGGTGTCTGTGGACGAGTGATAAGTTAAGCAAAGCTAATGTCAGATCAGGCATGATGGAGAGTGTATATCCCTTCTTGAGACTCTTTATCACTCAGAGTGAGTGTTTTACTGCCCTGCATAGAGGTTGCCATAAAACACTATTTTAAGGAGCTTGAAACCATATTTCATCCATTAACGTCCTCTTGCCCCAAGAGGCAAAACAAACTAGCAGGTGGCTCAGGATTAACATCTTTATTACAGATGACCTCACTATTGTGTTCTCTATAAAGAAAAAATATTACAAAGCATTAACGCACTTTAACTATTAAATTAATACAGATTTACGGCTCATATCCGGATCTAAATTTCTTAGCTTGCAGGGTCGTTATTTTTCTGTGATTTTTTTTTTGACAATATTGCTAATGGGGACCAGAGCAAAATTGATATGAACTGTAATGGTAGATGCATGAATTCAGGGAGGCAGCGGGTTATGTCTCTTCATAAATCACTCCAATGGTAGTTTTGCACTAGACCTTACACAAGTATTTTCAATATTTGAGCAATAGCCACAGAAGGATATTTAGCCAAGAGGATGCAAGTATAAGATTCCAATATTTACTTTGTTCTGACAAATGGCAAGACACGAAGGCTGTGCTTTAATTACTTGGAGAGGCCTTGGCGCATAACTCCCCCTCCCCCACAAAACTCTCTCTCACGCTTAAAGTAGCCATTACTTATTCTATCTTCATGCCTCCCTATTGAATGTTGTTTGTTTTCATATGTGCTACAGATTGAAGTTGCCTTCATTCCTACACCTTTCTAAGATTCTGGATGAGGGTATATACACTGATCACCAAATAGGAAGCAAACTCTCAATCACATTGTTAATGGCCAGCAAGCACCCAAAAACCCAAAGTTTGCAAAAATGGATTATTGCACATGGCTCAGGACTGAGGCTGAACAGAGTCTTCCTCCTTCCTTCTGAATGTGAACCTCAGGACCTCACAGTCATCCACGCCTTAAGAGAGTAAAAGAGAGAAATGTCCCCTCTGCCAGTCTACCGACTAGGCCACGTGGGCGAGGAGCAGGCAGAAAGCTCAAGAGAGGACAGAGGTTAGGAAGGCATTTGCATGAGCTCTGACCTTGATCCCTGAGTCCCTTTCCCACCCCGGGGCAGCACGGCCTTCAAATGTGAGACTTTCTACACTGGTCTTCTCAGCTTCTCTCTGGGGACACATGGTTGTAACCACCGGTTTCCCACCAGCGTCCTGAGGGAGCAGAGAAAAAGGGTCCTTGACAGCCAGCTTGAACTCCCCATGGGCTTGGGGGTGAAAACCTTGGAAGACCATAGAGTCTCATTTCCAAGGATTTGCAGTCCATCTCACCACCACCCAGTCCAAGTTTCCTGTATCACTTGGGGCAAGATAACATCTTGACGTGTGGGCTCTAAAATGTACATAATCTGTGCCTTGGCTCAGTAACTTCCTCCCTACCAAGTCCTTGAAAAAAATACATGTGTGTGTGAAACAATGGCAAAGTGTCTTGAGAGCTAATCTGCTTTGATAAGCGCAGTATTGATGGCTCCCAATCCTAGTGCCTAGTGCGGAAGGCCAGCCAGTGAGGCTGTCGGGGCAGGAGGACCAAACAGATCAATTCCTGACCCCACTGACTCGGGACAGGGCGAAAGGGCAGGTGCATGTGCATGTGCACACACACGAGGGGAGCAGAGAGTGCATGCGCCCTAGAGGTGAGGTCGAGGGGCAGGCTTCCTTCCGCTCCCTCTTTAAGTTGTGAAAGCCCCTTCGAAAATTGTCACTCTTGGAAACCAACAAAGGGTCCTTTCAAAAGGGCACCTGAATGGGAGACAGAGTTTTTTGGCCAAGAACCGACTGCTAGGAAGAGGGGGGGGAAATGTAGGATTTTGCCAAAACCCAGCACTGGTGATAACTGTCATCGAAGGATTGACAATCTAGCTTTGGGAGCCTCCAAGCACAGAGTTCTCCTTCCTGCCCCATCGAGATCGAGAATCCCTCTTTTCTTCCCCCTTCCATCCCCATCATGAGGAGTCTGAGACCTGTCAGAAGAGAAAGCTTCAGGAAATTTTTCATCCACCCAAAGAAAACTTCGTCTCAGCGAAGAGGTGAACACGTGCGTGCTTCTGATAGTCCCTGACAGCTTTGGCCTGTGGTATTAGCAGCCCAGCTGAGGACGAAACACAAAAAACATCTTCCTGAGAGACAATATAGTCTGTGAAACATGGCTGGCATTGGTATTTCTTGATCCTTCCCAAGAATATAAGCCACGTAAGAGGTAGCTTTCTTCCTTTCTCCTAATACATGTGTATCTGTTCACATGTGTGTGTCCACTGCGTGTGAGCATTCACTGCCTTCTGCACTCTGAGCATGCACAGGCAATCAGATGCTGCTGGTGTGCTCGCAAGCACACCCTAGGAATAGCTAGCCATCTGGAAGTCTGCACGTGCATCAGTGATTAATAGATGCCCGTGTGCACACCTGGCACACAATTTCTTATGTGTACACACCCAGGTGTGTTGTGTGTGACCCGGAAGGCCTGGCATGCACACGTACAAGAGCCCTTGGGGGTTCGGTGTGTTTGTGTGAATCTGAGTTCCTAAGCCCTACCACGCACCAGGCTGTTCGCAGCCAATGTTGAGCCGCTAATGATTTTAATGAGAGTGCCTTCTGGATTCATATTTTTTTCATAAAATACATCACACTAAAACCAAATCAATGAGAAACATTAATTAGGGCCTTTGTAGATGCCTTCTGTGGTGGTGTTTTTCTTTTGAGAAGCACCAGACGAAGAATGCTGGGCTTTATTTAAGCTAAGTTGTTTGACATTTAGATGAGAGAAAAAAGGGGAAGAAACTAGCCAGCCCAGGAACCGTTTTTGACAGCTCTTTGTCATGCAAGGGAGAAGAAAGGCACTGGCTGTGAGAGTCTACTTTGAAGCCCTGGAAATTTGTAATGAAAAATTTAAGATACAAGAGAGGCAGAAAGATGAGCTATTCACGGGGCTCTGCATATATTAACACTTGTAATGCAAACTAAAGGTTTGCTATGTGTTTTTATAATTTGGCCGCTAATAAATATCTTCCAGAAGTGCTTTGATTTTCTAAGCTTGGGTATGGAGTTCGAATCCATTAAAAAGTAAAAGAAACAATTGGCATTGGACTCTGGTCCCTGATTAGGGGACTGTGCACATCAATTATTACAGACAGACCACTGACTGATTTCAAAGGATGCTGGATGCCCTTGCGTGCTCAGAGGGAGCCATGCATCTGTGGACATCTCCTCCACTGCAACCAGCCTCCATGCTGACTTCTAGGTCAACTGGTCTCAAGCACCTGATCATTCCTCTTCCTTGGCCAACTGGGCATGATTACTGACAGTGCTCTCCACAGAGACAGGCAGAAGCTGGGTGTCCACTGAGGAAATTCTCAGAAAGCAACATCTTCATTACTGAAAGGGCAGAGTTCCTGTGACATCGAGACAACCTTTGCAAATCTGGGATACTAAAGGCAAATCAATTTCACCCATTCATTACATCTCTGTGGGCTGAAATCACACTCTTCATGCCCAGCCTCAGTTACTGAGGCTTTTGCCATGGTCAGTCCAATGTGTCTTGGCTTCCTCTTTTCTTTTTAGATCTTTCAATGTCATATCTACTCTTTTTTCTTCTTTCTGGAACTTCTGTTGTTAACAAAAGCCAACATCTTCACACTCATCAAAATTCTCTCCTCTTTCCCTCGTGAGTAGGAAGACATGCTACAGTAGCAGAACAAGTGTGGACTTGGTGGTCAGCTAGACTCATGTCTCAATCTCATATGACAATTGGAGGGACTGAGAGCACAAGGCCAAGGAATGTGAGAAGAGCAGGCTAGCAGATTCAAGGCTGAGCACAAAGCTCTGGCCCCCTGCCAATGAGGCTCTGGGTGGTGCTAACATTCAGCGCCCATGGACTTCACATCTCTCAGGTCTAATGTTCAATTTTCTGGACTCCTGCTCTATTTATACTGATTTGGGTCTCTCTTAGAAAAGGGTACTCTGGATCCTTGATACTCTGGATCCCTGGACCTTATAGATCACTTCCTGATGATACCCCTGTGGATTTCTTTGGATCTCTCGAGCAGAAACAATACCGCACAGCTGTGTTTCTCAGCCTCTCTTCTATTGCCATTTTGGGCCACTAATTCTTTATTGTTGGTAGGGAGGGGCTGTCCTGTGCATTGTAGGATGTTTAGCAACATCACTGGACTATTCGTCTTCCAAATGGACAACACTAAGTGAATTACAGACCCATTTGGCTATTCTCATGAGACCCTATGTGGGGATTCAGGGTCTAAGCATGCCCCTCTTAACCATAATCAAGGTTTGCAAGCCTGGAGAAAAATTACCAAAGGGCATGAACTAGAAAGAGTGGCATCAGTCAGGGACTTGGAAGCAGAGGTAACACTGAACAGGTAATGTAAGGGAGTTTAACAAAACAACTATGTATTAATGTGTGAGCAGGGTCTAAGGGAAGGAGAGATAGTACAGTGCTCTAGGGCTAAGAACATTAGGGAGTCACTATAACCCAAGCTCAAAGGGGACTGGTAGACAGTGATTAAGCAGAAAGCTGTATAAGAGACCTCTTCTGGGAGAACCTGCAGAAAACAGCCAACCCACAGTGATCCAGAAGGGGCAGAAAAGAAATCCCCTGACCCTTATCCTCTTTCATTATTCCAGAAGCAAAGGAGCCACAGAGGCAGCTCTCATGGGTGAGACCCCCAGAAACCAGAGTAGAGTCAGGGTGGGGGCGTGAGGGATCCAGGGCAGTAGAAAACATGCAGAGCAGGTGAAAAGAAGAGGTAAACAGTGTACAACAGATGATTTCTGGGCTGCTGCTATGGCCAGGACATAGTCAAGGAAATTTGGAGAACATTTAGAGGCAGAGCCCAGATACACAAAAGGCTAAAGAACCAGCCAAAAGTGAGTGGTGAAAAGTAACCTGGTCAAATTTGGAACAGCTCATACCAGCAGGGGTGGTTCTGGATTAGCTGCAAAGCTCACTTCGGCAGAAGCAGGTTTGTTGGAAGGAGGCTGGAATGGAGGAAGACATTTCCCACCCAGACTTGGGCTACTGGCTCAGAGTTTCTTGATCCTATTTTATAATTATCTGGCCAAAAGAGAGTTTTCTACACCTCTTGAAGGTGAAAATCTTGTCTAATTTGTCTGTGTATATTCCCCAGTGGCCAACAGTGCCTGGCAAAACAAACAAACAAACAAACAATCAAAAAACCAAAACAAACAAACAAACAAACAAAAACCCCTGCAATCCTTTGTGGAGCTTTTGAGTATGAATCTAAAGGTAGATGCTCTGGGATTCAGTTATTGGACCGTATAGTTCACCATTTGTGAGAAGAGATCAAAACATCCTTAAACAGATATGATTGTAATTTGTTAATTACACCTCAATAATGGGGTTTGGCAGGGATCAGATCCCCCCCCCCCCACACACACACACATGTGTTATTCTTTCTCTCTCTTCAGCAGAAAGGAGAATCCTTCCCATAAAGTGTGCTCAGTCCAAGCAGGGCCCAGCAACCTACCCACCCAGCCTCTGTTTCTCAGAGCACCTACCAGTGGGTCAAGGAGTAGGAACTTGGGGTTGCAATGTTTCTTATCCCCTAAATTAGACAAATGGTCACCTGAACCCACAGTTGGAAGCTCCATAGTCTGAAAGGACACTCAGCCACTCCTCCAAAAGTGGGCATTATAATCTCGGCTGATCCCACTGGTAGGAGGTTAGACAGAAGTGTACTTCTCTAGAATAGCAGCACCTTGTTCTTTAAACACCAATCCATTTCAGTGGCACCAGGACACCCAGTCTTCCAAGAGTGACAAGCTTCCCTTGGCCCTGACTCCTGCAACAAGCCTGGCCATGGGCCACACCAGCCTCCTGGGGCACATCCCAGTTGTCCAGAGACCACTCCTCAGGAATCCCCTCTCCAAGATTTCTTTGCCTGAGAAGGGGGCTAGAGTCCTGGCACAGATTGCCTGTGTCTGGAATCCCAAATTAAAAACATTTATTGTGCTGAGCTTGATATGATGGGTGTCATTGAGAGACCTCAGAAATAATGTGTTGTTGCCTCAAAGGATTATAGCCCAGCAGTAAAGGTTAAAAGAAAAAAAAAATGTTTAAATCGATTCCCAGCAGAAAGGGACCAGTGGAGGGAAGTGCAGAAGAGAGACATCTGATAGTTACGAGTCATAATGAGGTGGTGGAGATGGATGTGGGCAGGTGTGCAGTTGGCTGGGAAGGGGTCCTTAAGCCACCCACCCCTTCCTCGCCTATGAGCAGACTCTCCTCAGCTGGGCTGGCCCCATCTTTTGAGCCATAGCCAGTGTGTAAGACCTCCGCACTCCTTCCTGCTGTCGCTTTTCCTCTTTGTGATCGCTGGAAAAATTTTCAGAAGAAAAAGATGTTCTGGCCATGTTGGTTAAATAGCTGTCTCTGGTTCTCCATTGGAAGCTGACTTCTTAATTAAGGCACCATTGCCTGGACATAAATGCATTTATGTATATTAATTTTTGCTCCACTTAGCAGAGTGGTCACTTAATTAGATGTCTTCAGTTGTTTTATTAGAAAAAAAATAACCCATCCCTCCCCCTCCAGGCATCCCTCCTTCCCACTTAGCTCCTCTGTTGTGCTGTGAATTTAAACATACTATTTGTTGCTTTCCATTCAGTCCATTTGTAACTCCGATGCCACTGCATTTGTAGAAACTGATATTAAAAAGTAATATCCGAGACTAAAGTCGCTAGACTGTTTAGTAGATTTTTAAATTGAAACCAAAATTATACAGATTTTTCATTCTGATAATTCCACCAATTCACTAATTCTTTAATCTTTACAGGTCATTGAACAGTTCTACATTAATGAGATGTAGTTAAGAACAAATTTTACACTTTTTCCTTTTTTTTTTCTTGAAAAATGTTTCCTATCATTTGTAAATTAGAAAGAACTTGTTCCATTTATGGTCCATTTATTTAAAATAATCGAATGCATGGGATCTGGCTGAACACTGTGTGTAATGATGCTTTTAAACAAATTACCATTTATTTATAAGCAAGAAATAGACTTTTAAAAAGCACCCAGACTTGGTTACATTATTGATGGTGTTCTCCAAACCCAACAGCTATGGTGTGTGTGCGTGTGTGTGTTTGTGTGTGTGCACTTGTACATGTGCACACACATGTGGATATGGATTTTATTCCAATGAGAAGGTTAAGGATTTGGGAGTAAAACAAAACAAAAATGACTACTAGAAAAGCAGTATATTTTTTCCTTTTCAGAAAGTTGCAAATGTTGGTGAAATCCACTCATGATGAACCATCCATCTCCTCACAAAGCACGGAAAGCTAAGACCAGAGTCAACCCTAATCCAACCTGTTCAGTGTGCTAAGGGGATGGAACAAATAGAAAAAGTCCTCCTTCCTAGCTGATGGAACTCGTGCAAGTATGCAAAGCCCATCACTTCCATCAGTGGCCTGGGAGTTCCTACTTACAGAATAATTACATTTTCATAAAATGCCATAGAATTAATTCATTGGGGTCAAGCACTGTAAATTGCTATTATTCCTTGCCACACTAGTGCAGGGAGGAAAGTGGTTATTTGTTCTGTGAAGTGATGGTTAAAGTGCTGGTGTTGTAGAGAACCAGGGGAGATGACAGACCCTTCTAGGAATTAATGGGGAGACAGATGTCTGGCCTCTTCAGCTTTGGCCCTATCCATTCATAAGACCATTCTTATTCCCTTTCTCACATTCCTTTTCTTCTGTACTGACCAACTGAATAATAAGTAAATAATAAGTAGGATCTGGGACTTCCAATATTCAATCCCAGCCATATTCCTCCAACTTCCAACAAGCATGCAATCTCCAGACGTCACTTGCGAACTCCAGCAAAATCAACTGAAATAGCTCTTTTTACAGTTTTTTTTTTCCTTTGAAAGGGGATGGGGGTCTATAAGCCTGGAAGGAGTTCAGAAAAAAATGTATATACACATTTTTCATGAAGATGAAAAGGGGAAGAAGAGGGTGGGAAAATGTATATAAATCTAGGGTGCTACCAGTATCAAAGCTGGTCATCAGAGTGATAGTAACTTTCCAGAACTGAAAGAATGTGTGTATGAGACTGCTTCCGGAAAAGGATTTTTGAAAAACCATGAAAAAAAAAAGGAAAGGTGCTTAAAGATAAGATGAATGCATATAAAGATAATTCTTGTATGCTAGTACCAGGAATAGTGTCTGGTATATAATGGGAACTCCACAAATATTTGTTGAATGAGTGAATGAATGAATGGGTGAATGAATGAATAAAGTTGTGTTGGCTTTCAAAAAAGACAAAGGCAGACCTAACACTAAACACTAGTCACCTCAACCACTAGCAAAGCCATCATTGTTAAATTGTGGTTTTGAAAGCTTAGAAAATAAGCAATAATGATCAGGTCCCATAAGGAGAAATCTTACCCAATAAATCTAATGGGAATTTTTTTTCATTGAGTTGTCAGACCAGTTATACCTCATCTCTAGTCAAGTGCTTGACAAAGTGTATGTAATCTGTCTGCCATTGGGAAAATGTGGAAATTTGCAGAATAACTGGTTGAACATTGGTATCAAAAGTGATAAATAATGACTATTAGATAAAAATCCCCTGGGGCTAATACTACATTATATGTTTATAAAAAATTTTAAAATATGGTTTCACTTATTTGTGGAGTATAACAAATGGCATGGAGGACATGGGGAGTTAGAGAGGAGAAAGGCGTTGGGGGAAGTTTGAGGGGAGGTGAACCATGAGAGACTATGGACTCTGAAAAACAATCTGAGGGGTTTGAATTGACAGGTGGGTGGGAGGTTGGGGTACCAGGTGGTGGGTATTAGAGAGGGCATGGATTGCATGGAGCACTGGGTGTGGTGCAAAAAATAATGAATACTATTATGCCGAAAATAAATAAAAAATAAATTTAAAAAAATTTTTTAAATTATTAAAAAACAACTCTAGTACAATGCTCTGGGTCCATTGGCTACTTGTTGCAAATAAGTAATAACTGAAGATATTAAAAGAGAGTATTTGTGATTGGAACCTTTGTAAAAAGATTCTGGCTTTTATGGCCATCCTTAGTAATAGGGCACTGTCCTTGGACCTAATCTATTTAATATTTCATTCAGAATCTTGTAACAGATGAAGACAGCATATCCATTGAAAGCTGCAGACAACCAGAAGTGGAGAGTGTTGTTAGATATAAATGAAATCTATGTAGGTATCAACCTGACAAGGATAAACATCATGCTTTCAACAGGCTCAAAAAGTCAAGTTCTCATACATAGACATGGGAGATCTCTGGCTAAATAGCAGCCATTGTGGGAACAAACAAAAGCTTAAGCTGTTTTAATTAGTTACAAGTTTGATATGCAAAACCTACATGATGTGATTGCCAAATAATCCAAGTCTGTTGGTATTTTTATCCACAGAGACGGCCACTGGCAGATGGCAGTTTGAAGAAAATGAGAAGAGATGTGACATAGCATGGAGAAGATAAAGCTTGGGGAGGATATGGCTGCTGTTTTTAAGTATCTGAAGGGTTGTCTTTTGGAAAAAAAAAAAAATCACGTTCTTTGCTGTCCCACAGGAAAATGTTCCCAGTGGAAATGTCTAGAAATGGAAGAGGATGCTTTGTGAGAAGTCATAAGCCTCCTCCTTGGTTGGAGCCTGATACTCTTCACCAGAGCATGGAGATGACCTCGCAAAGACCTTGCACTTCGTTGCTCAGGTCCTTAAAATTCTGAGAGTACCTGATTCTCTAACCATTTTAAGATGTTCAGGAGAGACTAATGCCGCACAGAGTTAGAAGTTGTATGTTTGTGTACCATTAAAAATAAATAATGAGGTTGGAAGCAAGTTATTTTTCAACTTAGTACATTAATATTTAGTCATAAAAATAAACATCCAAATACCACCTTCAACATTTTATGCAGAAAGTCCTTTTAAATACCAAAATCTAAGATGAAGAAAATATTAGAAAAAAAAATACTGTTTTATATTGAATAAGCTTTGCATCATGAAGATCACTCTATTTTCCCTCCTTCATTATTCTGCCACAAAGGAGTAGAAATTCCTTTAGAGCCAACACCAGCAATTGAAAAGCCATGATACCAGCAACATTATTTTTTTTTACTAAGCTGTGAATAGTTCTGCCATGAGCTACTTCAGAAAAATGGCACATAGAATTATGCAAACAATTCTTAATTCTGTTCTATTTTCTTCTCTTGCCTCTACATCAGTATTTTAAAAAGTAGCCTCTGAAATCAGACCATTATGAAAATGAATCACATATAATCTTAGAAAAGTAACTTTGGGGTATCTGGGTGTCTCAGCTGGTTAAGTGTCTGTCTGACTCCTGATTTCAGCTGAGATCATGATCTCAGTGTCTTGGGATTAGGCCCCACAACAGGCTTCATGCTCAGCAGGGAGTCTGCTTAGGATTCTCCATCTCCTTTTTTCTCTGCTCCTACCCCTGCTCATTCTCTCTAAATAAATCTTTAAAAAAAGAAAGAAAGAAAAGTAACTTCAACCCTCTGAGCTTCTGCTTCCTAATCTCTAAATATCTAACTCATGGAATTTGAGTAACAGATATTCCTTACCCAAATCTGGAAACATAACAGGTGTTTGCTAATTGTTAATGCCTTTCTCCCTTCTATAATTGTCACTTTCACTGTCATTAGGAGTGACCTATGCTCATCTTTCAGATATTGCCTCTTTATTATTGCCATCATTATGTTAAAAAAACTGACGATTTTTCTAATTCAAAGTACTTGAGTATAAAATGCAGCACTTACCATTTTTGGCTATAATGTTTATGCTTATTAAAAAATGGTTGATTTGTATTAATCATTGAATATTTTGTTCTTAGATGGTATATGTGAACAATTTTCAGATTCCTCATTGGTTTAAGTGGTGCAAATTGATAAAGATCAATCTTCCTTTTGAGTCAATACAGAATATTGTGAAACAAATATTAAGATACAATATACAACATTCTGTGGGATTCAGCTAAAGCAATGCTTGGAGGAAAATGTATAGCATTAAATGCTTAAATTAGAAAATAAGAATAGTCTCAAATCAATAATCCAAGATTCTACTTCATGAACCTAGAAAAAAGAAGAGCAAATCAAACCAAAGGAAGCACAAGGAAAAAAATAATAAATATAAAAGTAGAAATAATGAACTAAAACAGAGGGGGAAAAGAGAGAAAATAAAATGAAGAGCTGACTCTTTGAAAAGATCAATTAAATTGATAATCTCTAGCTAGACAATCCAGAGATAAAAAGAGAAGACAAGATAAACCTACAACAGGAATGAAAGAGGGACTAGATCTACACATTTGTCAAATATTATAAGAAGATTTACATATTTGTCAAATATTGTAAGAGAATAAGATTCATGCAAATAAATTCTGTATCTTAGATAAAGGGAAAGATACCTCAAAAAATACAAACAGGAGGAGTCAAGATGGCGGAGAAGTAGCAGGCTGAGACTACTTCAGCTAGCCAGAGATCAGCTAGATAGCTTATCTAAAGATTGCAAACACCTGAAAATCCATCGGTAGATCGAAGAGAAGAAGAACAGCAATTCTGGAAACAGAAAAACAACCACTTTCTGAAAGGTAGGACTGGCGGAGAAGTGAATCCAAAGCGAGGGGAAGATAGACCCCAGGGGGAGGGGCCGGCTACCGGCAAGCGGCAGAGCGACGGCGCACAAAATCAGGACTTTTAAGTCTGTTCCACTGAGGGACATCGCTCCAGAGGCTACCCAGGGCGAAGCCCACACGGGGTCAGCGTGGCCTCAGGTTCTGCAGGGTCACAGAAGGATCGGGGGTGTCTGAGTGTCGCAGAGCTTGCGGGTATTGGAACGGGAAAGCCGGCTACAGAAACAAAGCCTACAGTAAGCTCACAGCTCGGTGTTACCTTGAACCGGTCGCAGGCTCGGTGAGCTCGGAGCGCGGCCGGAGGTCAGGCAGACGGGAGTAACTGGGCGCTGTTCTCTGAGGGCGCACTGAGGAGTGGGGCCCTGGGCTCTCGGCTCCTCCGGGCTGGAGACCAGGAGGCCGCCATTTGTATTCCCGTCCTCCGGAACTCTACGGAAAGCGCTCAGGGAACAAAAGCTCCTGAAAGCAAACCCGAGCGGATTGCTCACCCCGGCCCATGGTAAGGGCGGTGTAATTCCCCCTGGGGCAAAGACACTTGAGAATCACTACAACAGGCCCCTCCCCCAGAAGATCAACAAGAAATCCAGCCGAGACCAAGTTCACCTACCAAGGAGTGCGGTTTCAATACCAAGGAGAGCAGCAGAATTCCAGAGGAGGAGAAAGCCAAGCACGGAACTCATGGCTTTTTCCCTGTGATTTTTTTTAGTCTTTCAGTTAATTTAATTTTTTTCTTTTTCATTTTTTGTTTTTTTTCTCGCCTTCGGGTAAAATTTTTTTTAACTTTTACCTTTTTCTTTTTTAACGTTTTTTAACTAGTTTATCTAATGTATATATTTTTCTTTTTTATATTTTTCTTATGTGTTTTCTTTTTTTTAATTCTTTTCTTTTCTTTTCCTTTTTTCTTTTTTTTTTCTTTCTTCCTTTTTGAACCACTTTTTATCCCCTTTCTCCCCCCTCACGATTTGGGATCTCTTCTAATTTGGTTAAAGCATATTTTCCTGGGGTTGTTGCCACCTTTTTAGTATTTTCCTTGCTCCTTCATATACTCTTATCTGGACAAAATGAAAAGACGGAAAAATTGAACACACACAAAAAAAAACAAGAGGCAGTACCAAAGGCTAGGGACCTAATCAATACAGACATTGGTAATATGTCAGATCTAGAGTTCAGAATGACAATTCTCAAGGTTCTAGCCGGGCTCGAAAAAGGCATGGAAGATATTAGAGAAACTCTCTCGAGAGATATAAAAGCCCTTTCTGGAGAAATAAAAGAACTACAATCTAACCAAGTTGAAATAAAAAAAGCTATTAATGAGGTGCAATCACAAATGGAGGATCTCACTGCTAGGATAAATGAGGCAGAAGAAAGAATTAGTGATATAGAAGACCAAATGACAGAGAATAAAGAAGCTGAGCAAAAGAGGGACAAACAGCTATTGGACCACGAGGGGAGAATTCGAGAGATAAGTGACACCATAAGACGAAACAACATTAGAATAATTGGGATTCCAGAAGAAGAAGAAAGAGAGAGGGGAGCAGAAGGTATACTGGAGAGAATTATTGGGGAGAATTTCCCCAATATGGCAAAGGGAACGAGCATCAAAATTCAGGAGGTTCAGAGAACGCCCCTCAAAATCAATAAGAATAGGCCCACACCCCGTCACCTAATAGTAAAATTTACAAGTCTCAGTGACAAAGAGAAAATCCTGAAAGCAGCCCGGGAAAAGAAGTCTGTAAAATACAATGGTAAAAATATTAGATTGGCAGCTGACTTATCCACAGAGACCTGGCAGGCCAGAAAGAGCTGGCATGATATTTTCAGAGCACTAAACGAGAAAAACATGCAGCCAAGAATACTATATCCAGCTAGGCTATCATTGAAAATAGTAGAAGAGATTAAAAGCTTCCAGGACAAACAACAACTGAAAGAATTTGCAAACACCAAACCAGCTCTACAGGAAATATTGAAAGGGGTCCTCTAAGCAAAGAGAGAGCCTACAAGTGATAGATCAGAAAGGAACAGAGACCATATACAGTAACAGTCACCTTACAGTCAATACAATGGCACTAAATTCATATCTCTCAATAGTTACCCTGAATGTTAATGGGCTAAATGCCCCTGTCAAAAGACACAGGGTATCAGAATGGATAAAAAAACAAAACCCATCTATATGTTGCCTCCAAGAAACTCATTTTAACCTCCAGATTTAAAGTGAGGGGGTGGAAAAGAACTTACCATGCTAATGGACATCAGAAGAAAGCAGGAGTGGCAATCCTTATATCAGATCAATTAGATTTTAAGCCAAAGACTATAATAAGAGATGAGGAAGGACACTATATCATAATCAAAGGGTCTGTCCAACAAGAAGATCTACAATTTTAAATATCTATGCCCCCAACGTGGGAGCAGCCAACTATATAAACCAATTAATAACAAAATCAAAGAAACACATCAACAATAATACAATAATAGTAGGGGACTTTAACACTCCCCTCACTGAAATGGACAGATCATCCAAGCAAAAGATCATCAAGGAAATAAAGGCCTTAAAAGACACACTGGACCAGATGGACATCACAGATATATTCAGAACATTTCATCCCAAAGCAACAGAATACACATTCTTCTCTAGTGCACATGGAACATTCTCCAGAATAGATCACATCCTCGGTCCTAAATCAGGACTCAACCAGTATCAAAAGATTGGGATCATTCCCTGCATATTTTCAGACCACAATGCTCTAAAGCTAGAACTCATCCACAAAAGGAAGTTTGAAAAGAACCCAAATACATGGAGACTAAACAGCATCCTTCTAAAGAATGAATGGGTCAACCGGGAAATTAAAGAAGAATTGAAAAAAATCATGGAAATAAATGATAATGAAAATACAATGGTTCAAAATCTGTGGGACACAACAAAGGCAGTCCTGAGAGGAAAATATATAGCGGTACAAGCCTTTCTCAAGAAACAAGAAAGGTCTCAGGTACACAACCTAACCCTACACCTAAAGGAGCTGGAGAAAGAACAAGAAAGAAACCCTAAGCCCAGCAGGAGAAGAGAAGTCATAAAGATCAGAGCAGGAAAAATGAAATAGAAACCAAAAAAACAATAGAACAAATCAACGAAACTAGGAGCTGGTTCTTTGAAAGAATTAATAAAATTGATAAACCCCTGGCCTGACTTATCAAAAAGAAAAGAGAAAGGACCCAAATAAATAAAATCATGAATGAAAGAGGAGAGATCACAACTAACACCAAAGAAATACAAACTATTATAAAAACATACTATGAGCAACTCTATGCCAATAAATTTGACAATCTGGAAGAAATGGATGCATTCCTAGAAACATATAAACTACCACAACTGAACCAGGAAGAAATAGAAAGCCTGAACAGACCCATAACCAGTAAGGAGATTGAAACAGTCATTAAAAATCTCCAAACAAACAAAATCCCAGGGCCAGACGGCTTCACGGGGGATTTCTACCAAACATTTAAAGAAAAACTAATTCCTATTCTCCTGAAACTGTTCCAAAAAATACAAATGGAAGGAAAACTTCCAAACTCATTTTATGAGGCCAGCATCACCTTGATCCCAAAACCAGACAAGGATTCCATCAAAAAAGAGAGCTATAAACCAATATCCTTGATGAACACAGATGCGAAAATACTCAACAAAATACTAGCTAATAGGATTCAACAGTACATTAAAAAGATTATTCACCACGACCAAGTGGGATTTATTCCAGGGCTGCAAGGTTGGTTCAACATCCACAAATCAGTCAATGTGATACAGCACATCAATAAAAGAAAGAACAAGAACCATATGATACTCTCAATAGATGCTGAAAAAGCATTTGACAAAGTACAGCATCCCTTCCTGATCAAAACTCTTCAAAGTGTAGGGATAGAGGGCACATACCTCAATATCATCAAAGCCATCTATGAAAAACCCACTGCAAATATCATTCTCAATGGAGAAAAACTGAAAGCTTTTCCGCTAAGGTCAGGAACACGGCAGGGATGTCCATTATCACCACTGCTATTCAACATAGTACTAGAGGTCCTAGCCTCAGCAATCAGACAACAAAAGGAAATTAAAGGCATCCAAATCGGCAAAGAAGAAGTCAAATTATCACTCTTCGCGGATGATATGATACTATATGTGGAAAACCCAAAAGACTCCACTCCAAAACTGCTAGAACTTATACAGGAATTCAGTAAAGTGTCAGGATATAAAATCAATGCACAGAAATCAGTTGCATTTCTCTACACCAACAGCAAGACAGAAGAAAGAGAAATTAATGAGTCAATCCCATGTACAATTGCACCCAAAACCATAAGATACCTAGGAATAAACCTAACCAAAGAGGCACAGAATCTATACTCAGAAAACTATAAAGTACTCATGAAAGAAATTGAGGAAGACACAAAGAAATGGAAAAATGTTCCATGCTCCTGGATTGGAAGAATAAATATTGTGAAAATGTCTCTGCTACCTAAAGCAATCTACACATTTAATGCAATTCCTATCAAAGTACCATGCATATTTTTCAAAGAAATGGAACAAATAATTCTAAAATTTATATGGAACCAGAAAATACCTCAAATAGCCAAAGGTATATTGAAAATAAAGCCAAAGTTGGTGGCATCACAATTCCGGACTTCAAGCTCTATTACAAAGCTGTCATCATCAAGACAGCATGGTACTGGCACAAAAACAGACACATGGATTAATGGATCAGAATAGAGAGCCCAGAAATAGACCCTCAACTCTATGGTCAACTAATCTTCGACAAAGCAGGAAAGAATGTCCAATGGAAAAAAGACAGCCTCTTCAATAAATGGTGCTGGGAAAATTGGACAGCCACATGCAGAAAAATGAAATTGGATCATTTCCTTACACCACACACAAAAATAGACTCAAAATGGATGAAGGACCTCAATGTGCGAAAGGAATCCATCAAAATCCTTGAGGAGAACACAGGCAGCAACCTCTTCAACCTCAGCCGCAGCAACATCTTCCTAAGAACAACGCAAAAGGCAAGGGAAGCAAGGGAAAAAATGAACTATTGGGATTTCATCAAGATCAAAAGCTTTTGCACAGCAAAGGAAACAGTGAATAAAATCAAAAGACAACTGGGGCGCCTGGGTGGCTCAGTGGGTTAAGCTGCTGCCTTCGGCTCAGGTCATGATCTCGGCGTCCTGGAATCGAGCCCCACATCGGGCTCTCTGCTCCACAGGGAGCCTGCTTCCCTTTCTCTCTCTCTCTGCCTGCCTCTCTGCCTACTTGTGATCTCTGTCTGTCAAATAGATAAATAAAATCTTTAAAAAAAAAAAAATCAAAAGACAACTGACAGAATGGGAGAAGATATTTGCAAACGACATATCAGATAAAGGACTAGTGTCCAGAATCTATAAAGAACTTAGCAAACTCAACACCCAAAGAACAAATAATCCAATCAAGAAATGGGCAGAGGACATGAACAGACATTTCTGCAAAGAAGACATCCAGATGGCCAACAGACACATGAAAAAGTGCTCCATATCACTCGGCATCAGGGAAATACAAATCAAAACCACAATGAGATATCACCTCACACCAGTCAGAATGGCTAAAATCAACAAGTCAGGAAATGACAGATGCTGGCAAGGATGCGGAGAAAGGGGAACCCTCCTACACTGTTGGTGGGAATGCAAGCTGGTGCAGCCACTCTGGAAAACAGCATGGAGGTTCCTCAAAATGTTGAAAATAGAACTGCCCTATGACCCTGCAATTGCACTATTGGGTATTTACCCTAAAGATACAAACATAGTGATCCAAAGGGGCACGTGCACCCGAATGTTTATAGCAGCAATGTCCACAATAGCCAAACTATGGAAAGAACCTAGATGTCCATCAACAGATGAATGGATCAAGAAGATGTGGTATATATACACAATGGAATACTATTCAGCCATCAAAAGAAATGAAATCTTGCCATTTGCGACAACATGGATGGAACTAGAGTGTATCATGCTTAGTGAAATAAGTCAAGCAGAGAAAGACAACTATCATATGATCTCCCTGATATGAGGAAGTGGTGATGCAACATGGGGGCTTAAGTGGGTAGGAGAAGAATCAATGAAACAAGATGGGATTGGGAGGGAGACAAACCATAAGTGACTCTTAATCTCACAAAACAAACTGAGGGTTGCTGGGGGGAGGGGGTTTGGGAGAAGGGGGTGGGATTATGGACATTGGGGAGGGTATGTGCTTTGGTGAGTGCTGTGAAGTGTGTAAACCTGGTGATTCACAGACCTGTACCCCTGGGGATAAAAATATATGTTTATAAAAAATAAAAAATTAAAAAAAAAAAAAGAACAACAGGAATACTTGGGACGCCTGGGTGGCTCAGTTGGTTGGGCAGCTGCCATCGGCTCAGGTCATGATCCCAGCGTCCTGGGATCGAGTCCCACATCGGGCTCCTTGCTCGGCAGGGAGTCTGCTTCTCCCTCTGCCTCTGCCTGCCATTCTGTCTGCCTGTGTTCACGCTCTCTCTCTGACAAATAAATAAAAAAATCTTTAAAAAAAAAAAAAAGAACAACAGGAATACCAATATGTTGCTGATGGGAATGTAAATGGTACAGTCACTTTGGAAGACAGTTTCATGGTTTCTCACAAAAGTAAACATACTCTTACTGTAAGATCAGGCAATCGCATTCCTTGGTAAAACTTACATCCACACAAAATCCTACATACAGGTATTTACAGCAGCTTTATTTATTATGACCAAAACTTAGAAGAAACCAAGATGTCCTTCATTAGGTAAACTGGTAAAAGAACTGTAGTATGTTCCAGGCAATAGAATATCATCCCGCACTAAAAAGAAATGAGCTATCAAGCCACAGAAATACATGGAAGAAAGTTAAATGCATATTACTAAGTGAAAAAAGTCAATCTACAAAGGCTACATACTGTATGGTTGTAACCATATGACATCCTAGAAAAGGCAAATCTATGGAAATGGTAGAAAGATCAGTGGTTGTCAGAGTGGGTGGCAATGATGGTAGCAGGACAAATAGGCAGAGCATGAAGGATTTTTAGGGCATAGAAAATACTCTGTATGATACCATAATGATTGATACACATCATTATACATTTGTTCAAACCCATAGAATTTATTATACTAAGAGTGAATCCTAAAGTAAACTATGAACTTTGGGTGATTATGATGTGTCAATGTGAATTCATCAATTGTAATAAATGTACCATTCTAATGAGGGAGGCTCATCATATTTGGACAGAAGATATATGAGAAATCTCTATACTATAGCCTCAATAATGATGTGAAACTCAAATTGATTAAAAAATAAAGTCTTAATTTGAAAAAGCTAACAAATCAAATGTAGTAATACATAAAATGTATAATCCATCATGTCCAAGTAAGATATTTCCAAAAATGTGATAATGGCTTAACATTTGGAAATTAATCAATGCAATTTATTCTATTGACATACTAAAATGGAAAAACCATATGACAGCTTCAATGGATGCACAGATTTAACCAAATGTAATACCATTCCTGATTCGTAAAAGTACCTCCAGTTTCCATTTATTCAGAGTACTATAACAGAATTCCATGGACTTGGTGGCTTAAACAACAAACATTTCTTTCTCAACAGTTCTGGAGGTCTGGAAGTTTAAAATCAAGGTACCAGCTGATTCAGTATCTGGTGAGAACCTGTTTCTTGGTTCATAAGCAGCCTATTCCCTGGGTCTTAACACAGTTAGGGACGAAAGAGGGCTTTCCAGGATTCATTCATGAGGGCCCTAAACACATTCATGAGGGATCTGCCCTCATAACTTAATCATTTCTCAAAAACCCAACTTCCCACCACCCTTATAATACGGATTAGAATTCCAACATACGAATGTTGGGGGGACATAAACATTTAGTCTACTGTACTCACCGAACTAGGATAAAAGCAGAACTCAACAGAAATATCAAGAACTAGCAGAGTATTCCATAGAAACAGCTAAATACATTCTCCCTAATATCAGGAATAAAGTAATGATATCTGTTTTTGCAGCTTCTATTCTATATTTTCCTGGAGTTCCAAGCCAGTGCAAAGGAAAACAAATAAAATTCATATAGATTGAAAAGAAAGAAACAAAACCATCTTTATAAAAAGATGGCATGATTATCTATGTGGATAATTTCAAGCAATCTATAAAAAAAAAGCCACTGAAAATCACAAGTGAGTTTAGCAAAGTTGCAGGATACAAGATCAATATACAAAAATCAATCATAATTCTATACATTAGAAATGAATAATTGGGAATTAAAATTGAAAGGAATATAATACAGTAACAGCAAAACCCTGAAAACCTGAGATAACGTTAAGAAATATGTTTAAATCCATATAGAGAAAACTAAAAAACATTATTTAGAGAAAATAAAGAAAACCAAACTAGATGACAAATTATACTTATTCATTGATTTGCAGATGCAATAAGTTAAAACATAAATTCTCCTGAAATTTATCTGTAGACTCAAAGTAGTACCAATAAAATGTGAATAGGTTTTTTAATATATTTATCTAGGCAAGCTGTTTCTAAAATTCATATGAAAAATCAAAGAACCCAAATTAGCCAAAATGATTTTGAAGAACAATATTATACTCCCTGATTTCAAGACTTATTATAAAATTATAGTAATTGGAAAACTGAATATAAGAATAGAGATGTAAATCAGTGAAATATGATAGAGTCCAGAAAGAGCTCAGGTATATCCTTAATTCATTTTTGACAAAGCTGTGGAAATATCTTAATGGAGAAGGATAACCTTTTTCACTGATGGAACAGTCAGATGTTCCTACACAAAGAAGAGGAGGTGACAGGTGGTGGGAGAGAGCCAGGGAAGGGCAAGGGGAAGGGAGGAGGGAAGGCAGAGATGAAGGAGGAGGGGCAGGGTGAGGAAGAAAAGAAAAGAACTTCAGCCCTTACCTCATGTCACACAAAAATGTGGCACAAGCCGGATCCTAAATATAAATGTTAAAACTAAGGGTACCTGGGTGGCTCAGTCGGTTGAGCATCTGCCTTCAGCTCTGGTCATGATCCCAGTGTCCTGGGATCGAGCCCCCCATTGGGTTCCCTGCTCAACGGAGAGCCTGATTCTCTCTTTCCCTCTGCCTGCCACTCTCCCTCTTTGTGCTCTTTCTCTGTCAAATAAACACATAAAATCTTTAAAAAAAAAAAAAAGGAAGGAAAAAAAAGAAATGGTCTGGATCTGCCGGGAGCACATATTTAAAGTGTATTCCTAGAGATTCCCCCCAAGAGAGACAATATATTCTTTAAAAAATAATAATAATAAAATAAATGTCAAAACTAAAACTACAAAACTTCTAAAAGAAAACATAGCAGAACATCTCCATGCCCTTGGTGTTGGCAAACATGTCTTAGAACATAAAAGTCACACCCAAATATAAAAGATAGAAACCCAATGAATTGATTTCATTTGCATTTAAAAACTTAAAAAACTTTTGCTTTTTGAGAGGCACTGTAAAGAAATTGAAAAAGCAGTTCGCAGACTGAAAGACACTTATAAGTCACATATCTGATACATGACATGTATCAGAATATACGAGAAACCTCTCAGAATGCTTTTTTAAAAATACTCTCTACATCCAAAGTGGGGCTTGAACTCACAACCCCAAGATCAAGAGTCACATACTCCACTGACTGAGTCAGCCAGGCACCCCAAGAACTCTCAGAAATGTTAGTAAGAATGAGACAACCAATAAAATAATGGGCTAAATATTTATACAGACACTTTACCAAGGAATCTATAGGAATGGCAAATAAGCACATGAAAAGATGTTCAACATAGTTAATCATTAGGGAAATGCAAAATAGAAGCATGAGATACCAACACACGCCCACTAGCATGAGTACAATTAGAACGACGTACCACATTTTAGGTTGTGGATCTACTAGAACTCTCACAAACAGCTGGTGGAAATACAAAAAGAGGCAGCCACTTTGGAAAACAGTTTAGCAGTTTCTTTTTTTAAAGATTTTATTTATTTATTCGTCAGAGAGAGAGAGAGTGAGCACAAGCAAGGGGAGCAGCAGGTAGAGGAAGAAGCAGGCTCCCCGCTGAGTAAGGAACCCAATGCAGGACTTGATCCCAGCACCCTAGGATCATGACTTGAGCCAAAGGCAGATGCCCAACTAACTGCGCCACCCAGGTGTCTCTAGTTTAGTTGTTTCTTAATTAAGTAAGTCTACGCTTCCTACATGAGCCGGCAGTACTATTCCTTGTACTTCCCTCTGAGATATGAAAATATATGTCCACACAAAGGCTTGTACATTACTGTTCATAGCAGCTTTATTTGTAATAACCAACATCCTGACATCTCCATCCACTGGCAAATGGACGGGCAAATTGTAGTATATCCATACAATGAGATGTTTCTCAGCAATAAAGAGAAGGAACTACTGATACATGCAAAAATGTGAAGGAATCTCAAAAGTATTATGTGAAGTGAAAAAAATCAGAGAGCAAAGACTGATGAGTTTGATCAGTTTTTATGAAATTCTAGAAAAGGTTAAAACTACAGGCATTGAAGGCAGATCAGGGGTTGCCTGAGCTGAGAGGTGGGAATGGGGATTGACTGTCTAAGGGCATAAGGAAACTCTATGAGATATGAAAAATGCTCTATATATCGACTGTGTTGGTGTTTACACAGTGTATACATTTGTCAAGATTCATGACTCTGTTCATTTAGATGGGGTGAGTTTTATACCTCAATAAAGATGATCATCAACCAATCAAATAATGGTAAGTTAGATCACATCATTCTCATGCTCAGAATCCTCCAATATCTTCCCATCCCAACTTATATTGAAATCCTGTCCTTGCCCTGACTTACAGTGCTTCGCATCACCTGGCTCTTGCATACTTCTCCAGCCTCTCCAACCACTCCACCCTATTTGTTTTCTGCCCCATCACACCATCCTTGGGGACTGTAGAACACACCAAGCATATTCCCACACTGGAGCCTTCACAGGTGCTGTCCCCTTTGCCTGGGATGGTCCTCCCCCTCATGTTGATTTCTCACTTCTCCCAGGTCTCTATTTAACTGTCAGCACATCAAAGGGAACTTTCCTCAACATCCTTTTTATAACACCACCTCCTTCTTCATCACGCTTTCATCTGCTTTATTTTCATCACAGCATCTATCATCAGTGACATTATTTTCTTCAGTTACTCATTTTCTTTTCCCATTTGAGTTAAGTCCTGAGGGCAGAAATGTCTTAGGAACACTATGTCTAGCCACTAGCACAAAACCCAGCACAACCTATGTCCTCAATAAACCCAGGTTATCCAACGAATGACAGATAATGATATATCTACATATTGGAACATATGTAACACAGCCAGAACAGTGCACATAGCAAAACTCATACTCATAAAAACTTGTATTATTAAATAAGAATGAAGCTGGATGAATTAAACACTGACTTGAAGAAATGAAAAATTAAATGAAATAATCTTAAGCAAAACAGAAAAAGGGAACTGATAAAAAGAGTAATAGATTAGAAAATAGGCTAGGAATTGAAGTAACAAATAAGTTCAAGAGCTATTTCTTTGGGGAAAAACAATAATGAAAGAAGTAATTCACCAGCTTATTTATTCCTGAATAAAAGGAATAAAATAGAAAATAGCAATAGAAAAAAAATTAGAAATGAAAATTAGGGAAATTAGTATAGATGGATGGGAACATTTTTAATTATAGGAGCACTATTTGCTCTCTATGAGACAAACATATTTGAAAACACAGAATCCCATTGACCCACAAACTCCCCCACTCGGTTGTACATTCTTTAGACCTACTTCCTAACTGCTGTCTCTGTCTGGCTTTGCTCTGCTCTGTGGTCCCTGGGTCCATCTCTGCAATGTGGACCCAGGAGGGAGCTTAGTGTAGCCGCTGTCTTAAACTGGGCGATGCCTGATAGGAGCATCTCCACCAGGCTCCTGGGCCAGGCCGTCCGCAGTCTGCTACTAACTGCATGACTTCAGGTGTATCTCCAAATCTTAGCATCCTTATCTGCAAATGAAATACTAACACCTGCCTTGCAGGTGTGGCTCGGTGAGGTGGTGCAGGTGAAGGGCTGTGCTCATTAAACGTTAGTTGGGAGACAAGTACTGCCTGATATCACTTATATGTGGCATCGGAAAAAGCAAAACTTGTAAAAACAGAGAGTAAGACGGTGGTTACCAGTGGATGGGGGGGAAGGAGATAAGAGTGCTGGCGTTTAATGGTATAAACTTGTGGCTCCTAGTACATAAGACATAAGGATCTAATAATGCACAGTTTGATGAGTATGGACAACAATAGTGCCTTGTAATTACAACGCATGATAAATCCTACAATCTCATCAATCATACTACAATATATAAATGTGTCAAGGTAACACAGTGTATACCTTAAACCATGTTGCTATCAAATTTGTTCAATAAAAATTTCTTAATTAAAAAAAAAAAACATAGGCCTGTGATCTCTGGGAAGGTCTGACCAGCAAACTATCTGGAGGAGGTGATGAGAAGTCTGAATTACTGTATTTTCCTGGTCCTCTAACTCTTTGCTCCACATCAGCTAGACCGCTACTACAAACCCGTTCTGGGACGTTTAAGCAGTGCTGGGCCTTGGTTATAGCTAAAGAAGCCTTGTTAACCACAGCCTTTGCTCTTGGCGGACCCTGGCCTATAGAGCTCACAGAATGTATTTACAAAGATTGTTTTCTGGTGCAAACCTCATAGCCTATTGCCTCTCTTAAATGGATAAGAAGAAACCCTCCCAAGAAATGTCTAGAAGGAAGGAAGGCTCCCATAATGTCTATTCTTGACTATCTCACCTCACCAGGCCATATGCATCTTTTCTGGTCAGATTCAGGCACACACACAGGAAGAGGGCAGCTATCATCCCCCATTCGAGCAGTGGTGGCGAGCTGTGCGGAAACTGGGTGGGGTGTTTGCCAAAGTCTTTAAGGATTGTTAACAATCACATCCAAGGAGAACCCAGCAGTATAAATAGGCTCGTCCTAAGGCAGCCTCCCAGACTCCCAGAGTCATCCACGGCCTGAACTAAATGAAACATTCTAGGAAAATGTCCCCCCCCCATCCCAAGCAGCTTGCTGCCACGGGGTGTCAAGGAGAATTGGGGCGACTGTTCTCCAAGCAAGAAGGTAGAATAGAAGCTTCCAGAGGGACACAAGCTTGAGTGCAGTCACTCGCTTTTGAACTTGACATACAGGTTCTCAGGGATGTTGGTGTCATTTTAAAAATAAGAATTTAAATAAATGAGAAAAGAGAAAACAAAACAGTTGCCCCACATCCTTCCTGGAATACTTACCCAGAGCCTGGGCCTCCATAAACTAAGAACCATCACCTACCAAAGGTGGAAATGTCCTCGGAAAGCCCCTCCTTTGCACCTCTCCTATTAGAGCAGGGAGGTTGGGGCTAGAGCAGCGACTTACACAGCGAGTAGGGCAGATCAGGGGCAGGACCTGCAGGAGAGGCAGGGTCTCCCAGCCCCACCACCCTGCCTCTCAGGCTGCACACTGTGAAACAAATGACCTGAACCATATGGGAACATGAAGGTTCCAGATGTTTCACTCTTGGCCAGATATTGTCCACTTGCTGGCAGAAGTTCTCAGGTCATCTTGTGATGACAGGCCTTAGAGGTGAAACTAAAAGGTGAACTGTGTGACTTTGGTAGTCTGTGTATTTCAGAAGGCCCCAGACCTCAGGAGTCAGACAGTTTCTGCATTGCCTCCAACCATTTCTTCCTACCTTGATGCTAGCACCCTGGTGCCAGTCGCCACTATCTCTAGCCTTCGTGTCTTATGATAATACCACCGCACTGCTCTCCCTGCTCTGGCCCCGCCCCTCCTGCAACTGATCTTCTACGTGGTAATCAGAGCCGTCATTTTCCAACCAGGGTCAGCTAGGTCACTCCTCCACCCAGAATCTTGTTGGAGAAAGAGCACTCTGCTATGGTCATGCATACCCTGGTGATACACACACTCCTTTACTAGGATCTATCCCTTTTTATGGTGGTAGTTTGCATGTAAAAGTCAGATGCTTTCTGAGCCTTAGTTGGCAGAGTCGGCTCCTTTGCTTTCCTCCTGCTCATCCCTTCACATGTAAGCTGCCTGAGAGCAGAGACTGTCCTCAATGACCTGAACACAGGGGCAAGGCCTGGGCTCCAGCTTTCTACCCATATTCAACAGCGCCATCCTTGGAGCACATGGCATCTATACTCTGGAGAGAAGTTTTCCAATACCGTTAAACCTAAGAAGTTGTCCTTTTCTGCCTAAAAATCCAGAAAAACCTACAGAAGGTCCATCTGCACAGTGCAGAGAGACCCAAGCCCAGATGTGGGGTTGGACCCAGCTGATTAGAGTGAGTGGAAGAGAAGGAAGGACAGAGATACTCTCGTGATCATCATTTGCAGACATTTTTCAGAAGGAGATTCCTACAGAAGGACAAATACACTTGAAGTTCTAGCATTGCTCAGATCTGTGCAGCAGAACAATCCCAAGTAAGGACAGCCAGAGCGCCTGCTAGAAATGGAAAGGCACACATAAGCTGAGAAGTTGAGGGCAGAAAGACTTCAAATTACCTGCAATTAATACCCATGTTGGCTCCAGTGAAGCAACAAATTCAGCAAATTTGATTTGGTAAAAGATATGGATCAGGAAGAAAAGCTGAAAAGAATTCAATAAAAGGGAAGCAGATGGATAAGATCAGAGGGTACACATGGCAGCAGACCAGAGCTATGCTCTGCCCACTATTAGTTAAGGGTTCTACCAATACCATGATGAGGTAGGATCAGAAGCCTGAACCACCTTAAAAGTCTTAAGGACTCCTGATCTTATGGACACCCCAGTTCCCATAATACACTCCTGGAGAAGCTTGAAGAAAGGCAAATCCCAGGGCCTGCCCAGATGATGAGATCAGAGTGTCTACTGGAATCTAACTTGTTAATGAGCAAACCACGTGTTTCTGAAGCAGCTGGACTTCGTGTGGCTTGTTGGTAGACCCCACCTTGAAAACCTCTCTTCTTCTGTGTTTGTCATCTTATATCTGTAACACGCCCCTGTGTATGTGCTTTTACATGAATAATCACTTTACAGAAACAATCACAAAATGCACTGTTTTCAGCCATTTCCTTTGGGGAGGCGGGATGAAAGCCAAAGGGGGAAATGGCAGCATTTTCCTACAATCGCTCCTGTTTAACTTGACTTTTTTCACCTTATTTGCATACTACTCACATGGGGACAGTAGGAATGATCTGGACAGGGGGCTTAGGGCCCTTGTTTGGTTTGATTTCCCCTTTATACTTCACAAATGGTAGCAAGTTTTGAATTTGCTATCTCTTTATTCAAAAAGTACGTATGAGTGCCTACTATTTGCCGGGCATTGGTCTAGATACTTGGACTACAATATAGTATTTATTTGCTGGATAAATATGCAATTGGGCCTAAACTACCTGCTTTATAAATTAAATATAATCCAACCCTTATACATGAGCAGCCATTAATGTGTGTATTTTCTTTGTAGGGTTTCAGGCTGAAAGCCTTTCTCCAGGTGGGAGGCTGACCCCTTAGGACACAATCAAGCTGACCTAGGAGCCAAGAGTGGAGCCCAGTACGTCCCGGGAGAGGCACGTGGGCCCACCCTGCCTTCACAAATCACATATGGGAAGGGCTGCTTCTCTTCTGCTGGGCTGCATGTTATTCACAGAGTAGAGCAGAGTTTGGAGAACTAGAGTTACAGACTTCTGACATGGGAACTTTTTGAGCAACATAAAAAGTGGACTGAAGATGAATTAAGACGGTATCTTGAGCTACTGGCTTGAGAGAGAAGAATCTAAATGTTTCTTCCTTTTTTTCCCTCCAGACTAAGCATTATTCATTTTATTTTCTTCAGAGAGAGGAATCAGTGGCAGGAGGTGAGAAGGAAAGTCCCCCTTTGCAAGAGGGTCCCTCTTCCCACTGCATAGCCACCATCAAAACCACACATCAACCTCCCTAAGCAAGTAGATTTTGAAGTATGTGCTTTGCAGTAAAAGAAAGAACTTCCAGGGTCTTCTTAGAAAATACTAAATGCAGAGTTCTCAGAAATATACATGTTTTTTAACAGAAATATATGTTATGAGTTAAGTGAGCTCCCAAAAATATCATTGTTGTTGCCATTACCAATGATAACAATAATTGCAGCTAGTTGCTATGGTCAGTACACACATTTCATCTCATTTGACCCTCACGGTATTATAAGATAAATGTCATCACCATCCCCATCTTTCCAGAAGAGAAAACTGAAACACAGGGATGTTAAACAACTGACTCAAGATCACTCACTGAGTATATTCACCATCAAATCATCAGTTTGTCTTCAAAATCTGCAGTCTTACCTGCTTAACTTCCGTGCCTAATTTCCTGTGTGAGAATGAACCCAGACCTCTGACAAATGTGTGTCCTAGAGCATGAAAGAGGGACAAATGCACCCACATGGAAAAAGAGAGGAAAATGGGGCATCTGGGTGGCTCAGTGGGTTAAGCCTCTGCCTTCGGCTCAGGTCATGGTCTCAGGGTCCTGGGATCGAGCCCCGCATTGGACTCTCTGCTCAGCAGGGAGCCTGCTTCCTCCTCTCTCTCTGTCTGCCTCTCTGCCTTTGGCTCAGGTATGGTCTCAGGGTCCTGGGATCGAGCCCCACATCGGGCTCTCTGCTCAGCGGGGAGTCTGCTTCCCCCTCTCTCTCTGCCTGCTTTCTGACTACTTGTGATCTCTCTCTGTCAATAAAATCTTAAAAAAAAAAAAAAAAACTCCGGTTGCTGTGAGGAAAGGGGATATTAGTATTGTGAGGGTCAGTGGAAGATCAAGAAGAAAGGTGATATTTTTTTAATCATCTCCCCTAACTCTGTAATGAGACAAGGGTTGCCCTTGAAGTAAAACTAATTCATTAATATCAATACTGCTAAGACTTTTATTGTGAACCTCATCCCTGGTAGCTTTTAGCTCTGCCCTAACATTGTGGACATCATCTCTGGTCGCTTTCAGTTCAGCCCTAATCAATTTTGTTTGGTCATCCATGGCTTTCTTCAACCTAGCTATTGCCTGGATAATTGTTAGCCTGAATTCTCTTTCCGACATATTGTCTATGTTGATAGCCGTTAGCTCTGTTGCAGAAGGTCCATCCTCTGTATTTTTCTTCTATTGGGCATTCCTCCTCCTAGTCATTTTGGTGAGAGATGACTGAACAGATGTAGATGGATGTATCGACCGTGGTGCAGTCAAGGTGCACCCTGGAACACTTCTGCCCTCTGGCGTCTTCTGCCCCCGTAGAGATCCAGACGTGTATCATTCTGATCTCAGGCTGATTTCATGGGTGATCAGAGTTCTTTGGTAGGTATCAGCTTACTTTAGGGTACAGATTGAAAAGGCGCCTCCTCCTACTTCCCCGCCATCTTGTCCCCCCCCACAATAAGACTTTTAAAAACATACATTCCCACCCACATTCAAAACCACAACTAACCTGTAAAGAGAAACAAATGTCTTCTTTTTCTCAAAGTGTGGTTTTTGTTTTGGGTTTTGGGTTGTTTTTTTTTTTTTTCCCCTCAGGTATTATTTTTTCTAATAAAAGTTCTTTTCCCCTTGGATCTTTCATTACTACTTCACTGATAATTGCTTAGATCCCTTCACAACAGGAAGAGGATTACCCAGCATGACATCCACCGCTGTCAGGAACACACAGAAATCGTTGATATTGAAGAGATAAATGGGGAGAAAATTGCTCCCACCACTGCCCACCTCCAAGGGGTGGCTGGGCCTTGCCATCTGTGAGGGCCAAGACAGACTTCGGAAGAGAGTGTGGCCATAATGAGACGTTCGAGTAGTCTAGCCCATCTTAGGGAGGCCCCAAATTTCTTTAACTGCTGCTGACATCAGGGATGGCCACTGTTTTTTCAGCCAAAACTGCAATTACAGAGGCTGTGAGAATCAATCTATTATTTCTTCCAAGAATTTAGAGAAAACCCAAACTATGATAACTAAGGCTTGCCTAGCATGAGTCCTTTTAAAACCTGCTTTAAAGGACAAAGAACATATTTAATAAGTTCACTGATTTAATTCTATTACTATGCCTTTTTCAAATAAGAATTTGAAGTGGCTTCTAGTATTTTGCTTAAATGGAAAAAAAAAAGAGTTGCAAATCATGAAACTGGATCGTTTTAAGGTGGTTCATGGGTTTTTCTTGATCCCTTTCACTATTTTTATGCGCTTGGTCATTCTTCAGAAACATTCTAGATGCAAAAGTCAGCATGATGGCAGAGTAAGTCCAATTCAATTCTGAACTTCTTAGTCCCAGTGAATAACATCTAGCATCCTGTACACTGGTGATGGCTACACAGGAGTCCCATAAATGAGAGGTTTAATGTTGCTGGGAATGTTCACTAAGCGTTAATTAAGTATAATGAGGCTGGCACATAATCCAGGAAGGAGTAACTGCCCCAATAACTGGGGGCCAATCCCTCAGTGAAAAGGACAGTCAAGCTCAGAAAGAGAAATGGACACAAGAGGGAACTCAGAGGAAATAAGACCCGAGCCCTTCCTGTCATGAATATGGAAACTGAGATCCTGGTGGCAGAAGAAACTTTGCCCAAAGTCACACAGGTTTCGGGACACAATTCAGCCTATAACCAGAACCACCTGATTCTTGAGTCATTTCATAGCACCTCCTTTTCTTCACAGATCCTCGGATGTCACACCCGGTGTTCACTTAGTATGGGTCCATCCTAGGGAAGGTAGGTCCCTCTGAGCATCCCCTGAACAGAGGTGACAAGAGACTATCACAGCCCTAAAACATGTGGGAGACCTGAACAGATTGCTGCAGGTGACAGAAAGTTAACCACTCCAACACAGGGCTCCCAGCCCCCACAGATCCCCAGGGAACCCCTGTGGGTTACCACAACTCACCATTACCATCCACCAGGTCTTCCTGTGGCTGCAACACAGCCCTGAGTGTTTTCCATACAATGTCTAAGTTCATCCTCCAGAAACCCTACAAGCTCAGACAGGTTAAAAGGTGGGCTCCAGAGACAGGCTGCATTTGAATCCCATCTGCCCTGCTTAATAGCTCTGAGGACTTACTCTTGCCCATGTCTGCCTTCTCTCTGTAAAATGAGAGCAATAACGTTACGGATTCCATGACACAGTCTTGACAAGTAAACGGGTGAGCTCGTGTGAAAGCGAATGACACATGGTAAGTACTGGGTCAATGGTGTGATCATTACTGTCTGTCGTACAGATGAGGAAGGAGAGGTTAACAGCAACAAGTTCAGCACTGCACAGTGAGCCAAAGGAGACACAGTCCCTATGATGCCAGAGCCTGGGTTATTAACCAAGCTTCTAGACCACTGCTTTGTAGGGACACTCGGGTGTAATTGGTGCTCTGCGTCCCCTGGGAAGTCAATCCACAGCAAGGAGCAGGAAGTGCATCCCCAGGCACCAGAGCTGCTCTCCTCACGGGGCTCAGCTCACCTTTTGGCTTCCTTCTAGCCCCCACTTCCTTCATCATCCGAGCTCACGGGCACCACCTACCTGGAGTCAGCAGGCTCCCTATTTTCATAAATCCGTGTCTTTTTCTTAAGAGATTCTCTCTGCCTGGAGTTCCTTGCCCACTTTTGCCACCTGAAAAACTCCCACTGATCTCAGCCCCACTGACAGACAGCACTCCCACCTCCCCTAAACTGAACTAGTTACCCCCCCCCCCGGGGCAGAGCAGATTGGCGAGGAAAAGAGAATGCCCGGTGCCAGCAGGATGAGTGGCCAACCTCCGCTCCTGACATTTCCAAGCTCTTTAAGCAAAATGCTTTATTTCTCACGTACTCTGCTATAGCACCTATAAAATGCAGCTGGTATCTTCCTTTCTCAATTTTGTAGAGATTAATTAAATATATTGTACATAAAACTCCTAGAATATGGGGCGCCTGGGTGGCTCAGTGAGTTAAGCCTCTGCCTTCGGCTCAGGTCGTGATCTCAGGGTCCTGGGATCGAGCCCCGCATCGGGCTCTCTGCTCAGCAGGGAGCCTGCTTCCTCCTCTCTCTCTGCCTGCCCCTCTGCCTACTTGTGATCTCTCTCTCTGTCAAATAAATAAATAAATTCTTTAAAAAAAAAAAAAAAAAACTCCTAGAATATGACAAATTCTCAAAATATGATGGGCATGAGGAGATGATGAGCAAAATTCCATAGAATTTTGCCCAAATGCCTATTAGAGACCTAACATGTCATTCATTCAGGTTTTCATACCATTTCACACACTGAACCACGAACTTCTCAAGGATGGAGCACAATGCCTGGCACAGAGTGGACACTCCGTCCATACTGATTTAAACAACCAATCAGTTCATTCATTTGTCTGTAAAACAGCCACTCACAACTCCAGGAAAGAACGGTTTCAATGGGATTGTGTCTCTATAAAGAATTAATAATATGTAATATGAAGTTACTGATTAAAGGCTCCCCTAGATCAGTGGCTTTCAAACTTTTGTGGGGATTGGAATCACCTGGAGGGCTTGCTAAAACCCAGATTGCTGGACCCACCACTAGAACTTCTGGAGTGGGGCTTGCTAATTCGCATTTCAAAAAGTTCCCAGGTCACGCTCATGCAGCCAGTTGGACCACACTGTGTGAACCCCGACCCAGTTAAGCCTGATGCTAAATTAATCATCCTCCAATAAAAGCGACTCGACTCTGCTCAATTGTACAAAGGTTCATTGAGAACATAAAGGGGGCAGGCAGGGTGCAAAGTGCAGCCTGCAGGCTTTACTAGTTCTGGAAAATTAACAAATCAATACACAAATGAGGTGAGCACCATCATTTTAAAAGACCCCTCTTGAAATAAAAGATTGCCCTTAGAACACCACCACTGTCACAGTAATAACTGCTGCAGGCAAGATCCACTGATAAATGCTAAAAATAGCAGGTGAAACATTAAGGAAAAATAGGATATTTGCATAGTCTCAAAGTTTCTCCTCCAAATATTTATTTATTGCTAGTGTACTTTTAACATTTGTTCACAAATTGTTTGCTTTTCTTCCCTCCAGGAGGTGGGCTGGATTTAATGACTCAGTAACAAAGACTATGGAACGGGAAAACACGTTAACTTCACAGAGGAGAAACCTGGCAGACACAACACTTATCCAGCGGTCACAGTCAAACCAGAGAGGAGTCATGCTGATACTGTGTACCTCCAGACCCAGGGTGCTGAGGGTATTTCAGCTCTGCGGTATTCTTCCCCCAAACCCATAACCTCAGTCTGATCAAGAGAAAAGATAGCCCAAACTGTAGATTGTGGGACATCCAACAAAATAACTGGCCAGGATTCCTCAACACTTTCTTTAAAAAAAAAAAAAAATTATTATTATTATTATTATTATTATTATTTTTTAAAGATTTTATTTATTTATTTGACAGACAGAGATTACAGGTAGGCAGAGAGGCAGGCAGAGAGAGGGAGAAGCAGGCTTCCTACCGAGCAGAGAGCCCGATGCGGGGCCCAATCCCAGGACCCTGGGATTATGACCTGAGCCGAAGGCAGAGGCTTTAACCAACCGAGCCACCCAGGTGCCCCCAAATTTATTTATTTATTTGAGACCAGAGGGGAGAGGCAGAGGCAGATGGAGAAGCAGACTCCCTACTGAGCAGGGAGCCCCATGTGAGGATGGATCCCAGGACCCGGAGATCATGACTTGAGCTGAAGGCATAGGTTTAATCCACTGATCCACCCAGATGCCACCCACTCAAAACTTTCAAGGTCAAAGACAAAGGAAAAGCAAATAACTGCCACTGGTTAGAAGAGACTAGGAGACAGGACAACTAAATATAGTACGGCATCCTGGATTGGATTTCTGGTGCAGAAAAAGGACATTAGTAGAAAAACTGGTAAAATCAAAATAAAGTCTATAGTTTAGTTGACAGTATTGTACTAACATTAATTTCTGAGTTTTGATAAAAGTACCATGGCTTTGAAAGTTGTGAACCTCACCATGGGGCTGACTACTTAATTTGCTGGGCCCAGTATAACATGACAATGTGGAGTCAAAGTCATTAAGATTTCAAAACAGCAACAGCAGAAAATAAAACCAAGGTGGGACCCTGGGGGTCTAGGGAGACTGCCCATGGATTAGCCCTGCATCTAGGAAGCAGGGTGAAAGGCATGGGTCAGGAGCTCAGCTGAGTTTCGGGAGAGAGCTGAGCATCAGGTGTAAGGGCCCCGATGAGAAAACAGTGACTTCCACATTACATTTTGTCCTGTGGAACACTGCTCTGGTTGAAGGTCAGGGGAATCAGTGCAGAAGTGGGGGTCATTTCACCACTGAGGGAGCCTGAAGCCAAAGTCCCAGGCAGTTTTACGGACTCTGGAGTCCGAGGGAGGGTTAGGAGTAAAAAAATACTGGGTATTGAGTCAGAATGGAAAAGTGTCTTCAAGTTTCTCCCTCCTCCCTGGGATAAAGAGCACTTTCCTGACTGGGAAGGAAGGTGCCCGGGCTAGGAACCAAAATAGGGGAAAGATGGTGGTGACTGGCCGAGCACCAGAAGTCTGGTGGGGGCTATACCCCTCCACCCCCCATCCTCTGTGATGTAGCCCCAAGAAATCCTTTGTGGTTGGTCTGAAAAATCACACGCAGATTTTTAACCAGGAGCTGAATTCAGTGTCATAGACAGTTCTTAATACTATTTTTGTGACTCTTCTATTAATCAGTAATTATTCAAAATAAAAAGCTTTTGGACGGGGCACCTGGGTGGCTCAGTGGGTTAAGCCTCTGCCTTCAGCTTAGGTTATGATCTCAGGGTCCTGGGATTGAGCCCCACATTGGGATCTCTGCTCGGCAGGGAGCCTGCTTTCCCCTTTCTCTCTGCCTACTTGTGATCTCTCTTTCTGTGTCAAATAAATAAATAAATAAAATCTTTAAAAGTTTTTTTTTTTAAAGGCCCCTCTCACCATTCTTTCATTCTTCATTTCCCAAACCTCCAAACAGTGCTGGTTGTAACTAAGCCTCATAAACTGGTTACTAAGACCAAGTTTCCTTGTCTGTCTTTCCGCAGGTCTTGGGTATGATTCACTGAGGCTGGACCAGGGCTCAGGGGTCTTGGCAGATGTGGAACAAGGGTGGCTTTGCTGCTTCTCCTCTCCTTACAAATATGTTTCAAATATGTTACAAATATGCCAGGGATCAATGTGTGCAAACAGAAGCCTATGAGCCCGCTGCTCCCTATTTCATCAGACATACCTGGACAGGTGTTTCATTGGGGTGGGGAGGGGGCAGCGCTTGCTTCTCTCCACTCAGCTTTCTCCATTTCTGACTTCTCCCCTAAGTTCCCCCAGTACCTCAATGTAGGGAACTCACCAATGCCTCAATTTCCCCCAGAAAGGTAGTTAGCCCATCACTACCCACAATAAACTGCTTCTCTCCTAACATCAGGTTTTAATGACAGTTCCACCTTCCCAATCACCTTGACCACACCCTCTTCCCACTGCATTCATGCCGTTATGCCATAATTTCTATCTCATCAGTATCTCTCATCTGCTACAGCCCCACATCCATCCCTACACCATGGTTTTGGATAGCTCTTTCCTGGCCTCCTGCGATAGCTCTGTTATGCACTCTATCAACAAACCTTTATGCTATACCTTTTCTATTCAGCCCTTTCTTGCTCTGAGCCTTAGTATAGACCATTCCTATACCTGTCAGACTCTTCCCTCTCTCCCCACAGCCCCCAAGGGAGGGAATTCTCATTCATCCCTTATGCATTTGTTGAGCTACCACTTTCTCCCCTGCTCCTTCCCAGCTCTGGTTAGGGCACACTCAGCCCCTGGGCCCCCCTCTTCTGCCCCATTGTAGTGACCTGCTTTGTCTGTCTTTCGCTTTAGGCTTGAAGCTCTTGTGATACCAGGTGCTATCATCCCATGCAACCAGCGTGGCATGTGGTACGCAGTAAGTCTCAGTTAAGACCTCCTGAGCGGAGACTGGTTGAAGAATTGAGAGGGGAAGGAATGCTAGGCACTGATCTAGGATCGAGGGTTCTAAAGAATAAAACAGTTCTTGCTTTCAAAGAACTAGCACTCCAGTGGGAAGACAAAAGTACAACACACAGTTCCAATAGTAGCATTCGTTGAGTGCTCTGTGCCAGAGACAGAATTTTGTATTA
Organism: Mustela nivalis; assembly: GCF_964662115.1. Taxonomy (NCBI): domain Eukaryota; kingdom Metazoa; phylum Chordata; class Mammalia; order Carnivora; family Mustelidae; genus Mustela; species Mustela nivalis. The sequence continues at coordinate 76,462,672 of NC_139028.1, read as the reverse complement.
TTATCCATCTGATCAGCACAATAATTGTATAAGCTAGGGACTATGGTTATCCCCTTTTCACAGGGAGAAACTGAAACAAAAAGGAGTAAATTGCTCAAGGTTGTAAAGCTAAAAATGTGCAGACCAGGAATTCAGAATTGCCAAGAGCAGGAAAGAACGCTAAGGTCTATCTATCAGGAGGAACATGGATGAACAAATTGTTTTGCCTTCACATAACAGAATACCAGTTGGCAGCAAAGAGCCATAAGTTACTGATAGGACAAGGGTGAGTCACAAAGATTTCATGCTGAGCAAAAGAAGCCAGACACAAAGGAGCACAATGCACTCTGATTCCATTTGTATGCAACTTTAGAAAAAGAACACTAATGGACAGTGTAAGAAAGCAGATCAGCATTTGCCTGGGGCTAGGGCACAGAGTGGATATTGACTGGGAAGGGGCACGAGGGAATCTTGAAGTGGTGGAAATATTCAATATTTAGATTGTGGTAGTAGTTACATGGGTATATGTATTTGTTAAAAGTCACCATATCATACCCTTAAAATTGGTGAATTTATTTGATGTAAATGATGTCTCTGTGAAGTTTATTTTAATTTTTTTGAAGTAAAATAAAATTCAAGCAGCCTAACTTCAGAGTCCTCATATTTAACCACAAGGCCATCCAACCAATGCAATATGTGCATTTATAGATATTATATCAAGTGTCATGATACATACAATTTTGGTTTCTGCTACACTGGTTGGCTCATTTCTTCTCCTTCCACCATAATTAACACAGAAAAATGTGTAGAAATAAGAGAAAAATATAGAGTCCATGAGCTAACAACAGAAATAATATCAAAACATGAGCGAGCTCCCCAGGATTGGTGCCTGGAAGTCACGTATCTGGAAGGTGGGTCGCTGCAGCTTGAAGCTCAGAGCGCCCAGAGATGGTAGCAGCCAATATGTAGGAAGAAAGCTTTGGAGTTCTGCTCTCACCTCCCTCTGCCCTACCTTGGACAAGCCATCATCTGCCCTTCATATCCCAGCCAAGCCAACATAGGGCAAAGGGAAAGCCCTGCTGGGGTAAAGAGTTGATGAATTGAGACATACCTATCAGAATGGCCAAAATCCAGAACACCGACAACACCAAGTGCTGATGAGAACACAGAGCAACAGGAATTCTCATACATGGCTGGTGGGAAAAAGGAAAATGGTACAACCACTTTGGAAAAGGGTTCGGTGGTCTATTAATAAAACTAGCCATACTCTTAACATATGACTGAACAACTATACTCAATACTTATCTAAGGTTTTGTCTTCACAAAAACCTCCATATGGATGTTAATAGCAGCTTTACTCATAATTGCCAAAACCTGGAAGTAACCACAATGTCCTTCATTAGGTAAATGGATAAACGAACTGTGGTACATCCAGATAATGGGCTATCATTCAGCACTAAAAAGAAATAAGGTTATCAGGTCATGAGAAGACACAGAGGAACTTTAAATGCATATTACTAAGTGAAAGAGGCTACTCTGAAAAGGACACGTACTATATGATTCTGACCGTATAAACTCCTGGAAAAGGCCAAACTAGGGAAACAGGAAAAAGATGACTGGTTGCTGGTGGGGCAGGAAGGGGAAAGGGATAAATAGAGCATCTTTAGGCATTGGAAATACTTGGTATGATACAGTAATGATGGATAGGTGTCATTATGCATTTGCTCAAACCCATAGAATGTACAACCCCAAGAGTGGACCCTAAAGTACACCATGGACTTCGGGCCTTAACATGGGTCAATGTAGGTTCATCAGTTGTGACAAGTGCACCATTCTGGTGAGTGATGTTGATCACGGGGGATGCTCTGTATATGTGGGGGTAGGCAGTTTATGGGAAATCTCTGTATCTCTGTATGGGAAACCTCTTAACTTTGTTGTGAACATAAAACTGCTATAAAAAAGTCTTAAGAAAAAAAAAAAAAGAGTTGCTAAAAACAGGTTGGGTCTGCTCTGCAGTCCTTAGGCTTTGACACCTCCAGCCATCTCCTCCAAACCCAGGCCGGGTGGACACAACCTATGGAGACTGCCGTCTCTCCATGCCTCTTCAGCCTACAGGCTTAACAGTAGAACTCCAGCCAGTGGGCCTAAGGGATCCTGACATTCTGCCCTGGGACTCATCTGTTCCCCCTCCTTAAACCCACGGAGACAAACACTTGAACTTGCCCTCTTTCCCTACTGCGCATTAAGAAAGAAAGTCAATGAGCAATAGCCTCAGGGAAACATGACTCATAAACCAAAATAACTAGATTTGAGGATATAATTACTATAAAGAAAGGCAACCCACAGAACAACACTGAAAGCAGATTTATTGAAACAAATGATCCAAAACTGTAAAATCACCATGCCAAAGACACTCCAGGAGACAGGGGCGACATAGTAGGAAAATGAAGCAAGAACGAGAACTCAGGATGAGATACCAAGTGGAAATGGAAGTATAAGAAATCTCAATAACTTAAGTAAACAGTGAGATAGATGGCAAGATAAATTTGAAGAAAAATCAAGCGGTAAATTAGAAAATCAGACTGAGGAAACCGTAGAAAACATAAAAGTAATGCTAAAAGATATTAAAAATAGAATAGACTAGGGGGGATCTAGGTAGAAAAGTACCATGAGACAGTCAAGAGAGCCCTTACCCTCACCTGGGAAACCCAAGAAAAGCTTAAGGAAGAGAACTCTTGAACTGGGACATAAAGAATGGTAGGAGCTCACCAGGTGGGCATGGAAAGGAGAAACATTTCAGGCAGAAAACACTGGTGCGTGCAGATGCATGGAGGCGTGAAGGAACATAATCACTGTGATTTGGGAAGAGCAGGGAGGCTTGTTTGTCTGGAGCAAAGGCTACTTGGAGGAAAGTAATGAAGGCTAATGTTGAAAGACAACCAAGAGTCAGACTGGGAGGCTTCCAGGGAGGTACGTAACATATTTGTGTCCCATTTTAAATCTGGGGAAACCAAGTCAAGCTCCAACAGCTTGAGTGAATGGCCCCGGGTCAGGCCTCCAATGGGGGGGGAGGCTCACTCTCTTTCACTGCAACACACATCCTGAGTTTACTCAGCTTGGATGTCTCAAGGTTTGGCAAAGTGGGTTAAAAAAAAAACCAACCCTACAATACGTAAATGAGGCTGAGAAGTAGGTGAGCCATGAGCTGAGGATCCAACGGGTTGTTCTGAAGCACGGAGTGTTGGGCTGACTACTAGAAGTTCAGGGTTCAAAGAAGACGACCAAGGCCAATCACACGAATTTGGCAATCATCAGCACCTGGAGGCAGGGGCATTCAAGGGAGTGGGCGGAGTCGCAGCAATAAGGCCTCTTGCAATGTTGGTGGAAATATTTCCCTGAATAACTGGGGCATCCTGGGGCGCCCAGGTGGCTCAGTGGGTTAAGGCCTCTGTCTTCGGCTCAGGTAATGATCCCAGAGTCCTGGGATCGAGTCCCGCATCAGGCTCTCTGCTCAGCATGGAGCCTGCTTCCCTTCCTCTCTCTCTGCCTGCCTCTCTGCCTACTTGTGATCTCTGTCTGTCAAATAAATAAATAAAATCTTAAAAAAAAAAAAAAGAAGAAGAAGAACTGGGGCATCCCTGGCCGGGAGAGACCACTGGAAGGCCCATGGTCACAGTGACTTGCTTCTTCCTCCATTAGACCCCCAGTTCAGCTGAGGCATCTTCTCGTACCTAAACACTGCTGACACACTAGCTACCCTCAGATGGGATCTGAATCCCATCTTGAGTTGCTTCTGTCAATCACCTGGTGAAGATAAACCACCCTTAGACCCAGACTGTCAAAGGTCTGAATTCTTTGGAGTTTCAGCCCATCCTGGAATGCAAGAATACAGGAGTAATACAGTTTCCAGGGAAACCCAAATTGGGAAGAGGTGTCCCTAAATTCTAGGGATGCAGAGAAGCATCCTTTTATCCAGAAGATATCATTACTTCTACCCTGTAGGTAAAAAAAAAAAAAAATTTAAAGAGGTTAAGAGACTTGCCCAAGGTCATATAAGTATTAAAGAACAGAGCCAGGATTTCTATGGATAGTAGGTTGGTCCCAGAGCCCAGGAAAGGGAAATAAAACAACACTGAGTGCCAAGTGTAGCCAGCACTCATTCTCACTCTTGCTCTCTCAAAGCCTGGTGCTCAGAGTGCATCAGGAAGGAAAGGTCTATGTCCTCTGTGCTAAGAATTAAGGTTGCTGTTTGATGAATAAAGAGCTCTGGCCTGCAAGTCAGAAGGACTGGGTCCCAGCAGGAGCTTTGCCACAACTCACTGTGGGACCATGACCAAGTGATTTCCCCTCTGAGGTCCCCATTCTCCCCGCACATAGAAGATTCTGGAACCCCAGGTCCCTGTGACTGGCAGGGTTCTTCCCCAAGATCCTAAGCCCCATCTACCGGGGCTGGCAGCATCCAGTTCTCCCCTCCCAATGCCTTTCCTCCTCTCCATTCATACCAGCCATTCCAGCTCGGGCTTCCCAGCTGAGGGCCGGGTGTGGATTGTTTGAAAAGACATATGGCATCCCCGTGCAGCCGAGAGTCCAATCTCGAGGGGAAACCATTGTTCATTCATCTGGACCGAGTGACATTCTTTATGCAAGAATAACTCTTGATTAAAGGGTGAGTTTTAATGGAAACTAATTAGGCAAACTCTTTAGCCTGGGCATAATGATCAAATGAGCTGTCACACCGTACCTGATACAATGATCTCACTCGCTACAAGATTTTATTCCTTAGCAATTACACTCCCACATGGCACTGCGTGCCGTATTGCCTGGAGCACATATGTCAAATTAAAGACCAACTTATGCACCTGATATTTAATTATTGCCTAGTACTACAGACACCCGGGGAATGTCAAAGTGAGCAGTCCTGCTTGGGAGAAACGAAAACTGAAATCTTCTTCTGCAAGGGAGTGAAAAAAATAGGGATAAAATATGTATAGGCTACTATAGTTTCTTATTCAGCCGTCTTACAATTCACAGTTACAAAACCTGCTCTCCCCAACCTTGAATAATTTACCATTTTTTTTTTCATCCAGAAAAGTGAGCAGAAGGAGAGTTGTAGGTAAAGGCACGGGGGCCCTATCGGTATTTGTTTACTTATTTGATTGATGCAATCTGGGTCTGGTCAAAGTTGAGCTCTTTGTGCAAGTTGTTCTTCCCCTAATGGGCTCTGACAGGAAAGAAGGGGCCTCATATGCCTCTCTAGCCCAAAGGGAAATGTTTGCCCTCGAGGCTGAGCACTCGGGAAGCCCCAGCTTACACTTCAGTCACTCTCAGCAACAAAATTCGAGAAGTTGACTAAAGTTTCTCCCCAATACATTTGTCTCAATGTTGAGACAGTGAGAAACCACCGGGAGGTAAGGATCCCTCTACTTTGGCTGTATGTTAGAAGGATCTGGAGAACTTTTCAAACCAACTGATGCTCGAATGCCATCCCAGACTAATTAAATCTGGATCCTAATTAGGACCTGGAGAGGAGGACGGGACAATTTTTTAAGGTTCCTCCGATGATCCTGATATTTCGGTGGAGCTGAGAACCACAGGTGTGAAGGGCCACTAGCCAGACACTAGCCAGTACTGAGTGTCATGGGAGCTGCTGTCTGTCCTCAACAAGACAGACTTCCATGCCTCCGTTCTTTGCCTGTGCTGTTCTCTCCTCCGGAAAGCTCTTCCCCAACCCTTCTTTTTACCTGGGAAACAAAAACTATCCTCCAGCATCAAGTACAAATATTCCTGTGCTAGGAACCACCCCCCACCCCCGCCGGCACCACTGGTTTCCCCAGGAAGAGTTGCTTCAGCATCCCCCAGGAGCCAGACACAAAGCTCAAAGGATCATTGAACGAAATTGCTTTCCTCGGTGGGGGTTCAAGAAGACAATCCCCATGTGTCCCACAACCATCTGTATGTCCCAGCTGAGCAAATTCTAAGAATGTCTTGGTCCCTTTTGCTCCACATAAAGAAATTCAAATTACCCATTATCAGAATTGCACTGCCTAATACTAAAATGCCTTAATGTGAGTGCTTTTGTATTTAGTAAACTGCACAGCTTGTGAAAACCCCCTCCAAACATCTGGCAGGAGGCCCAGCAGAGGTAAGGCTGGAACCTCTAATGATGGCAACATGTAAACAAGTGTTTTGTCTCAACTGATAATCATTAACTTCCAGTGTCAGACTTAGCCCCAGAGGTCTGGTTCCTCAGCATTGCAAAGGCCTCTGGGAAACAGCAGCTGGGATGGGGCCTGTGCACAGACGATGGGGAGGGAGAGGGTGGGCAGGCCTGTCACTACCAACGAGGAGAGGCAGGAGGTGATGGGAGCAGCCTGGGAGCAGGTGCCTCTGATGAAAGGCAGTGGAATTGTTCGGGGGGGGGGGGTCCCAATCTCCTCTCAGGGGCTTTGGTGCCGGGCAAGCATTTACTCTCAATTATGCTGTTGGCTGGCCATGGGAAGAAAGCCTCAGTTTCTCGATCTGTCAAGCGGCGTTAACAAAGGTTCCTACTTTCTAGGGCAGTTGGACAAAGTATGTAGGAAGATAAACGCCAACAAGATTTCTGGCACAACACTGGCTTAGAGAAAGCAACTGATAGAGGAACTTCTTTCTTGAGTCTTCCTTTCAGACATTCCTAACTGGGACCTACACCAGTCTGACGACCTTTTTCCTAATTCCATAAGCAAAGGATTTGACCCCGCAATCACTGTGCTGGAGTTTGTTGTACCTGTGCATATGAATAGTTAAATAAAAACCCATTGTATGAGAACAGATGGATTTTTACTCTTTCTGACCATTACAAATAGTGGAGCTAAGTAATCCTTCACACTATGAATTCATTCAATAAATACTGATTAACTACTATGTTCTAGGTACTAGGGGCACTAAGATGATTTAGGAGTGTGTCCACTGCTCAGGTTCTTCAGAAAGCAAACCCTGAGGCAGATATCTGTAGAAGAAGGTTATTACAGAATGTGTTTTAGGTCCACACCTATATAAAAAGAGAATTGTGTCCCTCCAAACTTCATATGTTAAAGGCCTAAACCCCAATGGGGCTGTTTTTAGATACAGGGCTTTAAAGGAGGTACTTAAGGTTAAATGAAGTCATGGCGGTGGGACCCTCACCTGACAAGGCTGGTGTCCTTATCAGAAGGGGAAGAAACACTGGCGCTCTCTCCTTCCATGTGAGCACAGAGGAAAGGCCATGTGAGGACATGGCAAGAAGGTAACCGTTGGAAGTCAGGACGAGAAGACTCAGCAGAAACTAACCATGCCAGCACCCGGACATTGGCTGTATAGCCTCCTGAACTGTGAGGTCACAAATTTCTGTTGTTGAAGCCAGCAGTTGGTGGCATTCCATTATGGCAGCCTGAGCTGACTGATACAGGAGGTGAAGGAAGCAGGGAGCTCAGCAGCAGATGCTGAGCTATAGTGAAGGCCTGATAAAGACCTCAAGTGAACCCATGAGAAGCTCTGGAGCTGGCCTGGCCCTTCAGAGTCATCTCCAGTCAGAGGGAGGGTCCTCTAGGGCCTCAGTCATTGGAAGCAGGCTGCCCTTGAAGAGGCAATGTCTTCCCACCAAGGCAATCCCCAAGAAGGCTGGCAGGACTTAGGGAATCACATACTCCACCACCGTGAGGATCCCTAGGAACCTACTGAGGAGTGCCCTTTCCCAGCACAGACCATGGGCCAGAAACCTCCCAGTGTTGTTTTATTTGCTCTTCACAGTATTCCTGTGTGATGATACCTATTTCCCAGAGAAAAAAAATAATGTGTCCAAACCGCAAAGCTGATAACTAATGAAGGCAGAACTGAAGAAGAGTCCCCTCTTTCCCAGTGGGTCTTGCTGTTACCTTCGTCTCCTCTAGCAGTCACATGTCCCCAGACCACCTGTGCCTCTCTCTTCAAAGCCTACAGCACTTTGCCCTATAAGAGTCACATTAGTTGACACTTAAGTAGCATTTACCACATCCCCGGCCCTGTTCTAGCACATTCCAGACACTAGTTTATTTCATCTTTTCAAGAAGTATTTCAAGAAGGTATTATTTTCGTCATCCTCATTTTGCCAATGAAAAGGCTAATAAAACACAAAGCTGTTACATAACTCTCCCAGAGATACCCAGTTAGAGTTAACCCATGCAATCTGGCTCCTGATATTATACTATTCCGTCTTGGGGTGATAATGGTCGCATCTGCCTCCCTCTAGTCTGCAAGCACTTGGAGAGTGTGATCAAGACTTGCTCATCTTTTCCACTCTGGTGCTTTACCTGCGAATGACATATACTAAACTCTTGGTAAAATTTTCCTGAAAAACCAAATGATGCCTTACACATGAACATTTTGAAAATCATTTGACTTGATGTGTATGGACAAAGCCTAGAAGAAAAGACAGACGAATAAAATCTTTTAGTTCTGTGGAGACACTGATACCATGAGTGAATTTTGCTATTGTTTTTTTTACCATTTGGATGTTGATAAGGCATTGGTTTTTAGGAGCTCAGATGGATGATGGCAAACTTTCTCTATATTTCCTATCATGTCATAAGAGCAGACATCTATTAAATTTCTGATGGCATCGCCGCTGGGAATGAGGGCTTCCCCAGGTCTCTGGGAATCTGACCCAGATCACATCTCAGGCATCACCACATGGTGTGATGCTTTCCCAAGAATCCCATAATCAGTTCTAAGATGAAAAGATCAAAATCCCCATCATCTCAACTCAGAAGTGATTGATATCCAGCAATGATATAAAGAATAGTTTGGTGGCCATTTAAGCGTACTTCTAAGTGAACCTAATGACTGGACGTATTTCCCAGTGCTGTAGACCTTCTGTCCATTAGGAAAGTCAGATAAGCAGAGCTTATACACACTGTCCAGCTAATAATCAAAATGAGCCAATGGCCAGAGAGGCTCTTCGACAGAAATTATATTGAAGCCGCTCCTCTCATTCCCAGTTGTTATAAAGTTGTTATAAATATAAAGTTGTTCACTTTATACTCATTCATTCATTCATTCATTCATGCAAGCATGTATTCTTTCATTCAACAAATGTAGTTGGGATTCTTCTGTGGGCCAGGCAGCGTTCTAGGTTCCAAAGATAGATACAACAATAAACAGGCCAGATGAGTTCCTTTTCTTCACAGAGCTTATAGTCTAGTGAGAAGGTATGAACAATACGCAAATGACGTTATTTCAACTCATGATCATTTCTACAATGAAAACAAAGCAGGACCCGTGGGGATAAAAATATATGTTTATAAAAAATAAAAAATTAATTAAATAAAAAAAAAAGTATAGATAACAAACCTAAAAAAAAAAAAGAAAAAAAAAAAGAAAACAAAGCAGGGAAGTACGGTGGAAAGTAAGGGAGTTGCAGGGTGAAACTAGTTTTGAAAGGATGGCTGGGGAAGGGTTCTCTGAGGTGACGTTTAAATTGAGACCTGAGTCATGAGAGGTGCCAACCTTTACAAAATTTGGGAGAACAGTAGTATGTCAGGCAGATAAAAAGGGAGTACAAAGTCCCTGAGGCCAGACTAAGCTTGCCGGAGTTGCAGGGAGAGAAAGCAGGCCAGTGTGCATGGGACAAGCGGAGAGCAAGGAGGACTGTAAGATACAAGGCAGGCAAAGGACAGACCATCCAGGCGAAGAGTCTGGATTTTATTCTTAGCCTAAGGGTAACATTGAAGGGCTTTAAGGAAAGAGAAATGCAGTATGATTTAAGTATTTAGAAGATCACCCTGGCTGCTGAGAGAAAAATAAGCCACAGGTAACGGATGGAATTTTGGAGTCTCAGTTCACAGCCTACTAGAGATCTGGTCTGCTGATGCGGCTTGTGGTTCCAGCCCCAGAGCTCCTATGGAGCCGTTCCCATTCTCTAGCACCCTCCACCCCCTCTCCCTGCCCCTTAATATGGGAAACTATAGCCTCTAGCCACTTCAGCCACCAGCCCACCTGCCCAGCTGGCTCTGCACAAGTGGGGACAGGCCTTCTGGATCCCCAAAGGCACTGGGTTAGTCTATAAATGCCACTTGTAAGATCCAAAGGTGCCCGTTGTAAGATCCATGAAAGTAAAGAGCAGTGTTGATACCATTCTTCGTGATTTCTCCAATGCCCTATGGTGGGGTGGGGGGTGTGGGAGGAGGTTTCTGAAGATGCAGGTTGTGTGAAGAGATGGGTAGAGATGGGCCGGGAGTTCATTGTCAGTTTGGGATGGAGGGAGCCTCCGCTGATGGAGGAATTCTGGGAAGAGGTCAGAAGGAGGCTGCAGATTTTATCTTAAGGGCTCCCCACTGGCTGGGGTGAAGCGGCCCAGAGGCCCCTTCTTAGATCAGGTGGGACCTGCTAGGCTGCCAGGCTGGTTCATTAGTGGCCTGACATCACACATCTGCAACTGGGTAATTTCTATGTTAACTACTACCTCCCACTATAATGAGTGCTCATAACTATGTTTTATATAAAGCCGACCATGCATTTGCACAGAGCCCGTAAAGGGGCAGTGATTATGAACTGTGCTGGGAGTCCGTGGGGCACCCGTCATCCACGACCCAGTCCAGACCCACCCCGTGCCATGTGTTTGAGTGACAAAGGAGGGGTAGTTTGGAGGGGAGGGTTCCAAGAGTACAGGAGTCCTGACAGATGAGGAAAGGTTTCTGGGATGTATCCCTCTCCTAAAACACCCTGATACCAACCTATTAGTATTCAAGACATCGATGAAAACATTAGGTTTAGAAGAGGGTCATTTAAAAATTATTTTCTCTTAACTTCCCTGTTACTCTCTCACAATTATCTATAAATGTATAACATATGCAGTACTGGATTCTGCCTTTATTGTATTTTGTTTTAGAAAGGAGCCCCCCTCCTCGTGTTTGGGCTTGGTGACGGGACCACTAGGATTTCAGAGGATGGGCATTAAGGTCTGAATCCACAGACTTGGCTTCTGTTGTAATCTCCACACTTACCAGCTGTCCCACTCACACACATGACCCCTGGGTCTCAGATTCCTCCTTCATAAAGTGGGATCACCAGAGCTGGCATTTTTTGGCAGGGTTGTTCTGAGGGTGAAACCAGAACAATGGGTACTGAGATTCATCAGTTTCAGGCACTTTCTAGGTGTTGATTCATTCAAACCTCCCAAGACCCTTGCAGTGGGCACTAGCGACACCTCCAGTTTTCCAGCATAGCCACTGAGAAGATAGGAGGCTCCTCAGTTAGGGAGTTGACTCCGAACTTATAAGAAGTCATGGAGCTGGTTGATGGAGCCAAACTTCAAGCTCAGGCAGTCCGATACCGGAACCAAAGAACCCAGCACAGTGCCTGTAGCATACACTAGAAAAGAAAATACTTACCATCAGTTTTACCAGCTTTGGGGCCAATTGAGTGTGCAAATCTTTATGACCACCAGCAGTCTTCGAGTCTGATTCTAGGCCCTTATTAAAGGAGATGGAGACACCCTGAGGGGTCTTGACAAGGCAGAGTGAGAGCTGCCTGGTGCCCCCAGACGGTCCCCCTGGGCCACCGAGGGGCCAGATAAAGCCCAGGGAGTGAGGCAGAGACAAGGACAGCAGGATAAAGACACAGGTAGGTAGACACAGGATAAATACACAGCAGGATAAAGACACATGGCACCCAAGCAACGTCGGCTGCCCTCAAGTGGCCAGCAGGGCATGGCCAGGCTGGCTCTGGGCCCAGAGAGGATGAGTGAAATGCAGGGCAGAGAAGTCCACAACACTCCTACTAAATTGTGACTTAGACTGAGCAGGGGGCGTGGACTCATTTTGCTGAGTTTTCTTCCTGGAGGTCACCCATCTCATTTGGATGGTCCAGCTTCCTTGTCCTTCCTTGTCTGTGCCAGAAGCTCCAACGTGGAGCCCTTCGTAAATAGGGTCCAGGAGCCGGAATTCTGGCCCAGCCCACCCAGGCTCTGTGGCATACCCCAGCCCAGTTAGAGCCCCTTCTGGCCTCAGTTTTTCCCATCCGAAAAATGAGAGAGTCAATAAAACAAATTCTAACGGCTCTAACATCTTGAAAATTTCACATCTCCAAACCTGACTTCAACCACAGTCGTATACTAATATCCCTGGGGCAGAGTGATTTCATTTAGGTCAAATGATTTCCCTGCACATAAACAGGAGTGAAACAAAGGCCCCCTTTCTCCAAGTTGTTAGCTCTCACACACACAGGCACACACACACTCACACACATGCACACACACCCTCATAATGCTTATACAGCCCACCCCCCACCCCAGTCGTGCACAAAGGCACACATACACAGGCTCACAGAGGCACAAACACCTGGACTCTTTAAGCCTCTCCCTCCCCCACCCCACTCCTGCTTGCTCCCTGCCCCCCCCCTTTCACCCTTTCCAACTCCCCTGCTGGGAAGCTAAGCGCCCTCTTGGCTCTCTGAGCTACCTAACCTGATGGGCTGGTGCCACCCAATGGTCAGGCTCAGAAATGCAGCCTCGGTTCCAAGAAAAAGAAGGGATTGGGAAGGGACCGGGTCAACGGGTCTGTTCCTCTCCTAACAAGGCTGTATCCAGAGCTGCCCTAGACAGAGGAGGCTTCCGCGGTCTTTAAAAACTTTAAAAAAAGGATTTCCTTACTCGACACCTCTAGTTCTTTTCCAAAGATCAGCAGATCTGACATTGACACCCTGGGCAGCCTTGCACAACAACCTTAAATTATAGGGTACGAACTGTGTGTTCTGCACCATTCTAGAAGCTTTATGTATGCTATCATTTTAATGCTCACAACAGCTGACTTTTCAGGGCATACAGTACCATCTTCATTTTAAAGATTTACAACCATGAAGGGAGGGCACTAAAACAGGACTCAAGCTCTAATTCAACAGCCACTTGGCCAACCCGAACCTCAATTTTGTCCTTTGTATATGCCCAGTTCCAATCACTCATTCAATCATTCATTCCTTCGGTGAACATTGACCGAGTACCTAAATTATGGACCAGGATCTATGCGGGGGGCTGATATTCAGCAAGTACCCAATGTGTGACCTTTGCCCTTGAGGAGGTCCCAGTCTTCTAGAATCAATGACAGCTTGTGTCCTCCTAGGTTCCTGACTCTATAACCTTAGTGGCTCTTCTTTGCCAAGGTGGACCAAGACCCTGTCTGAGGAGAGGCCAATGAGGGGAACGTGAACGGGCTGTAGATCAGGGGGAATAAGGTAGCCATTCCACAGAGCAGAAGAGAGGTCGGTGTCCTTGTCTAAGAGTCCCCAAATCCACATCCTGCTAGTCTGTGATTGGTGAATCTGAAAGTGCCTCACATCTGTCCAGGGCCCAGATCCACTTGAGGAGAGAGGTAAAGGAACTGTGGTTATCTGGCTTCAGAGTAGGCGCCCTTTCTGCCACACCAGAGGCCTCTGGGGGTACACCAGTGAGGTCAGAGTGGAAGAGGGAGGCATGTCAGAAGCTGGAAGATGAGCTGACAGAACAAAGCTTTCATAATAACTGCTTACCACAACACCTGTCTCCACCTGCTTCCTCACAGATTCACACAGTCCCACACTCACTTCCTACACCCCCTAGTTTACCAGTTCTTAACCTTCACTCTTTCTCTTACTAAGTAATAGACAAAGTAATAGAATAATAGAATCCTATAATGTCAAGCCCTGGAATAAACTGAGTCCAGACTTTGTGAATGAGGAAAATAGGACCAGGAAGGGTTATAATTTGCCCCAGGTCACACAGCCCAGAAATGGTATGGCTGAGCCTAGAATATGGGTGTGAAAACTTGTCAGTGTGAAGACTTTTTTCCCACTTTTCCCTCTTTTTTTCCATTCACATGAAGTTAGGCACTGATGAGAGTCTACTTCAAAAAGAACCATCTTTTTGTCCTTCCTCTTTCTCAACTTCTCCCATAAGCCCCTTGAAGATAGGAAATGTCTTTCCTTTGTCCAAAACCCTAACATTCAGCACAATGATTAGCATGTAAATGCTCAAGATTGGATGGATGGATGGATGGATGAATGGATGGATGGAAAGATGGATGGATGGGAGGGAGATAGGGAGGAAGGGAGGAAGGAAGATAGGGAGGAAGGGATAGAAGCATGGGTGAGTGAAGTCTTTTACATGGAATTTCTGCACCCACCTCTTACCTAATATCCCTGTCTCCAATTTCCCCCACAATCGGGTTATCCTCTACAGTAGTATTAGAATATCCCCTTTACAAATAAAACAGAGTACTTCTATCTCCTGTATATAAACACCTGAAGACTTTCCTATCATCGAATGAGTAAGTCAAGACCGCTTATCCTACCATATAGTCCAATGGAGTCTTTCGTCTACCACACCAGTCTCATGTGTTACTAACCACATAAACACACATATATTACACACCCTAAACTCTAAAAACTCTTAACAACATGCCATTCCATGGAGGAAACACACATGGTCTTATTTCTAAAACTTTCTTTTGCCGCTCCCATACTCTGATTCCTTTCCTGCCAGTAACAGAATCTGTTAACATCCTAACCAACCTTCAAAACCCAATTCAAATGTCACCTCCACAAAGTCTTCCCTAATTCCCCGGATGAAACTGCTATACTCAGAGCACGCAGTCCTTCTGGCTTTGGTAAGCATGGCACACCTCATTCTGCCCTTCGTAAAATGACCTTTAAAGACCTTTACACTGGACATCAGAGTTGGTGGTTTTTATGTCCATCGCTCCCAACAGACTCTTGGCCACGGATCTGAGGGTAGGACACAATGCCAGTGCTTACTTGGCATTAGTTGGATGGACCTTCTCCTTACTGCACCATATGCTCTAATTGTCCCTGAGGGTGCAGTTACATTTTATTCTAAAACCACTTAAGCTACTTCCTACGCCATTATCGGCAGGAGTCCTACAGGAGCAGAACGCGGTGTCTCCGAAGAACCACAGCTCTAGGGCGGGGACGGGGTAGGACTGTAGAGATGAAAGTATCACATAAGCAAAAGCGGGTCTCTTAGGGAGGAGGGGCAGCCAGGGAGAAGACCTGAATTCTGCTGGTGGAGGACCTGGTCTCAACATGGGATCTTATTCATGGTAAGAGCTAAATCCCTCTAACGGATCATATCGCCTCAGGAATCGGTGAGCCTTCTGGTCCTACAAGTATCTATGTAGTGGCTATAGATAACCACCAAGGACAAATATGAGGATACGGGATACTCTAGAGGGGTCTACAGCAATGGAAGTAGGGTCGCGAGCCCTGGCAGACAGTTCTCATATCCACTGACTTCTCGAGAGGCCCTGGTGGGAGTGAGGTCCAGGTGCCCACAACAGTGATGTGCTCACTAATGCAGCTTTCCTTGGCTTCTCACCTCTCCTTGTCCTCTTCCCCACTCTCTCGCTGCTTCCTGGAATGACTTTCTAAATAATCTACTTGTACCCAAATCTTTGTCTCAGGCTCTGTATTAAGGGATCCAACTCATTCTCCATGGTGAGGGGTCAAACTACAGAGCTCGTGGTTACGCAGCACTGGATAGAAAAGCCAGTTTGGTGAACTGGGGAAAGGTAATAAACCTCTCTGAACCTACTTCAACATGTAACAAAAGGTTGCTAAGACCTACCTCCCAGACTTTATAAAGTTGTGTGTTCACAATTACATTCCCTGAACGTTTACTATGTGCTAAGATAAATGCCGGGTATATAATCTCTCATCGCTGACCTTCACACCAAACAAAAAGTACAGAGAAGACTGTAGGGGGCTAATGGTGCCCCCCCCCCAAATATGCCCAAGTCCTAACCCCTGGAACCTGTGATCTTATTTTGAAAAAGGGTCTTACAGATGGTAATTAAGTTAATGATCTTGAGATGAGAACATCCTGCATTACCCAGGTAAACCCCGATTCAATGCAGAATGTCCTTGTAAGAGACAGACTAGGCGAAGACACAGAGGGGAAGGCGTGAAGGCAGAGGCAGACCTTGGAGGGAGGCATCCACAAGCCAAGGGACGCTTAAAGTCACCGTAAGCTGGAAGAGACAAGGAAGGATTCTCCCCTAGTCTTTAGAGGGAGCTCAACTCTGCTGACACCTTGAGTTTGAATTTCTGGCTTCTAGAACTGTGAGGGAATACATTCCTGCCATTTTTAGCCACGAGGTTTGTTTTAATTATATATGGTAGCCTTGAAAAACTAATATAATATTATCACAGTCCTTGTTTTAAAGGAAAGAAAACCAACACTGACAGAAAAGTGACCCACCCAGAGTCATTCAACCAGAATATGGGAGAGTTGGGATGTGAACCCAGGTCGACTTAAAGGCAGTGGCCCCTCTCTTACTCACCACATCAAGGAAAAGAAGTGGTGCGATGTGCCAGATGCATTATGATGCTCGGAGAGTGTTCGTTAACTCGCCCTGCGCTATCCCTTCCTGTTGCCCATGCCCCCCACTGGCCCCCATGAGGTAGTCAAGAGTTACTCCGATAACCCTGTCCCCGCTACTCCCCAAGCTCTCCTGGAGTGGGTTCCACCTGGGAGATGATTACACGTGCCCAGAAAGCCCTTTAAGAACCGACTAGTCTGGGAAGCATGTCAGCGTCCTGGCAGCTGGTGGGAAAGATAGATTGGGGCCTGGGCCTCGAGTTAACATCAGTCTGAGTTGAAGATGTGCCAGCTTCCTCTGGGTAGAGTCTCTAATTAACCTGCTAATCCTGTCAGGGATTGGGTTCACTCTCTTCCTCCAGAGACGTGTGAGGTGTCTCTTCTTTCACCACTTTGTCATTTGCTCTATTTTAGATTCAAGGTGTCCTTGAAGCTGTGCTTTGCCAGGCGCCCTGTTCCTCCAAGTCAACAGCTGTTGGGGAAGTGGCCCCTCAAGCAGCGTCTTATGACTTCCCCACCACAGCTCTTCTCACGGTGTCTGCAAGAAGCAGCTCTTCAGCAATTCTGATGCAATCAATACACTGGAGCAACTATTTTGTGCTATTTTGTGAGTGACACCAGGTCCCGCCTTCAGGCACCTGGCTTCTGAGACAGAGAAAGGAAAGCAGGTGACTATAGCATTTCCCAGTCTTTTTACTTCAAGGTAAGCATAGAAAGTAGTAACAATTTTAAGGGCAAACTAAGATAAATTCACAAGGCTGCTAGTGGTCAGAGGTGATCAGCCCTGGGGTTCCAACTCCCCAGACCCCACCAAATCACCACACAGGATTAGGGAACCAGTATTCCCCACCCGCTAGTAATCCACTCACCCTGTACCTGTTCAGAAGGCATGCTGGAAGAAAATCATAGCTTTCCCCTTGGCTCATTTGTGTTCCATCAGTTGAACGTGGATTCTGCAGTTAAAATGCCACATTGTCCATTCTTCCCCAATTTGTCAAATAACGTGATATTCATGAGGAACGTTTCTTAAGCGAACTTTTCCGCCCCCACAATTTTTTTTTTCTTTAAAACTTCAGATCCAGCTAACCCTAAAATGCTAGACTGGGCTCAAAGGAAACAGAGCAAATGGGCCAGGAACAAGTTATCAACAGGAGAACTCAGAGACAATGACTAATGTTTAGTTCAACAGTTTGTTTTTCTTTGTGTTTTACTTGAAGACATCGGGGTGGTTTTACAGTTTATTTTCTGGTATTTGCATTTAGAAAGATGATCTCTCAAAAATCTTTAAAAAGGGCCCCAAATCCAAGCATTCTGCAACCTGAACAGTATTTTGAAATTCACTAAAACAACATTAAGAACTAATAAATCAGTCTTCCATAAAAGGACAAAAAAAGATGCTCTGGAGATTATAAAATTCCTGTGTGTGATAAAGAAATGATTTTTCCTCTTGAAAGTTATCCTTAGTATCCTAAGTGTTGCCCTGTTGCTTTTACCTACAAAGTAGAGTGTGTTGGGGGAGAGGAAGCCAATGAGACAAAGCAGAATCACGTGTGATGTACTGAGGAGAACATGCCAGAACATCAGTGGTTTCCTGCCAGAGACGCACACTTGAATCTAATCATGAGAAAATATCAGGCAAACCCAGAGCGAGGGATACTCTACAAAACAGATGGCTTACCCTCTTAAAAATATGTCCATGGTGAAAATCTTTCCAGATAAAAGGACACTAAAAGGTTCATGAAAATTAAATGCAACCTGAGATCTAGAATTGGATCCTGACCCAGGAAAAAAACCAAAGTGCTATAAAAGACATTGTTGGGATCACTGGTAAAATTTGAATAATTTCTGAAGGTTATTATCAATATTAAGTTTCTTGATTTTGGTATTTACATTCTAATTACATAAGGAAATTCCCTTGTTTTTAGGAAAAGCACACTGAAATACTTAGGAAGATAGATCGATCAATAACAGATTTTGGCAAAATGTGGAAATTATTGACAAATGGTAACCCAGGTGTACAGTATAGGGGAGTCCTTTCATTATTATTGAAACTTTTCTGTAATTTATAAGAACACCAGTGATATTGGGTTAGAGCCCACCTGAATGACCTCATTTTCACTTGATTACCTCATAAAGAACACCTCCAAATAAGGTCACATTCTGAGGTATCAGGGATGAGGATTTCAACATGCAAATTTTGGGGCACACACAATTCAACCCCCAACACCCACTTGTGAATTTGCAGTCCTAGACTCCATTATTTCTGCGAGCCCATGTAGCATTAACGTTTTACATTTCTATAAGTCCAAGACTCCCAACATCCAATCAATGCATATGGCTGGCCAGAGCTCCACTCTGACCTGTTCCAAAGATACAGAACTTCACATGCCCAAGACCTGCAATGAGAAAATAAATCAAACTTTGGAGAAAACACATTAGCAGACCATCTCTGCTGTATTTCAAATTTTCATAGTACAATGGCAGTGTTTAGGAAGACCAGTGGGGCTAGATAGCCATCCACGACAGTGTTTTTAGTATATTTCCTGTGGCTGATGGTTGAAAGATTAGCAAATCTTTTCAATCATTCTTTGCATACAAACTTACCGAAGGCCTTCTATGTGTCAGGCACGGTGCTCGTCCTGAGGCCAAGGTGAACAAGACCAACATTTCCGTAGAGCTTGCATTCTAGTGAGAGTGAAAGAGGGCCATACTTTTGCCAACTAAATTCTTCTGTTTGGATGGAATGGCGAGGAAGAGAGAGGAGGACCCTGGGAGTTAATTACCTCAACGCAAGGCTATTCCACTCACAAGGTGTTCCTTGGAGGGGGCTTGAAATGAGAAATTTCTCTGAGTCTACGACTCCCTCAATGAGCTCTGTTCCCACTGTTCTATACTGGAGATTCTCAAATTTCTTGAGTGTGATTGTATGTGATTTTTAAGGATGATTTCGACTGAGATTTTTGCCTTACACTTTGGAATTATCCATATACATTCCGTAAGGTGTGATCAACTAACATGCCCAGTTTATGGAACTGTGATCAATCACCAAGTTTGGTGGTTAAGGATGAGAGAGAGGAAGTGGATAATATACATGAAAGAGATAGCAAACGAATAAACTCTCCTTTCCATTCCTCAATCTCACAAACTGGTGTTTTCTTGTTTGTTTAAGGAAACAAAGACGTGTGCTTAGAGTAGAAGTTCAAGATACAGTGCCAAAGGATTTGACACCTACAAGTTTAACTTACAAGGTGTAAAAAACCTAAACCTAACTGCAAAGCTATAAAGTTTGGCCTGAAATAAAGTGTGGACTTTTATCGCAAAGGCATAAGCGTTCTGTCCCAATTCTGAATCTACCAACAGGCCCTTGATTAAAATCTGTTGGTTAAAAAAAAATTACCTTTCATTATGATGCATTTGCTCATTTTTCTTCCATATTGAGAGTGACAATTTCCATTTGTGATGATCAGCCACAACATAGATGCAAATGTGCTAAGTAAAATTAGGTGTATCAGAGCGACTGTCTTATAAAAGACCATTTTACATCCTAACCCAGCAAGTGGAGAATTTCTCCTGCTCTCTGTACTATATGCAAATGCTCAGATTATAGCTAATTATATTGTTGCAAAGCAGAGCCAAGAAACTGCTACAATACTCCTAGTCTCCTTGGGGAACACGCCATGAAAAGAACTTTTTTTTTATCTCCTTTGTAAATTACACTATGATATAATTGGGTCTCACTGTTCATGTAACACCCTGCTCAGGGATAGCGCAAGAAAAACGAACAATGTCTTACTAAGTCCCTGTTAAGATCATTAAACGTAGATCACAACACACTAGCAGGCGCCCAAATCTTAATGTGTCACAGTAACAAAACCGGGAAAAGAAAAAGTGACAAGTTGCGTCATATTATTTTTCTCTTACAATGGAGTTTAAGGTAATAAAGTGTTAATGAATTCGGCCCTGCATAGTTGGCATTGTGAGAGAACTTCTTTTTATTTTTTACTACATTGTAGGAAAAATTGTCATATTCTGTTAGGCAGCTGTTTAGAGAAAAGCTTTGACAGTGTATAATTGACTCTATTTTTACTGCATTTTCATACGGCATTGTTAGGTTTATATACTGTACTGAGTTCTGCTTTTCAGTTTTACACACTAAGAAATTTTCCCTTTAGACAATTTTTTTTTTGCTGGGGATGAAAGAGAACCCAGCTAGCCAGTCAAAAGTGGCGCATCCCCCAGCTTCTCCCATTGGACACCTTTTTTAAAGAGTTATTGAATTATTGTCGGAATGCTTTCCAAGAGAAGGGACCTCTAAGATCGACCTCTTCAGCCTACAGCTGGAGGAATATATAAATACATTTCTAAAATTACACACATACACACACACACACAGCACACCACATTGGTAACCACAGTTCTCTGACGTTTTCTTTAGGAAATAAGAATCTGAGAAGTGGGGGTGATTTTTCCTGTATACACCTATGTATTTTTGTCAAAAGCCTCTTTCTCCTGGGGAAGGGAGGTTAGGAAGCCAGCCGCCGGACTCCTGTCATGGCGTGCAATCCCTCTGCCAGGCTGATCAGGTGATGCGGACACACCTGATGACCACTTTATTCCCAAGATCTTGGGCATTTCATTTTTATTTTTTTAAAGGTTTTATTTATTTGAGATTGAGAGAGAGACAGAGATGGCAACAGAGATAATGAGAGAGCATGAGCGGGGAAGGAAGAGGGAAGCAGGCTCTCCGCTGAGCAGCGAGCCCGATGCGCAGCTCCATCTCAGGACCCTGAAATCATGATCTGAGCCAAAGGCAGACGCTCAACCAACTGAGCCACCCAGGCAGTCCTGATCTTGTGCATTTTAAAGTTTACTTTTATTTCTGTTTCAATTCAGATCAGTGTGTTACAGATTCTAAGATACTGCACGTTTGTTTCTTTTACCCTCCTACCTCCGACTGTAACAATGTGACATCGCCTCCTGATTGAAAAGAGAGCAGGGGATAGAAGAAGTACTTGATAGCCAGGACTGCCAGGGCACACACATCAGGAAGGACAGTGGCTTCCAACTTCTACAAACATCTTAGCATGTCCTGGCTGAACATCGGGCCAAGTTAAGACTCTGACCTTGTGCAGTCAGAAAGGCCTGTGTTTTAATCTTGGTCCCATCATATACTGACTGTGTGACCTCAAGCCAGTTAATCTCTTAAAGCCCTTTCAAAGGGTACGACCACTAAAATACCCACTAGGGTATTATGAAGATTAAATGAGATAATGCATTTATAAAGCACTTAGCAAAATGCCCAACACACAGTGAGTATTCAGTAAGTGATGGCTAGAGCTGTTATGATCCATGACGGACAAGAACTCAGTGCATTAATTTTTTTTTTTTTAATAAAAGGGAGGCATTAATACTCTGGTCTTGACAAACTGTAAATTGATTCTCTGCCTCTCCCACCCCCACCCCCGTTTGTGTACCTTCCCCTTGTCTATTCATATTTTTCTGTGAACTTGTGGTTGCTGCCAAATGAAGAGAGCAAAACAGGAACTCAATTTAATTGAAAATACATATGTCAATGTCACAATGTGAGAAAGGTGCCACCATCACTTGGGCCATCACTTCCCATCACACACACACACACACACACACACACACACACACTGCATGTAGCTAAATTATTCTGTGGGTCTCCAAGGAAAAAACCACCACTATTTCTCAGTGTAGGGGTGATCCTGTGTGGAGACAAAAATGAATACCTTTCTAACAGTCATAATAATAGCTACAACTTACATAGCACTGTTAAATACTCCTTATACTAATTAATGGATTTACCCCCCCCCCACTGCAACCCTACAAGATAGGGTTATGATACCTATTATATAGGTATATATATATATTGGTTATGATACCAATGATACCTATTTTACAGATTTACACACTGAGGTACAGAGAGGGTAAGTGGCTTGCCCATAAACACACAGAAAGTAAGGCACTGAGCTGGGACTACATCCAAAAAACTTGGCTTCAGAGACCATACTTTTACCATTCTTTAATGATCTAACATCTTCCTGGCGTTTCTTCCACCAGGAACTCTGTGTTTATGGGATCACATTTGCCCATCCTTACTCAGTATATAGAATTAGTAAGGAATAGAACCCAGATCCCAATGTAGGCCAATCTGACCCCACTGTCATGTTGTTAGCCCCCCCAGAAACAGACAAACTCCCAAGTGAATGGTGACTTCTAAGGAAACGCCAGGTGATCCAACTCAAGTGCCACCTCCCTCAGAAACATTTCCATCCACACCTGCCTATAATTACTCCACCTCACTGGGAACCCACGTGACACTTAGCACCCGCATCTCAAGAGCTCGGGCTCTGTGACCGTGCCACCTGCATTACTTGCAGCTCCCTGGAGACAAATTTAAGTTACTTGAAAGCCAGTTTCCTATCTTTCCCTTCTTATAGCCCCAAAGCATCTAGCACAGAATGAAGCATGTAATGGACACTGTCCCATATTGGTGAAGACTTGATATGAAATCTGAAGGACAGAGACTCCACAGAAAAAGACCTGGGCAATCCTCATGCCTGAAATTCTCACCCTTTGCCCATGCTCCACTTATCCCTTTAGTAAGACAGAACCTTGTCACTTTGTATCAACAGCAAACTCACAGAGCAGCAGACAATGCCATTCTCAAAATGACTTCTGACGAAGATGCAAGAGCAGGGTCAGAAGGCATCTGTGATACAAGTTTCGAGGTCATTGTATTAAAGAATCCATTAAACCAGTGCATTATTATGTGACTTTAACTTCTGGGTTTGATAATAGTCATGTCCAAGTCTCGTACAACAGCCATGCCTATTGTTTTTACCTTGGTACTGGTTCTCAAGAACCGGAGTCTCCCTGTCTCAGTCTATGACCTCTCCCTCCCCTCCCACCTATGGTGAAAACAAAAAGCTGTGTGATCACCAAATTCATTTCTTTTTCCTTTGCGGTACATAGATGGATAACATTCGCAGCCCTTCGCAGTTAGTTAGGATCATATGACTGGGTTCTGACCAATGAAATGTAGACCAACATTACACATGCCAACTCCTGTGTGGCCCATAAAAAATCCCTAACTTGTGATCTTTTAGTATCCTCCCCCAGGAGGTTCAGAGTGACCATATATTGATGTTGAAAATGGGATCACAAAGTGGAAGACTCGAGGTTCCTGAGTCACCATTTGGCAAAGAGCTGCCTACCCACATTGAACTGTGAAGAAAGAAAAAAGAGAATTTTTATTGGACCATGTCACTGATTTGGGGGTGTTGTGTGTTACAGCAGTTAGTGGTTACTTGTTCTAATACCCTCTCCAGGATGACAGATGAGTCACCCTCTAGAGGAACTCCAGCAAAATCACTTCCAGAAGTTACCAGGAATTTTCATTCCCACATGGGAGAGTCTTCTAGCCAGAGGCCATGTTTTGTTCAGCTCTGAACCCCCAGTGCTTCTCACAGGGATTGACCCAGAGTAAACCTCTTCATCCAGGAAATATTTCAGAATACCTGCTGTGTACCTGACATTCCCACAGGCACAGGGGAGACCGGGTGAACCAGACAAATTCCAGAGCATATGGTCTAGCGGGAAACACGAACCAGAGCATACAAACAAAAAATATCTAAATATAATTTCAGAAACTTGTAAGTATTTTGAAGGAAATGAAATGAGGCAAGGTATAGAGACTGAGTTGGAATGGAAGACTTTTGTCCATAAGATGGTCAGAAAGAGGCTTCTCCAAGGACATGACATTTAAACTGAGGCTTAAATTCATACGTCTACACCTTCATTTAACAAACAGTTCCTGTGCATTGAAGATGTGTTACTGTGCCAGGAACTAAAAATTGGTAGATATTTGATGACTGGCTTCAAGTCACCTTCAACAAAGAAAGAAGGTCAAGGCAGTGAGCAGGGGAAAGAGACAAGGACAAAAGTTCAGAGTCAGAGACAGAAAAGGGAAACAGGGAGAGGGAACACAGACAGGGGGTGCTTTGACCTGTGTCATTCCATTCTCTTTGACCTTCTGCCCCTGCAGCCCCAGATGACAGGTGCCTCCTGAAAGACTAGGAGGTCTTCTCCACCTAGGATTGTGAGGCGGATCTCATCTCATCTGACTCAGGGAGGGCACCTGGGATCCCATTCCTAATGAGCCCCTTCATGCTAGACCAGCAATCTCAGCAAAGGGTTCCCCAGACCCACCCAGCCCTTGGGGCCCAGAGGGGCCCCCTTTACCTGATCACTTTCAGAGAGCTCAGCCCTTACACCCCTCAGGTTTCTTCTAAGAACTGGCTGCTTCTAGATCCACCTTGAAGCATTTTTAGCAAGTCTTTCCCCGTCGTCACTAAACAGGAGGGGACATTCCCAACGACATTTGTTGAAGAAGTGAACTTCAGCATTACCCTAGAGAAATTCTCAAACTCCCAGACGATGTCCAGGCTAGAGAGAAAGGAGTAGTGTCCACTGCCAAGGATGTTCATACCAAAGCTTCCTGTGCCCTATAGGGTCCCACTGGCAGCTGTGGGCTGCAACTCTTGGAAGTATGACTTCCAAATATCCTGAAGACACACAATCCATTCCACAAGCAACAGAAATAGCCTGAAAATGCTACTGTGTGAGAATCCAAACCACATGCCCCAGCCTTTACTCTGAGAGTGAACTATTCCTCTCAGACCACAGATTACTACTGATATATTCTCACCTCTTATCCTTCCCTGCCTGAGACCTGTCTTTCCACCACAGTAAACTGTTCCCAGAAGCCCCCCCCCCCCAAGCTCTTCCTTTTGCTTTCCTGCACTTGCTCCATTTCCAAGGATTTCAACATACTGTCTCTCATTCTGGAGAGTCTGTCTCAGGTGCATTCTTTATCCAGTTAATTTCTCAACCTAATGGACCCAACTCAGTATCTCTTCTTTTGAGGAGCTTTCTATAATCCCTCTAGGTCAGGCTTTCTCAATTGCAGCATTTTGAGTCCCATTATTCTTTTCTGTGGGGGCTGTCTTTTACATTGTAGAAAGTTCGATGGCATTTCCAGCATCTATCCTCTAGAGTCCAGTGGTAAACCCCCACCCACGTGACAACCAAAGGTGTCTCCAGACATTGCCAGTGGTCCACTGAGGGGTAAAATCTCCCCAGCTGAGAACTACTGTTCTTGTTGGAAAAGGAGCATCCTTTCCTCTATCCCCAGAACATAGAAGCCTCCTGTGACACTCCTCTCCCATCTTAGCATTCCTCATACTGGGTTCAGTTCAGCAACTGTCCCCCATTATACTGTGAGAGCACGAGGGGAAGGACCCATACCAGCACATTACGTGTGCGTGGCACACAGCAGTCTCTCAAGTAATGTTTATGAATTAATGAATGCATGAACCAGAGCAAGACCTTCAGGAACAGAGTCGATGAACTTTACCGCCCCATACTTCCCTTCAGAACTAGTCTGAACTGACTAGAACTATCTATTCCTTCTGATCCAGGTTCTCTCTATGCCAAGCTCTGAGAAATTGGCCTTCTGTGATTACAGGCTGCCTCTACTCCAGCTGGGAGCACTGTCTTCTATCAACATTCTAGTCACTAAGAAAGCCAAGGGTTTTAGTTTCTTTCTAGGCTTGAAAACTTTGGTCAGCCCCCTTCCCAACCCCACAATGACATCGTGCTGCTCCTGAAACCTCAGTTCCTTGAAAGGAGTTGTCCTGTTTTCTTTATTTTTGTAGCTCTGTCCACACCCAGTCGTCCAGCACTGCTGGGCATGCAGAGGCTTGTAGGGGGCCGTCAGGGCAATATTTGCTGAGTGCGTGGCAAGTACGTGCCACTTTGAAACCCTGTGAGGGTGAGAACCCTGTCTGTCTCCCAGTAAATCCCCAAAGCTCCGAGCATGCAGAATGGAAGAATGGATGAGTGAATGGTGGGATGGCTGAAGCCATGTTCTAAGATGTTCTAAGGGTTTCACACATGTGGCTTCACTTAATCCTTATGGAAAACCCATGAGTCAGGTATGACTGCCCTTTGTAAAACAAAAGAGAAAAACTGGAGCTCAGAGTGATCACTCCTTGACACTAAATCAGACAACCTCAAAATGATGGACCCAGAGACAAATTTAGATCTGCTCGACTCCAAAATCTATGCTTGAGATGTTTGCCAAATTCGTCGAGCTGCACTGAACCTCACAGAACTGATGATAACTGGTCATTTTGACTGGATTCCAGGCCTCCAGTGACTTTCCCATGGGGCTGTGAGGCACTTTGGGGACATAACTGGAGCATGACAAGTCTTTCTTGAAGGGTGTTTTCATCTATGGATTGCGGCCAAACTCTCATTAAACCCCCACGAGGGAGGAAAGGGTCAAGAATTGGAAGCCATGCTTGAAAAGAGAACTCAGCCGCCTTGATTTGAAGACAGGACAAGGAGGGGCTTGGAACAACAGTGAAAGCTAAAGGGTCTGGAGAAGATGCCACTCCAGGGAACACAACACCTGAATTCACATCTCTGCAGAGCAGTCCCACAGAAGATGGTTTGGGCATGTTTTGTCCTGACCCAAGAAACTAACAAAGAACAAAATACACAGGCTGAGGGTCAGTAATAATAAAGAGCTCCTTAGTTAGCAGTGAGGAGGGAGGGAAAGAGGGAAAGAAGAAGAGGAAGGAGGAGGGACAAGAAGGAAGGGGGAAAAGGAAGGAAAAGGCATGGAGGAGGAGGGAAGGAAGGAAACAAGCAAGGAATCAGAAGGGAGATGAGAAAGAGCTATCTTGGGTGGGTCTCCATTCCCTGCACCCTGTCAAGCCTGACTCAACCAACTTCCTGTAAGGCTAATAGAGGCTCAACAAGGAGTAGCTATTATTATAGTCATGACAATTACGATTTATGGAGGCAATTTTGAGCATAGGGGCAGGGTTGGACCAGCTGATCTTTAAAATTCCTTGAGGCCCCGGGAGCCCCTGGCTCTCACTCAGGGGGCCCCCAAGTGCAATGCTTGCCTTTTTTGTAGTAGTCTTGCCATCTCGCCTCCACTGCCCTTCACTGCTGTCTCTTCAATCCTTCCACCTCAGCAATTCAAAATACTTTCCTAACACATGACAGCAAAGTGCAAATAGCAAAAATCAAGTCCCAAGTTTCTGTCAAACCACCTAATCATAAAATGGCCAGAGTCAATGCAGACAGTCTGTTGACTAAAAGTCCCTCGTACAACAATAAGCACCTGACCTCAAGCTTCCACAGATGGCTGGGAGTGACACCAGCCCTTTGGACGCTGGATCTAAGAGATCTTCTGGAAATGCCTCCCGAAGCCACGGCCTTTCCTTCATGGTGGCTGTCCCAGCACCACCAGAGACTGCCCAGGCAGGCCTGGGTGTTTTTTTTGTTTTGTTTTGTTTTTGTTTTTTTTCTGTCAAGGGACCAAGATTGGATAAAGCACAGCCAGGAGGAAGACAACCTGTGACACCGGCGCATAAATTCTATAGAGGAATAAAGTATGAGAGTTGTCCCTCCCCAGAGTCCAAGTACAGCCAGAGCTGTCCCAGCAGAAGACTGCCACAAATACCCAACCCCTCCTCCCACCTGGTTCCTTCTAAGTCAATGATTGTGCAACAAACAGGTACAGTACAGCGTACTTATTCAAAAAACATTTAACACCTACTATGTGTTTGCAAGTCTATGTACATATTTATATGCCCTAAACGTACCTAGAAGGCTGCAGAGGATTACCAGCCCATGCAAACTCACACAGACACACACCTTCCCCGGACATCAGCACACATGTAAATACACACAAGTACACGTGCAAACACACCACAGTGTACTATGTGCATAGATACGGTCCTACAAAAGCATGCTTATTACACTAGAGTGTCGGTGCAAGTGACAGAATCCCAACTCACATGGGCTTTAGTCAAAAGACGAATTTATGGCTTAAAGCAACAAGAGGTAGAACTATAAAGCCAACTGTAGAGCAAGGATGCAGCTGGTCCTCAAAGACAACTAACCCCAGAACCACAGACTTCATCTCGTTCGTCACCCACTGTGGTCTCAGTTTCTCTGGACTCTATTTCTCTACGTGCCCATTTCTCATGGAAAGCATGTACGGAGCCAAATGTGGGAAAGAAGACTTACAGACACATGAGGGAACCCGGCTACACATTTCCTGCTCTCTGGCCACAGATCACAGCAGACAGAAATTACAACAAGTGTTTTCTGGCTCTAGGACCAAAAGTCCAAGGGATATGACAATTGATTCCTGTGCCCATCTGTTTTAGTCAGCACAGGATAGGTTAGGCTGCAGTCATAAAACGGGAACAAACGCTGAAAATTGCTAGAGTTTACTTCCAGAAGGATTCGCTTTCACTGTGCTCTGGATTCACAGTGGGCTGGCTAGGGCTCGGCTCCACGCTATCTCCTTTCTGGGACTCGGGATGACAAAATCGCCTTTATCTGAATGTCACATGGCAAACGGAAAGAACAGAAAGGGAAAGAAGTAGCAAGTCATGCAAAGGTTCTCAGAACTCCTGTGCAAGTGTGCTTCGAGTCACCTGGGCTCTCATTCCATTGACGAAGGAAGGCCATTCTGCCATTCCTGACATCAGTGGGGGGAAAGAGCCAAGGAAAGTTCTGTAGTGAGCCCAACTACCACACCATCTCCTCACCATCTGTGACCAGCTGAAGAACGGACTCATCCCTTGACAAACTGAACTGAGCCAGGAGGCAGGACCAGGCTGGGCCCCTGTGGTGGCTCCAGTAGCCATGGTGTGACTCAGTTGTCCTGAATGCGGACTGCTGGGCAGACAAGACCACTGGGTTTTAGAGATATCTTGGACAAACTCATGAGGTGACATGTGCTCAGCCCCACAAAACCACATGGTGGGCCCTCAGACACACAGTGACGAACTCGTGTGCACAGACCTGGGCACACATATGCAGACCTATGAAGGCCCGCAAACCTGTGTGCATGAACAGACATGCACCGTGCTCATGTTGGGGTCCAGTCTGCTCTCATTTCCATGTCAACCCAAACGCACACGTGTACACTCTGGCTCAGCAGGGAGTGGCTGCTTCTGCAGAGGGAGACATCAAAGGCAGCTGCTCCGGTTGCATATTTAAGGAGTCTCTGCTGCTTCCCAGGAGCTCTCAAGCTGAGCCCCCTGCCTAGCCAAAGCCCCACTCTGGGATATGCATGCCCCCCCCCCACTCCACCCCAGGGGAAAGGCTTGGAATCTAATCACTTACTTAGGAAGGACCCAGAAAGAAGTCTTGGGCCACATGGAAGAGCTGCTGGTCCCTAGCTCCAGAGGCTAGGGCCAGGGTTGGGGCTCTCAGGCAGAGCGGACAGTCCTTCCCTCCTCAGTGCCAGGGAAGGAAGGACTGACCCCGCCCATTCACTGAGGACTTGTATTTCCTCCTGGGGAACACTCACACTGCCCAGACTTGAAGATGGATTTGAGACTTTGTGAAAAAGTCCCAAAAGGGGAGCTGAACCCTGGGTCGTCATCCTGGCTTTGTCACCAACTCATTTGGACCAGTCACTTTCCCCTTTGGCCCTCAGTTTCCTAGAAAAGTAGAAATTTAGAGCTACTAGGAATCATCCAGTCCAGGAATGACAAACACCCGGAACAAACTCCTCCACACCATGGACGGCATCACTAGCCCGCCATGACTCCACAGTAGCTGCGTCCAGATGGGAATACTTGTGCACAAAATACTCTGTTGAGATACTAATTTGTCAATGTAGACTCATGAAAGGAAGCCTATCACCAGCCCTGATCTAACCCTAGGACTTTGTTACATTGATAAAGAAAAAGAGGAATAACTCTTCTCCTAATCTCCTGGAAGCAAATTTGGAGGTCGAAACAGGGAAAGCCACAGCCCTGGCCTTCTCCCTCCCCATCCTGTTTTCATCCAAAAAAGACAAGCTGGTTTCATCTTGTTTGCAACTTCGGATCAACTGGCAAGAGCTGAAGAAAACATCATGTTGAGAAGACTCCCCACGACCTTGCCCGGGCTCAGTAGGAAAGGGTATCATGATCAATTACCAACATCTGCCATCAGCACAGGTGTGCAGAGCCAGCCCAGGCCTCGTTCTAGCCATGTTTATACTGAGGGTGAATGATGCACTTTACTACACATGCAAGATACCGATCCCAACCAGTCTGGAACAGGAAATACGCTTTTGCCCAAGAGTCAAGATGCTTTTGGTTGAGTCTCAGGAGACATATAGGAACCTGTTTAAAATGCCACTGCCCTCAGGGCGCCTGGGTGGCTCAGTGGGTTAAGCGTTGGGCTCTTGATTTCAGCTCCAGTTATGATCTCAGGGTTAGGGATCGAGCCCCACATGGGGCTCCCTACTGGCTGTGGGGCCTGCAAAGTTTCTCTCTTTCTTCTGCCCCTCTCCCTGCTAATGTGAGCTCACTCTTTCAGCTCACTCTTTCTTTAAAAATAAAAGGAAAAAAGAGAGAGAGAATGCCACTGCTGTATAATAAGTAATGGAGAAAACAAAAACAAAAACAAAATTAGAGGGGTGGTGGGTGTGGGAATGAGTAAAGTAAGTGGTGGAAAAAAAAAAAAAAACAACACCCAAACCATTGAGGAGATAAGTCCTGGGCTAAGCAGGACTTCCTTCCTGCCCTTGGGACCCTGCAAAGGCACATTTCTATTGCCAATTCAGTTTGCACACAAGAAGAAAATGGATGTAGCATCCACACTATATGATTCCTTTATGCAATAACACCAAAACAACCACATTATAATAATAATAATTTACTGAGCACCTTCTATGTGTCAGGTACTGTGCTTGGCTCTTTATACAAATTATATTCAATTCTCTCAACATTGCTGCAAGCGAGGCTGTGTATTTGCACTTGACAGATAAAGAAAGGACACTTAGAGATGCTATCTGACTTGCCCAGTATCATTCATTGCCCAGTATCCTAATCAGGTAGCAAACCAGTAAGATCTGAGACCACTTCTGGCTGACACCCAAACCTCTCCTTTTTGTACTAGATATGTTTTGAATGAAAATAGAAGAAAACATGGTCTCTATGAATAAAAATTCCATATAGCTTTGGGATGGGAGCAGAACAAATGGGATATTGGTACCCAAATTTTTTTTTAAGATTTTATTTATTTATTTGATAGAGAGAGATCAGAATCAGGCAGAGAGAGAGAGAAGGAAGCAGGCTCCCGGCTGAGCAGAGAGCCCGATGCGGGGCTCGA
The DNA here is from genome assembly GCF_964662115.1 of Mustela nivalis. Lineage (NCBI taxonomy): Eukaryota > Metazoa > Chordata > Mammalia > Carnivora > Mustelidae > Mustela > Mustela nivalis. Next base: position 76,431,105 of record NC_139028.1, on the reverse strand, counting down.
GCCGAGCCGAAGGCAGCGGCTTAACCCACTGAGCCACCCAGGCGCCCCTGGTACCCAAATTTTGATAGTGTTTCTTCCATCTCTTACTTCTTAAATTATGTATCTACTTTTCTATCAAATTTAAAGCTCACGCATGCATACCACTCAGATGTCTAGGTTTTGGTAAACAGATACTATGAAAATTTTATTTAAACTTCTGAATGCTCTTTATTAAGACTTTCATTCTTTTATCTCTTACCACAAAAGCATTACATCACCACTGAAAGAAATGGAAAAAATACAAATAAACATACAGAAAAAAAAATAAGACATACGCCCAATTTCCTAATCCCCCCTGCCCCGATATAGACATTGCTAATACTCTGAGATACAGGAGTCCCTCCCTTATCTGGGGGATGATATGTTCCAAGACCCCCAGTAGACACCTGAAAACCAAAGACAGTACCAAATCCTACACAATCAAAGTTCTTCCTATACATACATACTTACGATAAAGTTTGATTTATAAATCAGGCACAGTCAGAGAGTCATAGCAATAAATGATAATAAAATAGAACAATTATAACAACAGACTACAATAAGTTGTGTGAATGCAGTCACTATTGCTTAATATCTCATTGTTCTGTACTCACCCTTCTTCTGAGGATGACAGGAGATGGTAAGTGCCTGCGTGACTGAGATGAAGGGAGGCAAATCATGTAGGTGTTGTGATGTAGCGTTATGTTGACTGTGACATTCCAACTACATGTCAGAAGGAGGATCATCTGCTTCCAGACCAAGACTGACCACAGGTAACTGAACTGTGACAAGCAAAACCATGGATAAGGGGCGGTGACTATGTTCCCTCGCAGATCTTTTCCGTATGGACTTTGTTTACACAGGGAATTCACACTGCAATACAATCTATTTTTGTTATCTGCCTTTTCCTTCATGATACCTCACGTTTTTTCATCTACTGCATTACTTTTTTGTTTTGAGAGAGAGAAAGAGAGAGCTGGGAAGTGAATGAGGGGAGAGCAGAGGGAGAGGGAGAGAGAGAGAGAGAATTTCTGGTAGACTGCCTGCTGAGCATGGGGCCCTCTCTGGGGCTCAATTTCACCCCCATGAGATCACGACCTGAGCTGAAATCAAGAGTCAGATGCTTCACAGAATGAGCCACCCAGGCACCCCCAGTCTACAACGTCACTTTAACTTACTGATTCACAGGGCTGTGTGTGGATGTATTATATTTTATTTAACCAATAACTACTAATGGGCATTTAGGTTCTTTCTAATGAAGTGTTATCATCATAAAAAATATTATAACTAAAACTTTGCACCTCTTCATGGTAGATGATTCCCTTAGAATAAATTCCCAGAATTTGAGGGTCAAATATATGAATACTTTGAGGGCTTTGTTACCTAATCCAAATTGCCCTCCAGAAAAATTTGTATCAACGTACCAATTCTATCAGCTTCTCTAGATCTTTGCCAATATTGGACACTGCAGTTTTAAATCTTTGTTTTCTTAACTCTTATGAACAGGAAAACAGAGGGATGCACTTTGGAGGGGCCCCCTGGGGCACCCCATGCATCACAGGCACTGCCTGTGAAAATGGACCTGTTGATTTATCCAAGTGAACATGTGTTAGCATCACTTGAAAAGAAGGCACCAATATATCACCTCAGGAGATGATACTCCCCCATGCAACAGCACTGCCTAGACCCAGATATTATACACTGTGGAGTGCTGCCTCCCCGGCCAGAGAACAAGGGACAGGATCTAAGCTATATTTGTCTCTGCAATCTGCCAGAGCCTCGTGCAGAGCCCTGCACACAGGTGATAAGTCTGAATCTACTGTCTTCATTTCTGTCAATGATGAGATCTTGGAGATAAAAGCGTCCAGCCTGAGGTTCCTCCGGAAAAACCAGAAAGGGTGATGACCTGCCTTAAGGGAGCAGGCTTAGGGTTTGCCTTTAGGAGTTCTGAGTTCACAACCTGGGTCCCCTGCTTTTTTGGGCAAATTCCTTAACATCTCTAAATTTACTTGCCTATTCTGGGGGGTGGGGGAAAAGGACATGACTACTGACTCCAGAAGGCTAGTTTAATTAATTAATGAGACAAGGCGATTGAGGAAGCCTTGCAAATGGCAAGTATTATACTCCTGTTTCTTGGACTCTTCTCTTAGTAGACACTGAGAGTTGTTTTATGGATGTCCCTCACCAGGGCAAAAATGCAAATTCAGAATTGCTTCAAACTTTTCTCCTCCTTCTAAAGCTCCCAATCAACGATCAGGGTTAGGGTGTTTGTAAACAGATCTGAGTTGGAATCTTGGCCTTACGACTCCTTAGCTTTGTGATCCTGGGAAACTAACCCAAATATTCTGAATCTCAAGTCTCCTTGACTGTAACATGAAGATAATAGGGTCAACTAATGGAAATCAGATACCCAGTGTGAGGCCCAAAGTAGATCATATATACAGAAGTGCCTGACCCAGGCTGGAGGTATAGCAGGAACTCAAGAAATACCTCCTTTTCTCCAACCATGAGAAGTAGAACTTCCCTAACAATCAACCTCAGTTTCCTATCTGTCATTTTTTGGTGTAACATATCACCCCAAACTCACTGGCTTCAAACGGCAGCCATGCATAGAGCTCAAAATGCTGTGGGTCAGCATTCCATCGGCTGGTTCTTCTCGGCCTCCTCTGGGCTCATCCATGTGGCTGCAGACAGTGAGCCATGAATGGCCTCACTCGCATGTCTGGTAATTGGCTGCATATCACCAGGGACAAAGAAAATAACTGAGCCACGGGTCTCAACTTCTAGAAGGCTATTTGGGGCTCCTGCACATGGCAGTAAGTGTATATTTCCAAGAGTAGCAAGAGGACAAGTCACTATGCACAAGTAATACCTCTGTGGCCAAAGCCAGATGACGGTCAATCCCAGGTTCAAAGGGTGGAGAAACAGACCTTGCTTCTGGACGGGAGAAGCTCCAGTGTCACATTGCATGGGGTGTACATACTGGGATGGGGAGGATCTATGGCCATTCTTGCAATTGCCCTCAGAGGCAAGTGCTTCTCCCATGCTGTCTGCACCCCATGACCCAGAAACTCACACAGAAAGTAAATCTCCTCCATGAATGTCAGGAAAGTCCTCCATAACTTTGCCAGCCCTCCCACAAATCAGTGCCACCATGGTGCCATGATCTCCAGCCTAGAAGCCTGCGAGCAGGAGACAGAGACAAAAGAACAAATGCTTAAATTATCTGATGAATGTCAGATACATTAAACTAATTTATGTAATAATGTAAGCACAGTGATGGGAAGGTAATATGAGAGACATAAATTATACATTATTATTGTCAGTTCTAGCACTTATCTTAGTAGCGTGTCAAAATACATCCTGATACGTTAGCATTTATAGAAATGAACAAGTGCTTATGCTCGGGGATCTGGCAGTGAGAAGCGGGGTGTCATTTGCATGTATGCACCCAGCCATCATTGTCTTTCCCTGGAATGATAAGGTAATGAGAAGAGGGTGTCCAATGTTCTTAGCTCCCCTAGACAGCCTTGGGCTCCGATCCCCACAGCATGAGTCCCAGGGTACGATCAGAGTGGGAATCCATGAGAGAGCATGGTCTTAGGATGAGACTGACAACTTGCCAGCTCTCTGATCCAAGTCATTTCGCCTCCCCAAACCAACGTTTTCACATCTGTGAAATGGGAATGATGAATCTATCTTCAAAAGACTGCCGTAAAGATAAAATGAGATTGCTTTGTTTTTCTTCTCACTGAGGTGCTTCATGGGTAGTGGCAATAGGAGACGTACCCGAAGCACTCTTAAACAGTGGGGGTCTGGAGGAAAACCATCCTGATCATCTGAAGCACAGTTAATAACTGCCTGTGACCGTGATTTTGTTTATTTTCATTCCATTCACAAGATACCACCCAATGTCTCACACTCCCTGTTATATTATGGCCAAACTATAATTCTCACACCCAGGGTATAACACCAGAGTGTAATACTAACAGCAACCTCCTAGGGCTGGCAAGTCCTTTAGGGAACTATGGCTAATCTTGGACCCAGCCAGGGCCTGGTCTCTGAGGCTGATAAGACTCAGGGTCTGAGAGACTCAGAAGTGTGCAGACATTAAAGGAACCAGTAAGTAGGACAACTCCTACTGAGAAACATGGCCCTGAGGAGAGAAATTTGGCATAAGGGTCAGGCAACCATCCTCAAGAAGGATGACCCAAGGATGACAGCCCATTCCAAGGGAATCAAGGGTAGGCCCCAGCTAAGGCAACGCCAAGCTCTGAGCATAGACAACCCCTGAGGAGGGGAACTGAGAGGAAGAACAGACAGAAGCTTAGTAAAGAGCTCCAGGAGGAGAAGCAGGCACAGTCCCTAGAAGCTTATCACATCTACCAATCAGAGGTGAACCAAAGCCATGAACCTTTCTGCCCAGTGTATCTTCTGGTCTGGATGCCTAGGCAGGCTGAATCTATAGGGGGGACATAAGAATACAGAGTCCAGAAGGGGGAAGCTGGAGAAGCAGAATCTAAAGGGAGAAGAGCAGCAAGAGCCCTGAGGTTGGGATCTGGACCCCTGAAATCCATCTCCTTTCCCTTCTCCTTCCTTAGTAGCCCCACTGCCTGGGCCTTTGGTCTTCCCAGGTTCCCGTTCCTGCTTCTTCATTCTGAACAGCAGCTAAAAGGCCTGACCACTTAGCCCATTCCTCTTCTGGACCTGCTGTCTCCCCAGGGCCAGGACTAGGGCAAGACCACCAGAGAGCCTGGAGCACAACCTACAAGGAGGTGCTCTCTCTCAGAAGAATGCAGGTAGAGGCCCGGCACCTGACGGGAGGTGCTTCCTCAATGGTGCACCCTACTTTATTCCTTTGCCCCCCCACCACCGAGTCCTGGCCCTGAACCTCCACCATTCCCTGCTCCCAGGCCTGTGCGAGGAGTTCTGGGGTGGCAACAATGAGCAGACCTGGGGGCAATCTTCAGGACCATAGCACATTGTTGCCCTAATAGGACACAACTGGGAAGAGGAGAGCCACTCAGATCCCTATCCGGACAGGAACACCTTCTCTTGGTTCCTTGTGGTCCCTATGGTACTAAGCAGAGATGTGTATGCATAAATCCAGTCCTGCTCCTCCCCACCCAGGAGGCCTCCACGGCAACCTCATTGCCCATGGATCACAGCCAACCTCCTTAACTTGGCGCTGAAGGTTATTGTCTGTTCTGGCTTTTATCATACTCTATTATGACCATTTACCGTATGACTGGAATGGATGGTGACCATCTCCAGGGCAAACATTACTCCCTTGCCGGTACCTGGCACATAACTATCTTATGAGCTACTGAGTACCTCTTCTGAGCAATGGCTATGCCATGTGGTGGGTATACTACAAAAATGGACTTGCAACAAGGCCCTGCTTCCATGGAGCTTACACTCTAGTTGGGAGATACAAACAAAATACAAATTACATACATAAGACACCACACAATAATATGTGCTAAGAGCACAGCGCCCAGCAGAGAGACAGTGAGACAGATTCAGGCACACTGTTTTAAATGGAATGATCTTATTGGTAGAAGAGAGACTTCCTTCTGATGGACGTGTTCTGCTCGGTAGAGCCAGACCCACGTGTGACTTTCAACTACTGCACGTGTCAGCAAACCACATCCCCAGGCCGTAGATGGCCTCCGTCTTCTGTTTTTGTAAATAAAGTTTTATTGGAACACAGCAAAACCTGTTTGTTTGCCTGTTGTCAATGACCGTTTTCATACTACAATGGGAGAGTTGAGCATTGTGACACAGACTGTATGTCATTTCGAGAAAAAGTTTGCTGACCTCTGAATTAGAGACTCTTGCCATATAACACATAAGCAATTGCAGATTGCCATGTGAACAGACCCTAAATCCTATGGTAGAGATTCTCTCCGTGTCATTCCCTTCCTCAGCAATAGGGACACGCGCTTTCTGCCACTCAGTCTTCCCAGACACTAGGAATGTTGGTAAATGATCGCAGATCCCTCACTTCCTGAGGGGGCAAGAAGGTGGAGGTGCCGATCAAGCAGTCTCCGGCTGGCAGGGATGCCAAGCCCCTTTTCATCTGATCTACAACCCCCCTGACACCCAACCGGCAATATCATTTTCCCCATCTCCCCGCAAAGCCAAGCAACTTTGCCCACCCATTTGCCATTCGACAAAGTCTTTTAAACAGATGACTTTTAATAAGTTAATCCATTCATTGTCTGGAGCTCTGAAAACTGACATAAAAGCACAATGACGCCTAATTAAACTTGTTCTGTGAAAACTAATTTGTCAAACCCAGAAGCACAGTTCATAGATAAATGCTAATATTTGAAAGTCAAATTAAAGTTGAAAAGGTTTGTAATAACAGTTAATTAACTCTTGTTTTGTTTTCCTTCACTGCAAACTGGAACCAACTGCATCGCGGGCGCCTCTTTAACATTTTGGACCACAAAGATAAAATTCAAAGCTTTGAGATACGCCTTTGATGTTGGTATTCTCTGCAGATTCGATATTATTTTAAGTCTCTTTGTTTAAAAATTCATTTTTATTATCCCTGCATGAAATGCATGGCAATTCCCCAAATAACGAGCCATCAGTGCAATTAACATCGTCGATCGACACCAGCGTCCTGATAATTAATACAGACGCGCTGCCTCCCCAGCGAGAACTGTGAGGGCTTGATTTTTCAGAGCAACTGTTCATTTACAGACTCAGCTTCGACCTAATGAAAATGGATTGTGAAACTTTAATGAACAAGACTTTGCTGTCATAATAATAAAGACTTTGAAACAACGCGGCGGCCTCCACAGCAAACGTCTGGCGCTGTGCTTGTTGCTACGGTACATCAAACCAATTAAGCTGTATGATGAATATTTACACCGAGGTTTTTTTCAACTCTATGACATAAGATAAACTCGTAAAAGTGAGCATTAATTCTGCATCAACAGTTTCTGACACGACATCGCGGCAAAGACGCATCCGCCCAGCCAAAAGACTGTGTCTGCCCACCTCTGTTTTGTCTTAATAAATGTCAACAAAGGATTAGAACGCTCTGAAAATCCAATTTGCATGCACAGGTTGTGAGTACAAGTGCAAAGAAAATAGCTTCCTTGAGGTGGATGTATGCGCACGCGCTTGTGTGTGTGTGTGTGCACGTGCGAGTGTGTGTGTGTTTTGCTTGTGGGTATGGTAGTACCCAGCCGGGCCTGCCTGTTCTGTATGTTCGCATCTCTGTAGCTGGGGGAGTGTGTCTGCCTTATGCACGTGGCTCTGGGGTGAGGAGATAGTAGGTGTAACCGTGCATGAACTCATTTCTCTGTGCATTTATGGTTGTGTACACATTTCTATCTTTGAGAATGTACATGGGGGAATGATTTGTTGCGTTTGTTGGAGTTTGTAGGACTCTTCTTGTATCCATTCAATGATTTTTATTGAGCATCTATTACACTAGACAATGTGAAATTACAATGCTCATAAAATCTCTAAAAGCATCTCTATTCAGAGAACCATGGTCTGATGGGGGACTCTATACACCCATTAATATCCAATCACAGTAAAGCATGTCAAGTGCTCAGACGAGAAAAGGAAAGGGTATCTGGGGTGTGTAAAGCAAAGGCACAGAACATAAATTAAGGGAAATTAAGAAAGACTTTTCAGAAGAAGTGGAACTTAAGCTGGACTTGAAGATAAGGAAGAGTTAGCCAGGCAAAGAAAGGGAACCAGAGGAAGAAGCTGCATTAGGTGCCTTTGTGCGCATGTGTGTACTGTGCCCACGGCAGCTGGATCTTGTCTGGGGTCTGTGCACATGCGCCTGTGTGTGTGCTTTGTGAGACACATGCGTGCACGTACTTCTGTATGCCCAGGTCTCAGTGCCTGAGAATCACAGCATTCCGTGGCAGGAAATATCTCAAAACCAGGCACCACTACTCTGGATTGTAAATGAGGCAACCAGAGAGCAAAGGGCCATGACCTTGGAAGGGCTCAGGACAGCAACTCTGGATTTAAAGAACTGTTACCCTCATGTCTACTTTAATCTAAGTTTGCAAGTCAAGCTTTCACATCCCCATGATTGCTTGAGGTTCGGTTTTACAGACACACTGAACTTCCCAAAGGCTAATGGAAGACAGAGTCATCCTCTGACTACACAAGCTCAGTAGTGTAGGAACTTTCAGGTCAGGGATTTCCAAACAACCTTATGCTAGAAGGAAGAGTGTCAGCCATAGAAAAGTCAACCACAGGACTGTAACTCCAGAACCTAGCTGTATTTCAGCCATACACAAGTGTGCACATGTGTGTGGACACAACAGCATGACTCTTGACACTAGGTGTGGTTAAAATAAAAAGTCAAGAAGTTAGGGTTGCTACACAGATGCTCCTGTGCCTCTAAGACAAGCGCTATAATAGAACAGTGGAAGATTCTACAGTTTGTTTTCCAGTTGGACGGTAGGCCATAACTTATATAATGTGTGTCCTGAGTGCATCCAGGTACACAGAAGAAGGTAATCAAGATGGGAACCAGCCAAGAGAGCTGTCACAAATCCATGTTTTTTTTATCCATGGGGAACCCTCTGGCATTCGGAAACTCATTTTACTCACAAAATTCTTGGATGTTCATTTCCCAAGCTACAGAAGGAGAGAGGCAGTCAATTAAAATCGTAGAGGAAGCTACTATTCCAAGATGCATCAACAGGAATGATGAGGTAGATGTGTGTTCTGGTTCTATTCATCATGGAGGTAAACAGTCCTACCCACCTTCCCAGGGGAGTTCTGAGCACTGGTTGCTGTTCATAATGAAGACCCCAAGTCCCTATGACAAGGTTAAATCATACTGTTTCCTCTGGTGAAGAAAGATAGAAAGATCTGGAGCTAAATATTTTTTTTAAAAAGATTTGAATATTTAAAGTATTAACCCTTGACTATCCAGAAAGTCCAACTATCCAGGTTCAGATTCACTAGTGTATACTGAGCACCAACTAGGCACTGGACTAGATATTTCCACCAGTTGATCTCATAGAGTCGTTATAATCCTAAGAAGCAGAATTTACTGTCCACATCTTAGAGATGAGAAAATTGAAGCAGAGAGAAGTTAGGTTGTAAAGGGCAGGGACACTTCTTTGGTTCTTGCTCTAAGTACTTCTTAGGGAACAAATTGGCCAAGGGTTCCAGAGGCAAGAGGTCTTACAACAGATCCCATACTTACAACATACTTACAACATCCCCATATTCAATCAGCAGGCAATGTCATTACTATTTGGAAGGTCCTCTTCCCTTTGCATTACACAAATCCTCTGTCAGCATCATGGTCCCAGCTTGGCCTTCCTTTGAGGAGCAGTAGAGATAGGGACTTCATGAAGAAAGATATTAGTTTACTTGGAATGATGTATCAGAGGACACAGACACCTCTGATGCACCAAAAGGGCCTGGGGATGGAAACTGATATTTCTGCTTCCCACCCTGTGTTTGCTCAGTCTGTACCACCTCCCCAACAACATGTGCATCCATAACATGCACATTACTGAGTTCCCCTACACTGTGTCTGACTCCACACAAGCTTATGGTCTGCTTTTCATGACAAGTGGGTAATGGGAGCCCAAGAAATCTGAGATGCAGAGGTTTAGAAAGTTGCCCAAAGTTATAAAACCTGAGTGGTAGTGTTGGGATTTGAATGGAGCATATCTGACTCAAAATACAGTATTCTTTCCCTTATCTTCTGCTCCCTCTGAGAATTAAGTCCCTGGGCCCCAAGGGGTTTGCACATCTGTGAAGGTCCTTCCAGTTTGGAGTTCCTGGTACAGAAAAAAGGGTTGATTGTCTTTTATCAAGTGTACGTGGGCAATTCAGCTCTCTGATCCTGGAGTTTCCTAAACTTCTAGAATGTGGGGAGAAGATCTAGTTCTGTGCCTCCTGAAGGCAAAAGGGGCTCATCAGCCAGTCTAGAGACTTAGGACAGAGACTCCTCAAACATCATCTTATCTAACCTCTTTGCAACATCTCAAGGACCTGTATTAAAAAACTATTAGTGTTTAGGTGCCTGGTGGGCTCAGTCAGTGGGGCATGTGACTCTTGACCTCGGGATTGTGAATTTAAGCCCCATGCTGGGTGTAGAGATTATTTAAAATAAAATCTTAAAACAAAAACTATCAGTGTCTCCAAATTTAACCCAAAAATCAAATCTTAAAACAAAAACTATCAATGTCTCCAAATTCATCTCAATGAGGTTTATTCCATCTTTATAGAGAATTATTCTTCAGAATTAAACTAGAGCTAAAATCTGTCTATACAGTTTGTTTGTTTTTTTTTTTTAACCCCTTTATCCAATACCGAGTCCTTCCTCCAGGGGACCCCTTTTCTATTCAGAGAATGAAATCAGTAAGGACATATACTCCTTTTCAGGATGCATGCCTGGAGTCTGTTAGTGGTTTTCATTCTCCTCACTGAGCTTCAGTGGATCTGACTTGCAGACCATCAGTCGGTTAGACTGGTGCTGAGCTCTTAGAGGATCTGAGTGGCTCTCTGCAGCCAGGCTGAGGGGCGAGAGGGAGGGTGTGCTCTGGTCAGGCTCTAGTCTCTATTGACTCTGCTTATCTGAACCTCCAAGAAAATCCTATCCCACAAAGCCTTTTTTCCATCCTCCACATTGGGATCTAGGACCCCTGTGAATCATCACCGCTAGGAACCTAAACCTAAGATATGTTGAGTGTTTAAGCAAAGTACTTGGGGAGGAGCCCACTGAGTATATGGCACTATTATTACTATTTTCGTTGTTGTTACCTAGCCATAGGATCCTAGGGTAATTAGCAGCGGCAGGAACTAAGGCTCACAGAAGACACCACACTGTCTTTAATGAACATAAATTGTGCTGATAAGGAAGCCTGGTTTCTAATTACAGTTTCACCATTAAAGATGAGGAGGAAGAGAAAGATTTTGAGAACAAGGGCCACAAGGGCAAGCACCATTTCCACCATGCTTATAACCACCAGGCACATTAAATTGAATACTTGCAATAACCCTGTGAGGTTTTATTTACCCCCACTTTAAAGATGAGGAGACTGAGGTTTTAAGAGGTTAAGTACCTTATCAAGTAAGGTAAGCAATGGGATTGAATCTCCATTGTCCAAGAGTCATTGAGCCCCTGTTACTAACCATGAGGTGGTATTTCCTGTCCCTAAGTTACTGGGTGAGTTCAGGCAAGACACTTCCCTCCCTAGGCCTCAATCCCCCTTGGCCCTGGGTTTTCATAGCACCATTAAGCCAAAGAACTGACTTGAGGAGGGCAGTGGAGGTTCCTGGGGAAGCCGAATCTCTCCCACTGGGTGTGCCAAGCTCCACCCTCCTGCATCTGAATTCCCTCCCCTCGGCCAGGGTGGCTCTCAAGCTCATCTGAACATGCAAATCAGAATTAATTATTCAAGACTGGGTCTACTTTGCATACCAATTCCATTTTCTTCTGTGTGGGAAGGTTCTCACCCCTTTTAACAGTTTAGAATAATGTGCATCAGACCTCAAAAATGAAAACAGAAGTTTTAAATAAAAAATGGACCAAGAAGGGATTTTTTTGGCCGGGGGTGGAGGAGGGGCGGGGGGGGCAGGCTGTTCTCGCTGACTAGGGCTGGGCTGGGCTGGGCTGGGTGGAAATCAGAAAGGCAGAGGCCCTTGCAGGCTGGGATGTTCTCCGTCACTAATGGTAGACAAAGGGTTGGTGAATGTCCAGATCATGTATATCTTTGAGAATCTGATGAAAACTATGGAGTCTATCTCCGCTCCCCCCCCACCCCCAAAAAGCAAATCTACAAAATGTGGCATACAACCGTGGAGTGTTTCTCAAGAAGACTCAGCCCTGAACTCCAGGTTAGGAAGACAGGAATGGCTCAAATCAGAAATATCATGGAGATGAAGGCCCATGGGGTTCCTGGGCATGTAGGTGTGTCAGTGAGAGTTAAGGAAGATGGTAGAGACAGTGGCCTGCAACCTGGTCCAACAGTTGACCCGACATGCTTAAGGACCCCCATGTATTTCACTAAGACCAAGGTGAACAAGGTCCGTGTCCAGGCACCAGAGCCTTGATTGGCCCATGTAAGAGTAAATACTTGAAGGAAGATAGCTTCCATCACATTTCTGCAGAAGATGTAAAAACAGTATTTATAAATTACACTATTTTCTATGATCATAACTATAAAAATCACCACACAGAAACAAAGGTGAGAAGAAAATAAGTAAAATTTTCATGGAAGTTACTATTCCGTATAACAATAGGCAATATTTTTCATTTTGCTGATTTTCTATTTTTTTTCCTACAATGAAAAGTTTTGCCTTAGGAGGGAAAACATACCAAGTTTATACCAAACATTACCAAGGCAGACGAACAGGCAGCTCATGATTAAGTCTCTCGGACAAATGGACGGTATCACGATGTTAACAAATGATAAAAGCTGGGTGAGCAGGCAGGAAAGTCTATGGTGGCCTGAATACAGGCAGAGAAAAGAAAGCTGACTGGAGGAGATGCAGAAAGAACTGAAAGCCAAGCAAGAAGCAGAGAGCAGGGCCTAGGCTGCCACTCCTCCCTGGAGAAAAAAATCCCGCCCTGGCTCCTGACTCCCTTAGGGGACGCTGCTGAGTTCTGTGACACAGCTTTAATCTTTCCACTCAATCCTCTTCTGGCCCAGGCTGGCTTGAGTGGTCTTGGTCTCATATAACCAAATAGTACCTAAGACAGCGTGAAGCCAAACAGAACAAGTGTGTCTACTCTATGATCGAGTGTCTGCGACATCTGAGTGAGTGTGGGTGACATCTGAGAAATTATGTGTAACATCTGCATGGGTGTGTTTGTGTAACAGGCTGAGTGTGTGTAGCAGCCAAGCGTTTGTGACATCTTGAGAGTGTGTGTGTGTGTGAGATCAAAGTAAGTGTATGTAGCACCGGAATAAGAATGCATAGTTAGCAGGAGTCAATAAATGTTTAAATCTGTGACCTGTCAGTTGTAATTTCTATCAGTTTCCCCTCCACAATCTGGGTTTATACTCAGCCCTAGGGCCTCATCTTTGCAAATTTCACCTGGGGCCAGGGCAGACTTTCTCTGGATTTCTGCTCAGGTTCACAGGCCTGCGGAGAGAAGGGCAGCCAGTCATGTTTACCCCCTTCCTGCTCTCCAGGCAATGTCAGCTGATTCTCTGAAACTTTTTGGACAACCGAAACCCAAGACCAAGGGCCAGGTCCCCCTTCATCTTAGCCAAAGGGCAGGATCTCATCTGATGCTCAAAACAAACTTTGGATGTCTTCAGGACAGAGATAATGACTCCTGCATCACAGGTAAGTAAAACCGAAGTCCACAGTGATGAAAACACTTGTCCAAGTCACATGGGTGGGGAGCAGTTGGATTTGAACTCAGTTCTCCTGACTCTAGAGCCTGTGTCCTTCCTAGAATGTCATAGCCCTCCTGGTTAGACTCTGTAGATGTCATAATCGTTTTTTCTCAACACTGTTCACTTCCCTTCTCCCATCAAAACCCTCCTGATGGGCATCCATTGCCACACAGAGCCTGTGGTCGCAGGAGTGAATTCAGATCTCATCTGCCAGTGGTCTTGAGTCCACTGGGGTAGGAAGAAAGGGCATTGAGCTCTAAGTTGTACAAACCTACACTTGAATTTATACAAGTTTGTATAAACTTGATATGTTTTCCCTCATAAGGCAAAACTTTTCATTGTAGGAAAAAAAATAGAAAATCAGCAAAATGAAAAATATTACCTATTGTTATACGGAATAGTAACTTCCATGAAAATTTTACTTATTTTCTTCTCACCTTTGTTTCTGTGTGGTGATTTTTATAGTTATGATCATAGAAAATAGTGTAATTTATAAATACTGGGAAGGCAGATTCTTGGTTTCTTGGGATTGATCGTATTTAGAGAACTGACAACACAGAATTGTTTTATCATAAAGTGTTTCATTAAGGCTGAAGCAGAATTCAGAAGTCTTAGAAGATTCAGCCTGGTCGAACATTTCCTGTATGCTTCTAAAGCTCTACTGGCAAAGATTCCAGAGGCAACCAAAGGGTGCTAGGAGGGCATTTCACTTGGCCAAGGCCTAGAAGAAGAATGTATTATTTCACCAGGGGCTAAGGCTACTGGGGTGTGCAGCACTGGGAGGGGGGCAGTGCTGACCTGGTTTCATGCTGCTTCTTTCCTTGTTGGTCCAATGAGACCTGCCCAGCCCATGGGGCTATCTGCAGTGACCAGCAGAATTGTGTGGTTAACTCCTATTCCATTCCATTTCTCAAACCATGTCTGCCTTTCCAAGAACTGAATTCCTTCGACTGAGCTTGAAATTCCAATGGCATGTGCCATCTGGAGGGAAATCTCTGGTTCCAACCCCATCCTCACCTAGGTACCAGACAGAACAAACAGTATCTTTCCTGGATGCCTCAGTCTGACTAAATCCATCAGCGCCTTTCTTGAGAGCAGGATTTTGTGAGGATCACAGAAGGGACTTGGCTAAGGTGCAGGAGAGGCGGAGAACGTGAAAATACAAAGACAGCCATCAACAAGTCCAGCAAACTGTACCATCAGGGCAATCTGCAGGCCTGTCCACTCGCTCCAAGTGGAGGTCCTCGTGTCTGAGCACTGATGAAATAATTTCTGCACGTTGCACACAGTTGGGAGCAACTTCATTCCCATGAACTCTCTTAATCTCTTTATCCTGCAGTTCGCGGGCTCACGAGTTTGCACCAATAAACTAATTTGCAGGCTGAAAGATGAACAAAATGGCTAAGACAGACAGGCGTGATAGTGACTCATTAAAAAGGAAGAGAATGGCCTAGGGGTGTTCCTGACACTAGTTTCGAAAACATTTTTCTGCCCATGTTCTCCATAAACTATTTTCAGTGGATCCATTTTTATCCAGGCTGTCTTTTCCCTACTTGGCTAGGAAACCATCACATGAAAAATGGTAGCTTTCTCTTAGAAAGAGAAGGCGAAATCACAAGCACCACTATTAATGAGGTGATTTAAAAATATATATATTCAATCAAGAGTAATTGGGGCTGAGCATAGTAAGTCATGGAAAATTATAAGCTCTGCCCACTCTAGGGCATGACTGACTATTAAAATCTTTTTCACACCATTGCCTACAAAAAGCAGCTGGGCATCCTGCCACCAGGGAGGTGGCAGCAGAATGGCCTCATTCCCTAAACAGGCTTGCAGAAAAGAGGACAATCGGTGGGATTGCTGAATCAAAATTAACCCTTTCTGTGTCTCATCGAGTGGATTTTTGACAAAGAGTGGTCAAGAGTTAACGATTCAAGAGCCAGCTGGGGAATGCCTTCTCATTCAAGAAACACGTGTTGAACGCATTTATTGAATGCCCCCTATGCCCTTTCACATCCTAGTAATCCCATTTCCTTGAATTGTCCAAACAAATACATATGTCCCACTTCCTTTGCCTTTGTTCATAAAGGCTGAAACTGGAGTTCGGAGAAGCCAAGATGGTGCCCATGATCCCAGAGGCAATCTATGGCAGAGCTGTAGTTGTATATTTCGATTCTGCTCCCAGAGCTAGACGGGGCTCCTTTCCTGTATTGGCCTCTACGAACAATATGGTGAACGAAGAGTCTTTCTAAGAACTGTTTGCACAGACAATCTTTGAATATACTTCTCACCACCCAGGACCGTGAGTGGTAGGGATCCCAGAATCTCTGAAGGTGCAATTTCTCTTAATCGGCCCTTGTCTTCCTGCCATTCTCTCCTTTTGTTCCACCCCCGTCTTACAGAGGAGGACCCAGAAAGAGGCAGGGACTTGGCAGACTTAGATGTGGGCTGATCCTAGCATGGATCTTTCCTTTCTTCCTAATAAATCCGTAAGAGGAGTCTCCTTCATTGTGTTGTACTCCATGTTCAAAAAAAAAAAAAAAAAAAGCAGAAGGAAAATAAAAATTCTATTTTAATGAATAGGCTAGGATCTGTTTTGTCAAGGTTAAGGGCCATGCTATATGATGGAAAGAACTCTAAACCAAGAACTCATTAACAAGGATTCCAGCCTCAAATTCACTATTATGGGTGTAACCATGGGACATTTATTTCACTTCTCTGAATCTCAATTTCTTCAACTTCAGGTGGAACTAATGATACTTACCTACTTCACCAGAAGGTGTGAAGCTCAAGTAATATGGGTATGGAAGTATCTGGGACATTTAGCTGTGTCTTGTGCTTGTGACTTGGCCCAACATAATCCCAACCTCTGATACAAGTAATTGAAGCATTACCAGGATCATAAATGGAATAGCATGAAAAGAGCAAAGGCTTTGGGATCAGATTGGTGCTGGTTCAAATGTCCAATCTACTGCTTGCTAGTTGAATGCCCTTGAACAAATTAATTATGCCAGCAGAGTCTCAGTTTTGAAAAACTAAGCAATTGAAAAGAGCAATACTTTTCTCATTGAGTTGAAGAAAGGACAACAATGGTGTGCCAGTAAATGTTTACGAGGTTTCTGAATGAAAAAAGCCCTGGTTTATAGGGTTTGCTGACTCCCATGGTATCAATACTCCACCCCAGCCCCTTCAAGTTGCCAACATTGCATTGCTAGATGCTGAACGGGGGCACTGAGCTCCTGAAAGCCAGCCTTGAGCCCGTGCCAGCCTGCCTCTCATATTAGAGGACTTGATGAATGTGAAGACTCAGGACAGCTTTTCCATTTACCAGGAAATCAACAAATGTACATGGACTTTATCTCACTTGGGCCCTGTCCTCCAAGTTCCAGAATCTGAGGCAGACACCGAGGCAAGCCACGGAAGGAAAATCCATAAACAGATTCCCTCCTGGAGTAAAGGAAATAGAGGTGATGACTGGAGGGAAGGAGCATCCTGGTGCTGAGGTGAGAACCAGATACAGAGGAAGAAAATCAGCAGGAGAAAGAGGATTCCCCCCTCCAACCCTGGGACACCGTGAAGGATTGGAATTCATACCCGGCCCAGCCTTGGTATCCTCCAGAACCTCTTCATTCCACCATCACCTAGGTAACTTAGGCAGGGGATTAGTTGCCTGGCAACAAAGCCCCACCTCTCCACTCCTGCACACACCCACAGGCCCTCACCTCTAGTGACATCCCCTCCCCACAGGCCACTGCCTGTGGGGACAACCCAACTCTCTACTGCCACTCCTGACCCCTGGCTCAGCCAGGCCCATGGCCCATTTCCCCAGAGTACATTAGGCCAGAAATCCAAAAGTCTGCTTGTTCTCATAGCAAAAAAGCACCAGAGACCAAGGGCCTTGGACTCAAGTCTCAGCTCCCAGAGGACCAGCTGCTGGAGGACCCTGAACAGGTAGCTTGACGTCTCTGAGTTTTTGTGTCTTCATCTCCCAATGGAGATTTCGTTCTCATCTGTACAACTGAGATTTTCCTTCGCCTGCAGAATGAGGGAGTATAACATTTGCTAGGCCAAGACACACAGTTATCCTCGATCCGTGTGGGAAGTGTGCTCTGAGACACACCAGGTGCAAGGGGAGATGAGGTGATGATTAGAATCGCCAGCAATGCTGGCATCACAGGCTTCCAGCCTCTCCAAAGTCCCCCAAAGCCAGGCTGAGGCCTAGGAACCAGGAAGCAAAGGGATGAGTGAAGCCAAAGCTCTTCCAGGACAAAGCAGGTGACATGCTCTGATGGCTTCTGAAGAGGGTCTGTGTTCCTGCCCTTCACCAGTGTAGAGCCATTTGTACAGGCCGCCCGGAAACCTCGGCCCAATAGCTTCATCTCTCCGAGAGGAAAATTGGCAGCCCTGGGAAGTGAGCCGCTCTCAGGTTGAACTTGATTAGGGACCAATTTGGGCCTGTTAGCTGAGCCTCCAGTATCATCTCGGCCAATTACTGGCCCAGCCTGGCCTGCAGCTGGCTGCCGCTTCCAAGCTGGACACTTTTATTTCCAGCAGAGTTCTCCCTGTGCCTCAGGCAAGGGACCAGGGTGACTGCAGCCCATTAAAAAGATGGAGAGAGAAATAACTCACTCACTAAGGTAACAGTGTGGGAGGGGCTTGAGCTGGAACTTTAATTAAAAAAGAAAAATCTCAATAAACAGTCTTGTGCCTTGCATGTAATAAGTATGGGAATTTATAAACTCTCCCAGCTACGGGGCTCTGATGGCTATTAAACTTCACATCTGGCAGAGGAATTCTGGCCTTATGGGCAAACTGTGTTCTTCACCTCTGCCAACCCAAACAGGCGGGCAACAGGACGGAGGTGGGTGGGACCTGCTGAGACTGCTCCCCCAACCTTTCAAGAGCTTCTGGGGTCGGGCTATCCCCTAACCAGTACTGGCCCTCAGGAAAACCAGAATCTGCCAAAAGACTCTCCTTCCTGCTCCCCTTCCTTGCCTCCGCGGGCACCTGGCACTTATTCCTACCTCCCTCCAACTAAAGCCTCGCTTTTAGGAATATAAGCAAGAAGAGTCTAATCTCAAAATCACATGTTAGTGCCTCCACACCCCACCCCTGGCCCGGGGCTGGTGTGGCCTGGTATGTTTCACAGCCCTGTTTTCCATCATGGCTTCAAAGCCCACCCCACCCTAGATCTGTCCCTTTCTTACTCAGTTCCTTACCAGTCTCCGCTTCCCACATTTCCTCCATGTGCTCTTCCTACCATCTCATGCCTTTGGGGCTCTGGTCTTCTTGTTCCTTCAGCCCCAAGACCCACCCCTCCTCTTCTTGCCTGGCGTACAGTTGCCTTATTGTGTGGATCCTCTGGCCAACCTAGAGCTGACCTCCCTAGAGGTCTCTAGCTCCTAGAGCTCAGCAGCTGTTTCACTTTGGGTAAGTTTAACCTGCTAATGCCTCAGACCCCTCAACGATCAAATGGAGATGATGACACCTGCATCACAGGGCTGTGGTGAGGATTGAGTATTTATGTGTGTGCGTGTGTTTGCATACGTGCATGTGTGCGCGTATCTGTGTGTGCGTGCCCTGTGTTTGGCACCCAGAATACAATACCTACCTATTCGTTGTTATAAAAGTCAGCAAGCTATGGCTGCAGGCTGACTCCATCTACCCACTTTCATAAATCAAGTTTTACTGGAGCACGGACTCAGCCACACCCATTTGTTCATATACTATCCAAGCTCACTTCCTGCCAGGGCTGAGAGTTGTGACAGTGACACTACGACCCCCAAGTGATATGCTACCTGCCTTGTGACAGAACAACTGTGTTGAGCCCTCGCTGAACAGCTCATGAAGACGCTGCCTCTAACAGCTCCCGGGTGCATTAGGCCCCATTCTTACTCCCCATCCTTTCCCTTTCACCACCAGGTTCTGCTGTGGTATCTGTTTCCACCGTTGGACTGCAAGCCCCTCGAGGGAAGGAGCCACTTTTTCTTCATTTATTTTTCTCCCACCGGTCACAGTGAACAAATTATGAATAATGGCTGAATGAGGAAGGGAACACCCTGAGCCCCAGGGAGACTCAAGCACAAATTTAGTAAGCTGAGCAATGCTGCCTCATTGGGGATGAAGCAGACCCCGCTCAATGAGGGGGAGCTGCTGGAACATTTACAGGGAAAGCCTGAGCATTATCTGACCTCTTGTCTGTGGTTCCCAAGACAGAGCCATTTCAGACTGAAATAGCTTCCAAAACATGTGGTAATGAGAGAGAAGGAAGAACCACCTTGATATCCACACAGAGGTTTTTCACTATTATTAGTTCTAAGGGTTTCAAACTCTCATTTCTCCTTCTTCAGTGTCTTTAGCTAAACTTAGTATAGTTCTCAGAGCTGCTATCAAGTTATTCACGTGAGGTTTGAGGGAGTGGGTGGTGGTGAGGCAGGAAGGGGCCTGGAGACCCAAGAAACGCAACAGGAAATAACATTGGGACGATATTATTGTAGCAATTCCCAAGTCATAAGGGGGCTAAGGAAACAGAAAGATAGCCACGTCTGAGGTGTTCTAGAACTTTCTTCTGCCTAGGCTTTAGTCAAGGAGAATATCTTGAAGATAAAAGCGGTAGAAGAGAAGATGCTATGACCTTGATGAACACATTCATACAAGCAGGAACTACTAGTTCACTGCCTTGAAAGAAATTATTCTTTTGACACCAGATGTGGAAAATTCTTTGTGTCACGGAGGGAAGGAGGGATTTAGTGATGCACAGGTGAACGAATATAGAGAAAAAAGGAGCCCCAGTCCCTGCCTTCAGGGAGTCCATCGTCTAATGAGAGGTGAAAACCAGTAGGACCGTAATCATCCTTATAAACCTGAGTGAAAACCCAACCAACAAAGTGCACAATGAACCCGAGAGACTCAATCAGTTCCTATTACTGTGAAATCTCAACTCAACCAAAGATTCCCAGCCAGTGACGCACTGAATGTAAGCAATACTTGAAACAATAAAACCTCCAGTAACAGGAAAAGAATTCAAAGAAACCCCTGGGATCCTTGTAAAACGGTTTGGCGTATATAAAACTTGCTGCATAATTGAGTACCCGAGCGCACTGGGCAAAAGACTAGATGAGATGAAACTTCGACAAGGCTACCAGGAGGACCAAGGGCAGCAGAAATCCCAGAACTGAAACTCAGCATCTTCCTAACTGTATTCCTTGGGACATTTCTAGATATTTCACCTAGAAATTGTCATGTGAGTGTCTTTATAGTAGACTCTTTCATGGCGTTTCTTACATGGTATGACTTTTAGAAAGGAATAGACAATGTAGCATTTCTTAAATATCTTACATGTATGTGATCAGGAAACATGATTCCTACAGACTATCATCCAGCTCTCACGTTCTGTGTGGATAATGATAAGGGTATTGGTAATATTGTGAGCTCTTCGAGCAAAGAGTGACTCATCTCTTCTGGTACTGCCAGTGCCCATGAGATAACCTGGCATACAGGCATGGAACTAACCTAGGCAAGACGCTGATGTCTTGAGCAGTAAGTCACAGATATATCATAGCCTCAGGCCACCAACGACTGTCTACAGGACAGAGAAGGCACAGAGAAGTCTGATAAGCTTCTCCAGTCTCCAGATTCCAACTGAGCTCAATTTAGAACACAGTGATTTCCCAAGAAATTTAAATAGCTTGTCCTATCAGCTTCCAATAAAGGCTATACCTCCTTGAGAAATGATCGAATCACATTCTTCTGAAATGGTCACGGCCTATGGACCCTCTTTTACAACCGAAGTAACCAACCAGCTCATGAGTCCCCCAAGTAGCCATTACACAGGGAAAATGTCGGGTCAATTTCATCTGTGATTAGCAGATTTCCTTGACTGCTAACACTTTAGAGAATGTTTTAGTAGAAACACTTGGGGCAGATAAGTTTCTGATAATCTCATGAACAAAATTCTATAACATTCTTACTATTATAGTGCCAGAAGATTATAGAAATTCTTTTATTGGCCATGTTAATTTCCTCTTGAAAACATCTCAACATATCAACTGGAAATAAATCATCAGAATCCTGCAGTTTCATTTAAATATGTTAATAATCATAGGTAAACAAACCCAAGGCTGAAATTGTCTACAAAGAATGGAGGGCAGCTTGTTGGAGGTTCACAAACACAATGTAGGATAATTATACACTAAAACACTTAACCTTGGTAACACGTGGAAAATTTACAAAGATCAATCACTCATTAAAAAAAAAAAAAGAAAGAAAAGAAAAGAAATTAACCAAATGAGGGAGTTATCTAGTAAGTGGTTAGAAACTTGATGGGAATTCCTTTGATAACACCATTTTGATTTGATTAGTTATACTATTTTTATATCTTTAGTAAACAGAATTTAATTATACCACTGTGCACTTTTCTGAAGAACTATTCCAAACCCATTAGTAGGTAAGAAATTGGAGAAGGAGGATTCAAATACCTTTTTTAAATTATGACCTGCTCTTCTGTCTCTTCTTGTTTTTTAATAATATTAGTTTGTGAAGGCTGAAAGAATGGGCAGGGCCGGTTACTTCTGAGGCCTCTCCTTGGCTTGTACATGGTTCTCCCTATGTCTTCACGTGGTCTTCTCTCTGTCTGTGTCCAAATCTCCTCTTCTTACAAGGACACCAGTTATACTGGATCAGAGCCCACCAAGGTGACTTCATTTGACTATGATCACCTCTTTAAAGACCCCACTCCAGATAGAGTCACATTCAAAAGTACTAGAAGCTAGCACTTCAAAATAGGAATTGGGGGGGTGGGGGGGGGGGACAAAATTAAGCCCGTAACATTAGTAAAAACAAATCTTTCCTTTCTCCATTTTTCAAAGGAGAAAATACCACTGCCTTAAAAAATTTCCCCTTAAATATGCACATTTATACTTTGAATCTGTCACCCAGATCAAATTACAAATATTTCTACTGATTTTTTTAAATGTTATAATCAGACATGTGTACCTCTTAATCCCCTATTTCTATTGATTTTTTACCTCTTAAATCTCTCTCTTTTTCTCTGCTTCAAGCCCTCATCATCCCTCACTTAGATTCTTCCAGCAGCTTTTGCCCTCACTTCTAACCAACATCCAGCTGCAAGAATGATCTTTCTACATAAAAATCTTATGGCCATTTGTCTATTTAAAGCCTTTCCTGGACATTTAAAAATCCAACATTCTAAGAAACTGTAAATTACATTCTTGCCAGTTTATCCAAAGGAAAGAAACAGAAAATGAAACAAGATTTTTGTTACAGAATTGTTTACAGTAGCAAAAACTGAAAATCAAACAACTCCCCAATAATAGAGCACTGGTAACTAAAATCTAGATATGCAGCCAAGCAATAAAATACTGTATAGCCTTAAGAAGGATGAGACCAGGGAATATATTTGTTGACAATGAAAAAACACCTATCCTATGCTAAATCTTTTTTTTAAAGCTGAATAAGTAATGGTATATATAGTATGGTCTTATTTGAAATACAAATGGATGGGGGCGCCTGGGTGGCTCAGTGGGTTAAGCCTCTGCCTTAGGCTCAGGTCATGATCTCAGGGTACTGGGATGGAGTCCCACATAGGGCTCTCTGCTCAACAGGGAGCCTTCTTCCTCTCCTCTCTCTCTGCCTACCTCTCTGCCTACTTGTGATCTCTGTCTGTCAAATAAATAAAATCTTTAAAAAAATAAAATAAAATAAAATAAAAATGGATGAAAGATACAAAGATTGAGAGACAGATGGACAGACAGAATT
This sequence comes from Mustela nivalis, assembly GCF_964662115.1. NCBI lineage: Eukaryota > Metazoa > Chordata > Mammalia > Carnivora > Mustelidae > Mustela > Mustela nivalis. The sequence goes on along the minus strand of NC_139028.1, from coordinate 76,407,946 downwards.
CAGGAAACATACAGATCAAATTGTTACCAGTGGGTCCTCAGTGGTATTATAGATGACTTCTTAAATTTATCTGTTCTTATATAATTCTTCAAAAATAAATATATTTGCTCATGTAATAGAGAAATTAAGATTTAAATATAAAAACTCTGCTAATCCTCCCTTCCTCGCAGATGTAAGTTCAAGCTTCTTAGCCTGACATCCAAACATCTTGGCCCTGGAGGAAGACTACCTTTCCAGGTGGGGGTCCTGTTACCCCACCTCACCATCCCCACCCCTCCACACCACTGCTGCCTCTTCCCTCAATATGTCGTGATGCCTTCTACCTGTATGCCTTTTTATATGTTTTCCTCAATACTACTGAACTATCTTTCTCCACACTCTTCAGTTGGCAGACTCTTATTCATCCTTTAAAACCCAAAACAAACGTCATCTCTTCCGTGAAGTTTTCTCTACCTAGCAAGACATGGCAGCTTCCTCTTCTGGAGCTCCACAGCTCTTTGTTTATGCTACAATTTCAGCATGTAACTTCTCTCATCTTGAATGTTTTTTATGTTCCTTTCACTATTCTGGGGCAACTCCAAAGATGATATTGGGATCTTAGGCGCTAGAGAGCTCGTGAGAAGTTGGTCGCCATGGCTGATGTGGCGATCTGTGTGTTACAGGGCAGAGTGGGAGGATTAAAGGGAGTCTTTAGAACTCAGATCCTGTCACCCTTCTGTAGAGCAAGCTTTTTCGACCACCCTCACCTTTGCATCAGGATAGACCCGGCCCCTCTTCTATCATCCAGCTGTGCCCTCCCCTTCCAGCATCCCTTCTAAGACTGTTTTTCTCCCTTGGGGCAGGATACATGCAGGGGCAATGTGTTCTGCATTACAGCCCCAAGACTCGTCACTGTAAGCAGTCAGGTATTTCTTGCCTAAATGAATAGGTAAGTCAAGTGCCAAGCCTAGTGCCTGGCCCACACCAGCCTCCAGGCAATGTGTTCTCTTCCTCTGGTATCGTAAAATCTGAATATTCCACACTCTGTTCTGTACCTAAAAAATCTGCACCCTCTACAGGAGACTCGAGAAGAAATCACATCACTGCTCTCTTTCCGAATGATTTTGAAATATTTCCACCAGAGACCATTCTTCTGAGGCTGGAGGAAACTCTTTTCATGCCCCATAATGGACTGTGACATTTCTTTATCGCTCTTCCAGGAAGGAGCCCTTTCAGGACCATTAAGAAGAGCATGGATAAGAATACATGCAGCAGCAAAGAAAGGACCAGAAGGAAATATCATGAGGTGTTAGCACTGACTTTCGCAGGATGGTAGGACGGTGTAAGCAATCCTTCTCTATATTTTTCTGTCATTTTTAAATTTTCAATAATCAACATGCATTGTATTCATAATAATAAAACAGTATTATTTGTAAAGAAAAAGTCCTGGTATGTCTGCCTTGGTGCATGTGTAAATTTCAAACTGCTTTTCCTCACTAAGACACATGGACATCATCCCACACCCTAGGAAAGTAACCCTTACTGGACAGCTGAGTGGGAGGCAAGGAAAGTGCAAATGACCTCCTTCTTAGATCATGGGTTCCCTGCCTGACTGGGGACAGATTAGAATCTGAAAGCCTGGGCCAAATAAGCCAGAGATGGTCCCCCTGCCCAGGAAAGTGCTCTGAGCCTCAGGAGAAGGTCGCTGAGCTTCTGGAAGCAGAGAGAGTTCTCAGAATCCCTGGAAATACCTGAGAACAGGTTTCCTGGCCTCCACTCTCAGGTTGTTTTGTTTTGTTTTTCCAGACCAAACCTCCCTCCTTTGCTTTAACCAATCTCACTCATATGAACTTATTTCCATCCCTGGTTACTCCCATCTACCACAACTGCCAATACCAACCATCTCTCTTAAAATATGCCTCCAGGGGCGCTGGGATGGCTCAGTCAGTTGAGCGTCAGACTCTTGATTTCAGCTTGGGTCATGATCTTGGGGTCCTGGGATCAAGCCCCACGACAGGTCTGAGACTCAGTGGGGAGCCTGCTTAAGGATTCTCTTTCCCTCTCCCTACCCCCTGACTCTCCTCCTCTCTCAAAGAAATAAATCTTTATAAAAAATAAAAATAAGTAAAATATGCCTTTAGATCTGTCTCAACTGCAACAGGCTGTATTAGGGCCAACACTACCCTTGCTTGGAACACTGTACACTGACTAATCTTAAGATCCAACTACAACAGAGAGGTTAAGAGCAGAGAGTCTGGAACCAGACTGCCAGGTTCGAATCCCAACTCTGACACTAACTATGTGATGTTGACCAGACTCTTGGCCACCTCTGTGTTTCAGGACAAAGGGTGGTAATGAGAGTACTGACCCCCAAGGGTAGTTAGGAGGATTGACGGGGCTCATCCGTGTGAAGTCCTTAGAACTCTCCTTGTCACACTGGGGAGTGATGCCAGTATTGACTGTTATTATGCCTGAAACTGCACCGGCGTTCATACAGGTTCTTCTGTCCCGATTTTTGTGAGAAGAGAGGAGTATAGCTGCCAAAACTCCACACTGACTGACAGTAAGATTAAAGGCGAACCCCCTCAGACCTTGGGGGTGTCCCCAATATGGAATAACGCAATTGATTTTTGAGACTAAAGGCAGCAAGATGAATTTGTGTATTTCCCAAAGAAATTCCAGAGAGAAAGTGAGAGACAAAGTGAGAGAGGGACAGAGAAAGAACAGGGACAGGGAGACAGAGCTAGAGAAACAGAACAGATTGAAACTGCTAACCCGGCATCAGGAATGAGGGTCTCAGAAAAGCTGTTCATTTCCCAGCTGGGTTGTTGGATTTTGATTTTTTTTTTCCCCCTTTTGGCACGGTCCTTCTTTTCATTTGTGTTCATACTTCCCCCTCTTGTGGCTCATCAGAAAATGACAAGTGCTCCACGCCTGCCAGTGGATTTCAAAACTGGTGCACAATCAAGCCTGGCAGATCGGGCCACGGCAGCTGGTTCAAACCCAGGGAGGGGAGGCCAGGTTTGTAGCCACACGCATCCCCTGCTTCTCAGCCAATCACAGGAGGACAAAGCACTGGCTCCTCTGTCACATCACTGAAGACGGATGGCAGGCAACAAACACCAGTTCCTCTAGGAAATCCTCCCAAAAGGCTTGGGGATGGGGGGGGCATGGGCTTATTTGGTGACAAGCCAGTAGAAGAAAGAAAGCATACCAGTAAGCCCAAAGGAGAAGTGGCCCCCTCCCTGTTCACAGCTCCCGGTTCCACGACATCCTGGCGCCTTTCCCATACTGTGCGCTACACCAAGTGCCCATCCTTCTAGAACTAGGGTAAATGGCACCCCTTTCATGATACTTTTACCAGCCTCTCCCGGACCCCTTACCCCAGTGAAGGTGTTTTCTCTTCTCCCTCCCCACAGCAGCTTATCTCAGACTCTAATGCGGCACTGGTCGGGTCTGCTTCTATTGCAATCGTATGTGTCCTTGTCATAACCCCTAAAGTTACAGTGAAGAGGAAAGGGAAGGGGCTGGGTTTTATTAATCTCCAAAGAGCCAGACTCCAGCTTTAGGCCTGCAGCAAAGGAGGTGCATAGGAAGCATTTGATGAATGTTCTTTGGTCACACACTTGGACGTCTCTGTTCCATGATCGAAGGGCTAGGTGAGTCTGGGTCTGAGGGTACACTAGTCCCAAAGTGCATGCATTCCATTCCAGGACTGCCCAGACAAAGACAGTTAGAGTTCTCTATGTCCCCATCTCAAATTTATAGCCCACCTGCATTTAAGAAGTATTTAAATGATCTCCAAAACTTATTTTTTAAATGATTCTGAAGAAAAAGATGGAAGGGAGGCAGGGAGGGAAGAGGGGAGGAGGAGGAGGGAGAAGACGAGAGGAAGACAAAGAAGAAGAGAAGGAGGGGAGGAAGATGAGGTTGAGAGGAGGAGGGGAAAGGGAAGATGGCAAATGTCGCCGTTGGTGACTCCAGCTGCAGAACGAATGGATAGCCATTGTATCCCTCTTTCTACTTCTCTGTAGTTTTGAAATGTTTCAAAACAAAAAGTTGGGAAAAAGACCAAAAAAGGTCTTTAAAAATCATTGCCAAGTTTGAAAATAAAGCATGTGGCAGAGTAAGAAATAAAATCAGGACACAAAAAATATTGTCAACCTAGAAGCCAAGAAGGGGCTTTAAGGGTTACACAACTCAGGAAATTGTAAGGATGAATGCTGCTTATTCGTGCTTTTTCTAGGGAGGAAGTTAGTATCTTTCATCAGACTCTCAGATTTGGAACATCCCTTGTCCCTCAAAAATGTTAAAATAGTAACCTAAAGGGAACCAGGAGAGCCCTTCTGACCAGACATCAGGAGAAGAGGTTGCACTGGAGAATGACTAAGTCCCAAATTTGAGAGACAAGAAATGCCTCAAAGACCATATAGCCTAGACCTCTATGTCCAGTTGGGGAAACTAAGTCCAAAGAAAGGTCACTGAGTTTGATGCCAACAAATTTAACGTTTCACTGGACCCTACATGACAACTAGGCTCACAATACTGTACTTATGCCATGGGGATATTTCTCCCCCAGAAAAGCCGTCCTGAAAAACATGTGCAGACAATGGCCATTTGTCGGCCCACCTAGACCACGACAGTCATCTATGTTCTGAGCCAGACGACCGCATTCTTACAGAACTATCTGCAAAGGACGCTTTGTCAGGAGGGTTGAGGGTGTCTCGGTAGCATCCAAGATCCTCTCTGCTGTAGGGAAGACGCGGGCCACTAACTAAGATTGATGGATGGTTCGAGCCCTGGCAGGCCCAACACAATGTGGGGCCGGCCAAGTGGGGGAAAAATTAGTTTGCAAGATTAGGACGTATTAACACAAGTCAGACAACTGTCATGTCACAGCTACTCACCGTAATGCTGATTGGCAGGCAAGCATTTCTGATTCTGATGGCCATGGAGGCCAGACGTCCGCAATCTGTCTCGCATGACATCCACCGGCTGGCAAATCCCCCCTGCTGAAGAAGTCAGCTTTTCTTAGAAAACTGGATCCCCGGGGTCTTGTTTGGCAGGCCCCCTGGGGCCAAAGGTGCACAGCAAGGTGGGAGAAGGCAGGGAGTACCGGTAGGCTGTCAGGAATTTCAGTGGCAGTGGAAGGTAGGCTTCCAGAGCTCAGAGCAACAAGTACTTCTGGGTCAGTCTGGGGCCTGGAGCCAGGAGAGGGGTGGCTAACCCAGGCAGGACACACCAGGATCCCAGACTTACGGAATGTTCGACTTGGGGGAAGGGAGCGGGGAGCCCAGACCTACGCCTGTGGCCAAGGAACCCAGTGATGCAAAGAGGGCCAGAGGCAGCAAGGCCATGACCAACCCAGCCCCCTCCAGCTGACCCTAATGTCTGCCAGTTACCTCTGCCCCAACCCCTCTTCTCTGCAACTAACGCGAGGCCAGCGGTCCCGCAGAGCAGTTTTCATCACCATTCGAACCTGAAGAATTTGGAAGTAGTCATGACTGACTTACACCCATCCTCAGGGGCACTTTTTTTTTTTTTTTTTTAGTTGTCAGCATTGTTTGAAATGTTTAATGTGGGCCTACAAAATTGACTTTATTAAATATCAAGGAAGCACAAAAGAAGCTTTGTAAAAGCATGCGAACTCGTCCCCGGAGGCTAGGCTAAGTGCAGTAGCCAACTGAAGTATCGTGGGCTTGACACGGCACACGTAGACTTCTTACCTCTACGGAATCCACAGCCCATCCAGACACCTCTCCAGGTAAGGCTTGGAGGAGAAGGAAACGGCGCGACCCAGGCTGCTTTGCTCTCTCGCGGCTCCTCCACCATCGCCCCGAGTCAGGGAGGGAAAGAGTAAACCGCAGGTCCCACACTGACTTTTTCATGCCTCAATCCAGAAAACGCGCGCACGAGCACGCACATGCGCATGCGCATGCAAACACTCACGCGCCCGTAGCCTGCAGCTCATTGGCTTGAACCTGTCACATGGCCTTGCCTAATTTCAAGGGGGTTGGCTCTGGGAGGGAACAGATGGGACGTCTGTGTCACGGCCTATGAGCATAGAGCGAACCCTGTTGACCTCACGGACAAATGTAAGAGAAAGAACATTCTCGTTCTAGGTCCCCCGTGTGCTCTTCTCACATGCCAGCCCCTTTCCTTTCACCCCAGAGGTAGCAACCATCCTGAATTTTGTATGTATTATTTCCTGTTCTTCTTTATAGAGTTTCACCACATATGAAGGCATCCTTCAATAACAGTATTCAGATGTGCATTTTTTTTTAATTTCCTAGGAATGGGTGCATGTATTTGGTGGTTTGACTTCTTTTGTGAAACATGCTTTTACATTTTTCTGCACGGCTGGAATTCACTCATTTTTTGCTGTTTTATAGCAAAAATTCCACTGAAGAAATAACACAAATTCTTTATCCATTATACTGCTGTGTGGACATTTAGGTTACCTTCGATGGGGGATCTTAGAGAGGGTGTTGCTATCTACATTTTTGAACATATCTCCTGGTGGGCTTGGGCAAAAATTTCTCTACATAAAGTTATCTAAGATGGGGTATCTGAGATGCGAGTGGAAACGATAAGCATAGAAACGGGCAATTACATGAATCTAAACAAACTCTAACTATATAAAACAACATAATAATGTCTTGCGAGTTAAAAAATAAACAAGAAGGGCCACCAGCGTGGCTCAGTCAGTTAAACACCCTTGATCTCAGCTCAGGTCTGGATCTTAGGGTCATGAGCTCATGTCTAGCACTGGGCTCCATGCTGTACGTGGAGCTTACTTAAGAACAAAACAAAACAAAACAGGGATAAATATACCAAAACAATAACGATTGTCTGGCAAGGATATTTGAAGACAAAACTGTTGATATACTGACTATAGTATATAGTCACAAGAAGTGGATAGTTAATTGAGATATTTTATCACAAGCAATGCAGATTCAAATGAACGATTAAATAACATTTAAAGAAATATCCTTGTAATATTTGGGAGGATGATACATATATGTTTAATTTTTGACTTTGACATGTTAACTATGCATAATACATTTCTAAGTCACAAAAAGAAAAGAAATCAGTAAAGATGAGAAAAAAAACCCATGGGGGAGCAAAATACTCAATTCATTAAAAAAAAAAAAAAAGACAAGAAGAAAGAGAAAAAGAAAGGGTAAGACACCTAGGAAGCACACAAATAGGGGAACAGAAATAGTTCTAATAATAGAAATAAACTGGGTCTATTTAAAGAAAAATATTGTCACAGTAATTTTTGTTTTGTTTTGAGAGAAAGGGCAAGAGCAGAGGCTGTCGGGTTTGGGGGGGGGGGCAGGGGGACAGGGAGAGGCAGAGGGAAAGGAAAAGAATCTTTAAGCAGACTCTGGGTTGAGCATAAAACCTAACGTGGACCTTGATCTCAAGACCCTGCGATCATGACCTGAGCTGAAATCAAGAGCTAGACACTTAACCGACTGAGCCGCACAGGTGCCCCTCTTATACTGATTTTTTTTTTTTTTTTTTAAATCAAATGGCCTCTCAGATGAGAAGGTATCTCCATAGAAGTGCAAAGTCCTCACACAACCCTCTTTGGAACTGAGGGGTTATCCTGCATGGGCTAGTTCCTTCAGGCTGTGGGTTCAAGGCTCCAGGGACAGAGTTTGTATTAATGCTATACTGAGTTCTTGAAATAAATTGTGAGCTTTCCCTGTTTGTTCCTGGACTGAAATAGTTTTGGCACCACTGGATTTACTTTTTCTTTAAATGTTAGTCCCATCTCAGCTCTCAAGCCATCTGATGTGACTTATAAAGTTTGCTCATAGATGTATTCAAGAAAAAACAGGCCCCAAAGAATGAAGGTGGATGTTTAAATGGAAGTTGGAGATAAGCAGATGGGCTGTTCAATAATCGGGTTATGAGAAAGGGAAGAATCACATATGGATCAAAGCCTTTCAGTCTGAGCACCTGCGGCAATGATTTGTCGCCATCTGAGATGAAGACAACTGGTAAGAGCACAGGACAAAACCCTCCCGGGTGTGGAAAAACAGCCAGGCCATCTGATATAAACACTTAACAGCTCATGAAAAACGTTTATATAAAGTCTTAGAATTTCAGAATAATGAAAAAGCCAGTACTCTGAAAGTTCTGAAAGATCTCAAGGTTAATTAATTATACAAAAGAACCGTGGTACTTTGCAAAATTGCATGCATACAGATAATCAACAATTTGGCCCTGGGGAAAATTTGAGGATAATCAGGCCCAAGGATGCAGTATCAGCTAAGCCCTGGGCACTATTTAACTCTGTTGCAATTGAACGCTACCCCTGGGAACGGTACAACACAGTGTCCCTGACTTGACCAATCTAATTCTTCCTGAAGAGTTGGGGAGGGAAAGGAGAATGAACCTCTTCAGGAGATACCTGCAATGCAAACCTTCCTTTGGTGGAAAGAGAACTATTAAGCCCTGGACCTCCTCATGGAATCAAGTCTGGGATTGGCTGAAGAAACCAGTCTGACCAGGAATGTAGACAAGTTGTAAATATTGACAACTTGTTTCTTTTATTCCTGGAAAACCACAAATCTCAGCTCTGTGGGCAAAACTGGCTCCCGTGGAGATAAACAATGAAGACTGGAACGAAGGAGACAGAGAAGAAGAAGTCATGTGGGATGCTCTTCAAAAGATTTGTTGGGACGCCTGGGTGGCTCAGTTGGTTAAGCAGCTGCCTTCGGCTCAGGTCATGATCCCAGCGTCCTGGGATCGAGTCCCACATCGGGCTCCTTGCTCCTCAGGGAGCCTGCTTCTCCCTCTGACTCTGCCTTTGTCTGCCTGTGCTCGCTTTCGCTCGCACTCTCTCTCTGACAAATAAATAAATAAAATCTTTAAAAAAAAAAAAAAAAGATGATTTGTTTCATCGCTTGCGACTCATCTTCTTTTTATGGCAGGGTTTTTCTCACCGCTGCTACTAAAGAAATTTCCATGAGAGTCTTTGAAGAAAAAGAAGCAAAATCCAAAAAGTACCAGGAAGCCCAGTCAGTTGGACTGAAGCACCGTAGCACAGCTGAGGAAGGAAAAAGGGCCTCCGGAAATGGAGCAGCTGGTGTCCTTACACTACGGGTGCCTAACGGGGTCAGGAGGCCTTGGCCGTTTGACTGCAGATTAGAGAATCAGACATCAGCACCTCAAAGGGAGGCTCAGAACATGTCGAAAAAGCCAGGAAGTCTCATACCTGTGGTTTATTGAATATTTAATAGGCTGCTTTAATATATAATAGGTTAAGATTTAATCAGAATACCCATTCCGAAAGGATAACTGAGTATTCTAAATGTTTGAGCACCTGGAGGGGGAAAAGTATTGCTCTATTGATGTAATAATAACTGCTAATGAAATATCTATACCTTTGAAGATGAAATCGTTGACAGACTGAGTACAGTATCATTGTTTCACGGAGCAGTGACTGATAGTTAATTGGGATGTTTTATCGCAAGGAATTCAGATTCAAATGAATGGAAAAAATGTAAAAATTGCAGATTATTCTGTATTTCTCTATGAATAACAGATGTTACATTTTTTTGTACCAATCTGAAGTTAGGAATGTAGGTATTTAGGGTAATTCTTATATTCAAGAGGCATTTTTTTCAAGGAACTAAAACTGTAAGAAAAACTGCCACAGTGCCTAGGCTATTCAAATAATCATATAAAACTTCAGCTTTCAAAACCACTGCTCAGAAGGACTAGGTTGAGGTCACAGGACTGTCCTCAGATGCTGTGCCTGAAATCTTGAATAGGCAGAGCCTGAGGATCCAGTAACCTGCTCAATGTTGGTGTGAATGCTAAATAGTTTGGAGCTTAAAGTACCTAATTTCTTTGTAGCATTGTTGCTTCTGGATGGCTGAAAACACACTTCTCGTAAGCTGACATTTCAGATCATTTGTTTTAAAATATTATATGATATTTTAGAGGCTACCATGTCTGCCATCTTGCTTTTCAGACTCTTGAATCCAATTGTTTTCAACTTGGAAAGAATTAATAATAAACCTTCACTGATCAAATCCTATCTACTTAAAGGGAACACTCTGAATGCATCCCATGTCAACTGTATTTTTACTATGTACTGAAAGAGGACATGAAAGCAAGAATGCATTTTCTGAATACATCAAGTCCTTTGTCGCCAATGAATATTGAATGTCCTATTCAATGGGGAGGGAACTTCTGCTTTGGGTCAAGATGTACTAACAGGGATTAGACTCGATGCCCACTTGAAACAAACACTTAAACAAAATATACAAACCAACACTTTTCAGATGTTGGACATCAATCAGTGTAGGACAATAGATTCTCTGAGAGAGGAGGAACAAAAAGAGGGAGACCTTGGATTTTTCCATCCTACTACCTAATAAGATTTGCCGCACCACAGTGCAGGGAGGTGGAAGGCAAGCAGAGCCTGGTTGTCTCCCTAAATTGAGAAGATAGAATTGGAGTACAAGGCAGCTAAAGTTCACAGGCCAGATTACCAGAGAGGAGAAAAAGAGAGACAGAAACAGAGAGAGAGAGAGATCTATAAATCAGCAGGTGTCCCTTGAGTTTTTGGTCAAGGGACCAATGTGGACATGTGAGAAAATGACCAAGAGCTAGAAGAATCATTTGAAAGGATGAAACTATTTCAAGTACTTCCATAGAGCGAGGGATATTCTGTGTTCCCACCATCTAGAATGGGAAAAAAATCACAAGGTATCACATATCTTTGAGTATGGAGTACTCAGAAAAGCATTGTCTCTGTAGGGGGAAGAATTTTTCCCCAAACTAAAGGCTACTCTTTCTCCTCTACAAAGATTATAAGCAAGCTTTGAAAGACAAAAGTGTTTCCAAGTAACTCAACCATATCCTAGCACACAGTTCAAGAATATTTATAGGAATGCAAAAATATCTAGTGTCCCCCCCCCCAATAAAATTCACAATGACTTGCATTAATTCAACCAAATAATAACCAGGCATGCAAAGAAAGATGAAACTAGGACCCATAATAGGAAATGTCAATCAATAGAAATGGATCTACCAATGGCAGAGATGATCAAAGTAGTAGAGATTCATATTAGAATAGTTCCTGAAAATATGTTCCATATATTCAAGAAGCATGTTAAGTTAAGCAGGTAGAGGAAAGATGGAACACGTTATAACATTGAGGATACCAAAAAAAGATCTATATAAAGAGATAAAAACTACCACGTTTGAGGTGAGAAATGGACTAGGTGAAATTAACAGCAGACTAGACATTGCAATAGAAAATATTAGTGAATTTGAAGACACAGCAGTAAAAACTATCCATAATGAAACAGAACTTATTTTTTAATCTAGGAAAAAATGAACAAACCATGAGTGAGCTATGGGACAATTTTAAGCAACCCAATATGCATGTAACTGAAGCCCTTGGAGAAAAAGAACAGAAAATGTATTTGAAGAAATGATGGCCAAAATTTTTCCAAAATTGATGATAATAATAAACAGATCCAAGAAGCTGAAGGAACCCAAATCATAATAATCATTTTGAAAACTTCATATCATACTCTAATTGCTTATAATAAATGATAAAGAGAAAATCTTAAAAAAAAAACAGCTAGAGATAAAAGAAATTATATAAAGAGGAACAAAGAGGGGCACCTGGGTGGCTCAGTTGGTCAGGCATCTGCCTTCAGCTCAGGTCATGATCCTGGAGTATCAGGATCGAATCCAACATTGGGCTCCCTGCCCGGCAGAGAATCTGCTTCTCCCACTGACCTCTCTCCTTTCATGCTTTCTCTCTCTCTCTCTCTCTAATAAATAAATAAGAACAATATTTTAAAAAAATAAAGAGGAACAAAGAGAAGGATGGCAAAACAAGTTAGAAGATGGTAGAGCAAAAATGGAGAAAAAACAAATGAAATTAGGAAAACCTGTCTATTAGGAATTATATAACTTGCAAAAATACCTTTTCCAGACATACAAAAGTTAAAAGACTTTAGTAGTGGTAGATTATTCCTACGAGATAACCTTAAAGAAAGTTCTTTAGGCAGAAGAAAAATGACACTAGATAGAAATCTGAATTTACATACCAAAAAACAAAACAAAAACCAACCCTGGAAATGACAGGAAATGGCATCTATTTTCTACTTAATTACTTAACAAAGACTCTGCGGTAACATGAAGCCCATCACTGCTGAGGACCACCCCTCCCCCACTCTTGGACACATTCATAAAATACTTCTTTTCTAAACTTGCTTTAAAAATTATATGAAGTGGTTTGGAGAGTGGATTGGAAGTTACAATTGGGACTTCTGGAATATATGCAGAAAGAACCTTTCTTTTGAGACCTTTTCCAATTCATAATGAATCATGTTCAAATTACCCAGCTGCTGTGTATACTAGAACATCCCATGGCTCACTAGTCTTGGTAACTGTAATAGAGTACTTTTATATTAGTGGGATGTGCGTATTGAGATAACTTATAAAGGAACATGAGATTTTACACAGTTTGCAATGGTAACCAAGGTATATGGGGAAAATATTGGTCTCTTCTGGCCCCTAGTTCTACCCATTTTAAGAAAGTTCCACTTGCCCTTCTTAGCTTTCTCCCTATAAAATTTAGTGATCCATTCCTCACAGATGATGGACTTAATCATCAAGAAGTCTCAATTTAATTAAATACATGTAATAATAATTGCTCTGAAAATTGTTAACAGACCCCTATAAAGGCCGGTGCAGTTCCAAAGGCATCTGTAAGTTTCCTCTTCTAATGTGTGTCTCTGACATTCAAAATCTTGAATCATGTGCAAAGTGGTTCTTTGAAATCCCATCACGTCATCCATTGTTCGAATTTCATCCCTGACCAAAGATGGAATACAAGTGTGACACATTCTTTGGATCTGTCATTTAAAATGTGGGTCAGGGGCTGGTGTGGAGAATGCAGGATGCCTCCACTATTTCCTAGGAAACATCTGGAGTATATGAATCCACAGCTGCCTTTGTCTATTTCAATGCTTCCTTGATAACCGTTATACACATTTCTTCTTTGGCACACTCCCTGTGAATGAATGTGGCATCTCTTACTGAAGCTGGATCCAGCTCTGAACTTTCCTTCTAAAGCATACATGTCCAAAAATAGAGGCTGGTAGGGGCCTCCATTTATTCCACTGGGGCCTTTAAGAGATATGCCCCTACATAAAAGGGGCATATTTTAATTTATTATTTATTTAGTCTTCTCTTGGTGTAGCCTCATTCACAAAGGGATAATCAATATCCCTACCATATTCCAAAATTCCGTATCATCGATGTAAAAACTGTGAAGTCTCGTTCTTACGAGGATCTTCTTCTGGTCCTATGGAGATAATCAAACTACCTTCTAAAACATTGATGTGAGCCTCGATAGTTCCTCTTTGATGAATCGTTGGTAAGGTGCTACTTTTGGCCTTAGTTTGGTGTGATATATGGTAAAACTGTCATGTTTCTCTCTTCTTTTCGTAGTAGAAGTGTGCCTGGAAATGCTTGTATACAGCCTTGAAAACATCAGACTGGGCCTTGAAGAATATCAGATGATGTTTCACTGAAGAACAGTGGTCTTGATATCTCTTTTATCCCTTTTATTACTATTGAAGCACTGTCCCTGCATGAATGATGTACAGATGTGCAATTCTCTTTTTCTATGACTCAAAGAGCCATTCCTTATATTTATTATGAGGCTGTGGATTGGACTCCACCTTTCCATAGACAAATAACTTTAGAACCTATACAACAAACTGCTTGGTCCTTGGTCTCATTCTAGAAAGTTCTTTATTTTAAATATTTTATTCCCTTCTCCAAAAATACAAATAATCCATCTCCAAGGATGAAACTGACTCAGGTAGATTCTTAGTTTTTTCCTCCACTTCTTACACGATATTCCCTAAGATTTACCCAGGTTTCGTCTCTTTCTTTCCTTTTCGTTTCTTCATTTCCAGATTTCCCTTTTAGGATTACATTCCTTCCACTTAAAACACATTCTTTAGATTTCCCTTTTGCGAAATCTGTTTCGTGACAAATTCTCTTAGATATTTTTTATCTAAGAATGCCAGTCTCCCTTTATCCTTGAAAAAGCTTTCCAAACCAACAGTCACTTTCTCTCACTACCTGGTAGGCAGAATAACACCCCTTCCAAAGATGTCCACACCCCAGTGCTGGGAACTAGTGAGTAGGTTATGTTACATGGCAAGAGGGAGTTTGCAAATGCAATTAAGGTTATCGATCTTTAAAAAAAAAAAAAAAAAAAAGGAGAGTACCCTGGAGTGTCCAGCTGAGTCCAATCTAACTGCAAGATCCTTCACAAGCAGAGAAAGTCAGAGATGAGCAGTAGAAGAGGAAGAGAGATGTAACAAAGAGAACATGAACAGACAGGTTCATGCAAGTTCTGTTGTTGATTCTGGAATCTAGGGACCCATGTTCAAGGAGCAGAGATAGACCTCCAGGGTCTGAGGGCAGTCCCCAGAGGACAGCCAGCAAAGAAACAGATTGTCACTCCTATATCTGCAAGGAACTGAATTATCCCAACCCACCATGGTGTGCCTAGAAATAGATTCTTCCCATGGCCTCTCAGTAAGAGGCCACCTGTCTCTTGGTTTCAGTCTTATAAAACTCAGGGCAGTGAAATCGGCTGGCAACCTGGACTTCTGACCCACACAACTGTGAGACAGTACATCTGTGTTGTTTTAAATTTGTTGGTACTTTTTTGTGACAGCAGTAGAAAACTAATACATTGATAAGAGCATTCCACTGATGGCTTTCATTTTGGCTGTTGAGAAACAAGGTGTTGTTCTAGTGATCATATTTTTTTTTATTTTTAGAAGTCATCTTTTTCTTCCCCCCTCCCTATTTGTAAGATCTTGTCTTTGTCTTTGAAATTCTGTGGTTTTATTTTTATATGTCTACATGTGAATTTCTTTATATTTGTCCTGCTGGGAAATCAATAGCATTTCTGAGTGAGAAAGTGATGTCTTTTTTTGTCAGTGTTGGAATACTCTAAGCTCTGATTTTGAATGTAATCACTGCCTCACTCTTTCTTCTAGAATTCCAAGTTAACATGTGTTGAACCTATTGACTGTGTCTCATTTTTCTTAACCTCTTTTCCACACTGTCCCTCAAAGACTTTTCTCTTTTTTTTAAAGATATATTTATTTATTTGAGAGAGTTCATGGGGCAGGGTGGTGGGAATAAAGGGAGAGGGTCAGAGCGGGGAGGGAGAGGGACGAGCAGACTCCATGCTGAGTGCAGAGCCTGATGTGGAACTCAAGCCCATGACCCTGAAACCATGACCTGACCAGAAACCAGGAGTCAGAGGCTTAACTCACTGAGCCTCCCAGGCACCCCTATCAAAGACTCTTCTATGTACACTTTTTTCAGACATATCTTCCAATTCACCTTTTAAAAAAAATATTTTATTTATTTATTTTTAAGATTTTATTTATTTATTTGAGAGAGATAGAGACAGTGAGAGGGAACACAACCAAAGGAAGTCAGAGAGGGAGAAGCAGGTCTCACGTCAAGCAGGGAGCCTGATGGGGGCCTCGATCCCAGGAAGCTGGGATCATGACCTGAGCCAAAGGGAGATGCTTACCCAATGAGCCCCCCTGGCACCCCTATTCAGCAGATTTTTTTTAATATAAACATATAATGTATTATTAGCCCCAGGGGTACAGGTCTGTGAATCGTCAGGTTTACACACTTCATAGCACTCACCAAAGCACATACCCTCCCAATGTCCATAACCCCACCACCCTCTCCCTACCCCCCTCCCCTCAGCCCCCCTCAGTTTATTTTGTGAGACTGAGAGTCTCTTATGGTTTGTCTCCCTCCTGGTGCCATCTTGTTTCATTGATTCTTCTCCTACCCCCCAAACGCCCCATGTTGCCTCTCCACTTCCTCATATCAGGGAGATCATATGATAGTTGTCTTTCTCCGATTGACTTATTTCGCCCAGTGTAATAACCTCTAGTTCCATCCACGTCATTGCAAATGGCAAGATTTCATTTCTTTTGATGGATGCATAGTATTCCATTGTATATATATACCTCATCTTCTTTATCCATTCATCTGTTGATGGACATCTAGCTTCTTTCCATAGTTTAGCTATTGTGAACATTTATTCAGCAGCTTTTAACAGGCTTTTAAAATCATTCCTTGAGGGGTGCCTGGCTGGCTCGGTCCATGGAGTATGTGACTCTTGATCTCAGAGTCATGAGTTCAAGTCTCAGATTGGGTGTAGAGCCTACTTAAAAAAAAAAAAAAAAGAAAAGTCATCTATTCTCATTTCAATTACTTTATTTTTAAAATTATTTTTAGAAGTTTTATTGTTTCTATTTTAAATCCATTTGGTTTTATAATCCATTTGAAAAAGCTTTCCAAACCAACAGTCACTTTCTCTCACTACCCAGTAGGCAGAATAACACCCCTTCCAAAGATGTCCATGCCCCAGTGCTGGGAACTAGTGAGAAGATTATGATACATGGCAAG
This sequence comes from Mustela nivalis, assembly GCF_964662115.1. Lineage (NCBI taxonomy): Eukaryota > Metazoa > Chordata > Mammalia > Carnivora > Mustelidae > Mustela > Mustela nivalis. The sequence continues at coordinate 76,391,449 of NC_139028.1, read as the reverse complement.
AAGGAGTTTGCAAATGTAATTAGCAGTTATAAATCATAAATTTGTAAGTTTTATAAATTTTTTTTTAATTTTTTATTTTTTATAAACATATATTTTTATCCCCAGGGGTACAGGTCTGTGAATCACCAGGTTTACACACTTCACAGCACTCACCAAAGCACATACCCTCCCCAATGTCCATAATCCCACCCCCTTCTCCCAACCCCCCTCCCCCCAGCAACCCTCAGTTTGTTTTGTAAGATTAAGAGTCACTTATGGTTTGTCTCCCTCCCAATCCCATCTTGTTTCATTGATTCTTCTCCTACCCACTTAAGCCCCCATGTTGCATCACCACTTCCTCATATCAGGGAGATCATATGTAAAAATATTAGATTAGTAAGTTTTATAAATCTTATAAAAAACAAGTCTTACTCTTCAAATATTTTCAAATATTGTGAATACTCTATTTCTCTAAAAAAAGAAATATTCTTACTTTATTCTGGATTTGATGATTCAACTCTCTATATTTAATGTAGATCTGGTTCTTTTTGTTGTTTTGGTCCTTTCTTAAAGTACTTTATTTCCTTTTGTGTCACGTGGGTTTTTTCCAACCGAGTTCATATTCTTAGAACTTTATCTGTGGAAATTTTCTGAGGCCTTTGAAATTGTTTCTTTCACAGAGAATTCTATTTTTATCTGATTAAAGAACAACATTAATGAAATCCTTGACCTGGAGGTTTTTTTTGTTTGTTTTTTTTGAATCACCCAAATAATGTGACTTCAGTCTGCAAATTCACGTGAGCGCCCTCTTGTGGCACACATGTCTCTGTGTTGGTGTCAAGAACCCAGAGAGACCACTTTCCCTCCAGCCTTCTGGGTTGGAAGCTTGGACTTAAAAGCTCACCTTTATACTGAGGGTGCGATCCTTTAGAGCCCCCAACTTTGTGCTGGAAGGCTTCTCTTTAGACTCTCTGCTTCAGGCCCATTCTGGACTTGGTATTAATTCAGCAGGCTGTGAGGCTCTGAAAACCATAGCTCCTTTTTATCTGGTTTAGCAAATGCCCTCCTGGTAAAAGCCTGCCTCTTGGGTTTCTACGGTTTCTACTTCCACTTAGTTCCGAGCTTCTTATTCTCTTGCCAGCTCATTAGAGTCTTTAATAAGATGTTGTCTATAATTGATGCCCTGTTTTCAGTGAGGGCCGTTCAGGGTACCCCATGTTTGGCACACTGTGGAAATGGAAGTTCCAGGCACTCTCGTCCTTTCACAAGATTAATTCTCCAAGGGGAGCACCAGCTACCACCTGCTTTTTTCCCTCTCTCTCCCTCTCGGGTATCTTGTGAAGCAACAGGACCCAGCAGGATGGGAGCCTCATCCTATACTCTGGAAATTAGGATAGTCTTACTTTGCTTCAAGCTGCAGGCCCTGTGCATCCCCTCCTCGGAGGCCCAGTCCCACTGTCCCTACTGTGCCTGCCATTCCTACCATGCCTGCTCCGCAGTTCTGAATCTTCCCCATCCCTCTGTTTTGCTGACCTACTTCAGTGCAGCCTGATTCCCATACCTGGAGCACAAGTGGGTTAGACCATAGCTCCTGACAGCACTTGGCCTATCACTGCCCATTTCTTTTCTAGGAGCTCCTGCTAACTTGCCCATCTCTGCCACTACTCCTCGGGACAAGCACTGCAGAGTTCCATATCCTAACTTGTGCTGCAACCAAGTGTGGATGACAGCAAATTCCAGAACGAGGCCTGTAGTAGGAAAAGAAGAAGATATTTTGAGACCCAAAATACCAACATTTACATCCAAGGTCTTTTTTTTTTTTTAAAGATTTATATATTTATTTATTTGACAGGCAGAGATCACAAGTAGGCAGAGAGGCAGGCAGAGAGAGAGGAAGGGTAGCAGGCTCCCTGCTGAGCAGAGAGCCTGATGCAGGGCTCCATCCCAGGACCCTGAGATCATGACCTGAGCCGAAGGCAGAGGCTTTAACCCACTGAGTCACCCAGGCACCCCTACATCCAAGGTCTTATCCCAGAAGTGAATTGTCACTCAAATTCTCTCAAGTCTTCATTTCCTCCTTGGTAACTACAACTATGTCAGATTATTTGAAGTACCAGAGATGATGTGTGAAGAAAATCGAATACAAAATACGTGATTCATTAGACACCAAATGGCTGGAAGAATACAGAGATGTCTGTGGTGGGGACTGTGTTCCTCTATACTTTGAAGACCAGACTTGGAGCTGGTGCACAGAGAAGGAGCAGTCCGCTGTTGGGTGTTGGCTCTGACAGAGGAACGTGGAGCGGACTAGCTAAGGCTGAAAGGGAACGCAGACTAGCAGGGTGTAGGAAGGAATGATAACTACAAAACTAAACTCAAAACTCAGCATATGGCAGAAGGAGAGAACTTAGATCAGGGCTAGTAAACAATGCCCCAGAAACAGATGGCAAATACTGACGTCTCTTACGGCAGTCCTCCCTCCCTCAGCCCTGGTGGGGATTACTAATTCATGCTGCTGCTGCTGGTGACAATAATAATAATAATAATAGCAGCTAAACATGTTGCTGTTCTAAGCTCTTTACTAAATTAACCAATTTATTCCTAACAAGAATTCTGCAATCCAGGTAAGGCTCCTATCAGCATCTTACAGATGAAGGCTCGAAAGCAGGAAGAAGTCAAGAAGCCGAGGGGCGCCTGGGTGGCTCAGTGGGTTAAGCCGCTGTCTTCGGCTCAGGTCATGATCTCAGGGTCCTGGGATCGAGTCCCGCATCGGGCTCTCTGCTCAGCGGGGAGCCTGCTTCCTCCTCTCTCTCTCTCTGCCTGCCTCTATGCCTACTTGTGATCTCTCTGTCAAATAAATAAATAAAATCTTAAAAAAAAAAAAAAAAAAAAAAAAAAGAAGCTTACCCGAGAGTAAGCAGGGAACAGAGAGCACGGCTCCGGAATCCAAGCCCTTAGCTACATTGATATCCTGTCGCTAGAAGGAGAGTGTGCTATGCTGCTCTACTCCAGATTCCCACCAAAATAGCTGTGCAGGAAGCCACCCTCAATGGTCAGAGTGGGTATGTGAAATAACGTCTAATTTCCATCTTTGGCCCAGAGAGTCCTGGCTTAGAACCTTACTCCAGTGGAGTACGATGATGAAGGCAAGAGGCCCCCAACGTCTTTAGACCCTATAGGATATGTAGCTTTTTAAAAAATATAAAATTATATTTACGTCATCAAAGAGTAAACTGTAAAATGTGCTCCCCGAGAACTTTGCCCTTCCCTCGGTCAGAGGACATACCTCATCCCATCATCCATTCGAGTTTCCGTGTCTGGCTCTAATCCTAGGTGTGCACTTCTCAAAGGCTCACGGGCAAAGTTCCCTATTCTTTCCTTTTTTTTTGGGAGGGGGGGGTCCCTGGGTCTATCCCAGGCTCTATTGCATCAATAGAACAGGACAGTCATTTTAAATACATAATTTTAAAAAGCAATAATAACTAGCATTTTGTCCTTCAATACCTTCAATGGGCGGGACCCCGTACTAGACACATCCCATCGATTACGTCAAATTCTTAACAACAACCCCGTGAGCTGGTGTTAGTCTCATTTTATGAATGTGCTGCCTTGATAGAAAACGATAGTCCTAGATTAGATAGTAAGTGACTTGGCAGGGATTTATATCCAATCTAGATGGCCCGTACACCTGCCTTCTGTCCTAGGACATCAAGAACAGGTGCTAGATGAACATTTATGAAATGAACAAACTTGATCGCACACTTTGTGATCAGTGTGCTTCTCGGGTACATTCTGCCATGGTCGTCCTAATTTAAACAACCCAGTCAAGAGCACAGTAGGTGGTGACCCAGGCGATGTTTGTGGTTACTGCCTTGTGTCCTGGGACGGAAGACTGGGTTAGAAACTGGCCTCTGGCATCTCAGCTTAGAGATGGAGCAGGACTCGGGGCTTTGGGAGTGTGGGCCAGGCCTCCCCCAGCCTGGCTGGGTTGGGAAGGGTCCTCTCCTCTGCCCCTTGCCTGTTGGACTTGTGCCTGCCTTGACCATAAAAACAAACTTCCATGTCTGTTGTCATCACTTTTTGCCTACTGCTCACTCTGCTGTTTTCACCTTCTGCTTCTCTCCCACATTAGAGTACAGAGAAAGGATTTGAGTCTGAACACTGAGAATATGCATATTTCCATTGCTTAAGTACTCAAAAGAGACCTCAGTAGAATTTAGTAAATATTTGCATCCAGCGTTCGTTGCATCCGGACAATATTCTAGAAGGGAAAAAGCATGGGCTTTTGAGTCCCACAAAACTGGGTCCCTATCCTGCATTTGCTAGTTGCTCATCGTGAAATTGAGGGCAAAATACTGAACCTCTTTGACACAAAGTGTCTCATCTGTAAAATGGATATAATAATATCTGCTAAAAATAAAATCAAAGGATACATGTAAGGTGTTAAGCACCTTGATAAATCTTATCCCTTTTCTTCCATCTTGTCTCTTAAATAGAAAGAATCTGAGAACTGACTTTCACCCAATAATAGAAAAATAGGGGTGAAATTTGCCTTACAATTTAATTTTAACTCAGATCCTACAACTCTTTCTTCTACTGGGAGACTATGGGGTGGAAGGGATAAAAATATAGTTATTGGAGTCATGATCCATAGTTCCTTTTCAGGAGGAAAATAAAAGTAATTTCATTGTTATCTCTAGAAGAAGCTTTTAACATGTATACTACAAGGGAATTCTTTTCATTAATTTTCAAAGATGATCCCACTTTTAGATAGACATCTCCCTGTCAAACCACAGTTCTCAGGTAGTAATTCACTTTCATGTCTTCATTAAGCAACAACAAAATCCAATGATGATTAGAACATTTTTTTAAAGATTTTATTTATTTATTTGACAGACAGATCACAAGTAGGCAGAGAGGCAGGCAGAGAGAGAGAGAGGAGGAAGCAGGCTCCCTGCTGAACAGAGAGCCCGACGTGGGACTCGATCCCAGGACCCTGAGATCATGACCCAAGCCGAAGGCAGAGGCTCAACCCACTCTGAGCCACCCAGGCACCCACGATTAGAACTTTTAATTCCCACGTAGCCTGTATGCCACAAGCAAAGGAGCTGGGTGTTCATTCTCTGAATTGCCTCTTCTTGGTTCTTGGACCTCCATTCATATCTTTCCTGACTCCTACAAGGACCCATAGGACCCAGTAGGATTGGAATTTGATTCTGGAGAGATGGTCAGAGCCCAGGGGCCCAGAATCAGACAAGATATCCTTTCCTCCTACACAAGAGGAAGAGCGATTGCTGAGTTGGGGCCTCAAAACAAAAAGGACTCTGTTTTGTATGGTTACCGCATGGCCCCTTCCTCTCTCGCCGGAATTTGACAAGCAAATTGGCATTTGTGTTGCTGAGATTGTCATAGAATAGTGATTGTTAATTATACCCTAGATGTCCTGCCTCGTTCTGTCATGGATGCATTATGCTAAATGTGTACAGTGAGCAAAAGATCTTAAATTTGATTTCAAGTTGCATATCCAGCATGATGTTGGACCCGCCCCAGGGCAGAGAGCTCTGCAAGCAGCCGGTCAGGAGCTGTGTTCCAGAATTCCTGGTTCTAACTCAGAGCAGGGAGTATTCAAAAGGTCTAGCAGATGTCAGTATGAATTCTTGACTGTTTCCAAGTCGAGGATTAACACATCAAATAACATCATGCACTGGCCTGAAGAACTGTCTCTAGATGGGGTATTGTGCGAACATTAGCTTCAGAGACTGTATTTTCCATAAGGATCTACTCCTCTAATTGGTAAATCTCTGACCTTACATCTCAACCCCAAGGCAAGATGAATGGGGCAGTATCAATTATAAAGAATGTTCAAGGGACAAACAAGTGAATAGGTGGTGTTTCTAAATATAAATCGAGTGTGGGCCAGCTCTCCAGTTCCCATGCAGCCCGCCTGGATTGCTCCCCGGCATCTTCAACCTCCTACCCTGCAGGCTTTCCCTTCAGCACTAAAGACAACGCAGAGCCATCCTCTTATTGCAGCTTTAGAATCAGCAACCAAACTCAGGTGCCCGGAGATAGACAAAGACAACAGACTCTGCTTGTGGTAGGTGTGCTCACACACTCCTCTAAATAGCTCTTTCTTTAAAGATTTCATTTATTTGTTTGTTAGAGGGAGAGCATGAGCGCACAAGCAGGGAGAGCAGCGGCAGGCAAAGGGAGAAGCAGGGAGCCTGATTTGGGACTTGATCCCGGGACCCTAGGATCATCAGCTGAGCTGAAGGCAGACACCTAACTGACTGAGCCACGCTGGCACCCCTCTAAATAACCTTTTTAATTCATTTTGGGACATTTCACATATTAAGAAAAGTACAGAGAATAATATACAAGCACCCGTATGTTCACTCCCCAGATTGAGCAACAGTAAGATTTTACCATAAATACTACAGATCTTTTATTTTATTATTAATGAAATAAAGGTCTTTTATATGCTTCCTTAATCCCATCCCTTTCCCTTCCTTCCCAGGATAAGAATTATCTTGGAGTTCACGTGTATCCTTCCCACCTGTGTGTGGCCTGGGGCTGCCACTATGAAGAACCACAGATTGTTCAGCTTCAACGACAGAAATTTATTGTCTCACAGTTCTGGAGTCTAGACATTAGAGGCCAACGTGTCGACAGCACCATGCTCCCTCTGAAGGGATAAGGCAAGGATTTGTTCCATGCCTCGCTCCTCGCTTCTGGTAGTTCCTTCACTTATAGCCACATAACTCCATCCTCATAAGGCATTCACTTCCTAGTGTTTGTCTCTGTGTCCAAATTTCCACTTTTGGTAAGGTCTCCAGTCATATTGAAGAAGAGAGCCACGTAACTGTTGGGGAATATCACTAAGCAACAAAGGAGAAAAGGAAGATATTTTAATTGATGAGTAAGTATTAAAACTTTAAGTTTGGTTTGAGGGAGCCTTGGGGTGACAGCTGGGGGTCCCCAGCCTGTGGGATGTGCCAGTAGGATGAAGGCAGATGCTGCTAATGAGCTCTGTATCCCACTTCCTTACTCGCCTGAACTGGTCTTTGGGGAAGGAGATTGAACCTACTGTCATTTGATCAATAATCATAGTGAGGAGCCAGCCCTTCAAAAGGAGGTTAAATGGTAACATGGATGCTATGGAATGGCTCCCAAAGTCTCTTGAGAGGAAGCATCTCTGATCCTTACCTACTTCTCTGGGGTCTCCCTTGTCCAAGCCATGACTCACCTGAGGTTCATCGAAGTGAAGGAAGCCTTGATCTTAAAGGCAGCTGAGGGACACACATGCATCCCTGTGGGGAGGAGAGAAAGGCCCACCAGCATCTGCGAGTACCCAACATGGCAGTCAAACTCAGGTGCCCGGAGATAGACAAAGACATGGCCGTCCTGGTCAAGCTCTTGAAGAAAGTGAAAACGTCCGCTGGTCATTTGACTCAGAGGTGCTAGCATAGATGGAGTGATAGGAACCTTCATGAGGAGTGACTTTAGAGGAAGAGGTTGATGTCTTCATCCAGGCCCACTTTCTTCCTGTTTGATGGTGTGACATCTGACCTCCATGAACGCCTTCTGCTTTCATGTACCTACATCTATATCATTGTCTGAAGGGCCCCATGAGAGAACTACACGTCATTCCCAAATACTAGGCCCCTTGAGGAAAAGGCTGGGAAGTCAGATGGGATTTGTCTTCTGGAGGTGAGAAAAAAGGTTGGATGTGCATTTTAAGGAAAGAACTCCACTTTCCTTGCCTGCTATATGCCTTATAAATGTCTTGTTCGCAATTGGAAATTCTCTCTAAAGACCTCCCTAAGGGGAGTGCTAAGCAGGTACAAGGCAATGAATTACCTCAGGTGGGTCATATGAAGCATTTCTCAAAACAGACCATCTAAATGGAACTCCCCAGATGAACTTCTAACTTTAGAAGTTCTCTAAAAGTATAGGTAAGTTCATTATTACATTTTAACATGTCTGAAGTCTAAAGAATATATTTTTCAAAGACCATTGAAAATGGCATGCTCCCCCCCCCACCACTGTGTACCCAAGGCAAGACTGGATTTAGCAGAGAGCACAACACAGCTGGGGGCTGCGGGGGGCAGCCAAGCCTGCAAGATGGAGCTGAAAATCACCCTAAAAGCTTCTCCCTCAACTGACCTTCCCTGAGAATGAAACCTGGAGAAGCCTCACTCACAAGTAGTCACTCCAACATCCCTTGCTGTCAAAGTGGTCACTGTGGCCAGCAGTAAAGGGAAACATCAGTATTTTATTTTATTTAAAGATTTTATTTATTTATTTGACAGAGCGAGATCACAAGTAGGCAAAAAGGCAGGCAGAGAGAGAGAAGTGGGGGAAGTGGGCTCCCTGCTGAGCAAAAAGCCCAACTTGGGGCTCGATCCCAGGACCCTGAGACCATAACCCGAGCTGAAGGCAGAGGCTTTAACCAATTGAGAGCCACCCAGGTGCCCCAAGGGAGACAGGAATATTTTAAAGACCAGTGGTGGGGCATGGCTCAATGGGACAGATTCAGAGTGAAGAAGAGAAAAGCCACAGACTTTAAGGAAAATGTCATGTAAACGATGTAGGTAAACTGATGAGAGTCTTGTTTTTATATAATCGAAAATTTGAAAATAGGCAAATAGCCCTTTATGGATTTTTCTGTGGATTTCTATTACTTTGACGGTCTCAAGTCAAAGACTATCTCTCTCTCCCTTTGAATCTCCCCTCCCCCCCCCCCCCACCCCTGGCCACATCTTTAATTTCTGCTTTGGTTAGTCACGTATAGCCCCAAATGCTGCAGAGAAACCACAGATAAACATCATGGGGAAGGAGACTATAAAGGTACAGACCTAAATAAGATCTCTACAAAGGGGCCATCAGAAATCTCCAACAAGAAGGAATTTTAAAACAATTGTTTTCAAAGGCTGTCATGGCTTTAAAAATGGAATTGATAACACGGAACATCTACTTTGATTTGTCTTTGATGCTTTATTCTGAAACTAGATGAAGGAGTATCTGTTTTAGACATTTTACTGGTATTGATCAGGAACTACTCGGGATTTCTATTTTGATTAAGTCATATTTCATTGTTTCATTCCTATTCTCTTTCTCCCTGAAATTAATCTTCATATCTATTACTGCAATCTTAACAAGTGAATATCCTAGCTCATGTATCAATGCTTAAAAATTAGTTAAAAATGAAAACTATTTTTTTTTTCAAATAAAGAGAATGTTCAGACTTTGCCAAAACATTGTCCTCCTATTTTTCAGGTCAAGCATCTTACATTTGGGTTTACGTGCACATGGATGCAGTAAGAGGTATGCGCACCAAAGCGAAATGATCATGGCTTTGGTGCTGGGTAGTCTTTGCTGAAATCCTGTTTTCTGTTACCATTGATGCGGCGTTGGGCAAAATGTAAAATCTCTCTAAACCTTGGTTTCCTTATCCATAAGAAGGGAATAATAATGACTACTTAATGTGGTCATTTTAGAAATTTCATGAAGTCCTGTTTGTTACAGTGCCTGGTATGGAACCCATGCTCCCCAAAATGGCGGCTATGGTGATTGTAGTTGTTATTTCTTGGTTCCAAGTCCCAGCTCTTCCATTAATTTGCTGTGCAATTCTAGGCAAGTCTTCTTGCTCCTATGTGTAGAACGTAGAAATGGGACTAGATAGTCTCTACATCATTTGCAGGATTAAAGTCTGTCCTAATACACTACGGGTTTGTATTTGAAGCATCATCAAGAGTGACCAGGCAACTGTATAGATGCAAAGGTGGGATTTGGGGGAGAGTAACTGCTGCCACACTTATTGCGCATTGGACATTAGGCATTATTCTAAGATTTTTCCATGTCTTAACACATTTAATTCTCACAATGACTCTATGATTAAGGCACTATCCTTATCCCATCTTACAGAGGAGGAAACTGAGGCACAGAGAGATTATGTGCCTTGCCCAAAGTCACAGAATGAGTAAGGGGTAGAGCCAGGATTCAAAATAAGATAGGATGCAGAGCCCATATATTTTTAACCATTATGTTTTTACAGCTTTTCTAAGGGCACTGGCTTATTGACAACTAAAACCCCAAGTAATCCCAGGACTTTCTCATTTTTACTTTTCTTTCCTGGCCCCGGGGCAGACCCTCACAGTATGTTGGCTGGAGGATTGTGGTTCTACAAAAGTCCAGAGCTATGTCTACCTTCTAGTAGGTGCCTCGTGCTAAGTGCCAGCTCTCTTCCCAGTAAACATCTAAGTCAGACAGATGTGGCTGCACTCTCCACATCGGTAATAACTATTCGATGTTGGCAACATTGCTTAACCTCTCCACGCCTCCTTTTCCCATCTGCCGTGGAAGGTATAAAAAGGAATATTGACAATAATAATTCACAAATGTGAGAATTCTGAGAGGTAGTACATGCATGGCCCAATGACTACAGGCAGGAGCAGGTCACTAAATTCGAATCAGCATTCGTTCCCACCTTGGGGCAAACAGCAGGTGGAGCCATTGAGCCATAAGGAAAGGCTCCTTCCTGCCCACCTTGTTCTGAGTCTCAGAGTGGGATTTCTGGCCACGGGAGCCCACAAGCTGTCCCAGATACAGCCAAGCCTTCAGTTCACACTGCAGGCTGCTATAGATTGGAGGGACTTTGAGGGTTTCCTCAGCTGAGACCACGTCCTGCCATCTTGCCTCCCACCCCTTACAGCCTAGAGAGCAGGGACAAGGCGTTCACCTGCTACCAACAGGTTGTGATTGTAAATTCCATCAAGGCCTGATGTCACCCTTTCATTCTACTTTCAAACTGTCTTTTTCTTTCCGAATAACATTATTAAAAAGAAATGTTTTGGCCTGAGTTTTCCATTTTGTGTCCAGCTTCTTTTTCTTGCTTCTCTTTTCGTTTTTGATAACGTGTCCCTTCTGTGTCATATCATACATCTGTGGGTGTTACAAAAGATGTTAGGGGTACAGTAATTATTCTGAAGTTGAGTAAAGCCAGAGAACGACGTGACGAAGCTGCAGGTCTCCCAGGGGCAGAGTGCTGTCCCCCAGCATCTTACGGTAGAAGCGCATCCCAGCACCTTTGACTAGGCTCTTGGCTCCCTCCGTCTTTGATCTTCTCTTCCTATTATTTTTATTGTTAAGACTTAATCTCTTTAGCTTAAGGCTCATAGCAAAATTGAGGGGGAGGTACAGAGATTTCCCAATACACCTTATCCCTCCCCACTATCACCGTACCCCACCAGAGCGGCACATTTGTTACAACGGATAAACCCACATGACACATCATCATCATCGCCTGAGGTCCACAGTTCACACTGGGGTTCACTCTTGGTGTCTGAGTAAAGCTATGACCACATGATCCACCATATGGGATCCTATAGAGAGTATCGTCACTCCCGTAAAAATCCTCTGTGCTCTGCCCATTCGTCACCTCCACCCCAACTCCTGAAAATCTTTTCACTGACTCTATAGTTTTGTTTTTACCAGAGCATCATATACTGGGAATCATACAGTAAAGAGCCTAGTCAGATTGGCCTCTTTCACTTAGTAATATGCTTTCATCCTTGTCTTTTCTTGGGCTAACCGCTTATTTCTTTTTAGTGCTGAAGAGAACCATAGCCTGGATGTACCAGTTTATCTATCAACTCACCTGTGGAAGGTCACAGTACTTCCGAGTTCTAGCAATAGTGGATAAAGCTGCCTCGATCATCCACGTGCGAGCTTTTGTGTGGATGTGGTTTTAACTCCTTTGGGTAAATACCGAGGTGTATGATTACTGGATTGTATGGTAAGACATGTGCTAAGACATATACTTGTATGTTTAGTTTTACCGGAAAGACCAAAACTGTCTCATGAAGTGACTGGTCCTGCTTGCATGCCCATCGGCAATGAAGGAAAGTTCCCATTGCTCAGGAGCCTTGCCAGAACTGGCATTGTCAGTGTTTCAGATCTGGGCCATTCCAGTGGGTGTGTAGTAGTATCTCATTGTTGCTTTAATTAAATTTCCCTTATGACATGATACAGAGCATCCTTTCATTTGCTTATTCGCCATCTATATATCTTCTTGGTAAAGTGTCTGTTAAGGTCTTTGGCCTAATTTCTTTTTTTTTTAATATTTTATTTATTTATTTGACAGAGATCACAAGTAGGCAGGGAGGCAGGCAGAGAGAGAGAGAAGGGAAGCAGGCTCCCCGCTGAGCAGAGAGCCCGATGTGGGGCTCGATCCCAGGACCCTGGGATCATGACCTGAGTCGAAGGCAGAGGCTTAACCCACTGAGCCACCCAGGCACCCCTGGCCTAATTTCTAATAAAGCTATTTATTTTCTTATTGTCAAATTCGAGGAATTTTTTGTATATTTTGGAGATGAGACCTTTACCAAACATGTCTTTCACAGAATCGTCTCCCTGTCTTGGCTTGTCTTCTCATTCCCTTGGCATTATCTTTCATAGAGCGGAAATTGTTGATTTCAATAAAACCTGGCTCATGAATTATTCTCTCATGGGTCATGACTTTGATGTAATATCTAAAAAGTCATCAACACACTCAAGTCATATCTATTTTCTCCTATGTTACCTTCTGAGAGTTTTATAGTTTTGTGTTTTACATTTCAGTGTGTGATCCACTTTGAGTTTTCATGAAAGATATAAAGTCTGTGTCTACATTCAACATCTTCTTTCATTTTTTTCTTTTTGTTTCAATTTTTCATTTTCAATTTTTTCATTTCAATTTTTCATCCAATTGTCCCAGGACCATTTGTGGAAAAGACTACCTTTGGTTCTCTTTCCTGTCTTGGCTCCTTTGTCAAAGATCAGCTGACTATATTTATGGAAAACTATTTCCATATTGTCTATTCTGTTTGTGTAATCTATCTGTCTAGTCTTTCAGCAGTACTATAAGGTCTTGATCACTGTAGCTTTATAGGAAGCTTGAAGGTAGGTGGTGTCAGTCTTCCAACTTTGGTCTTCAGTATTGTGCATTATTTACCTTCTGTCACTTGTTGATATTAGTACTAGTCGTGCAAAACCAATGGTAAGTAAAATCATACATGATCTGATTGAGGTAGCAGTACCACACTGTTCTTACCCTCATTGTGTGCTTGCTTTACTGCCGTGCTTAAAGTACTTTTGTCAACTACCAATTTCACTTAGAAAGATCTGGATGAAACAGGACAAATTATGAACACCATTAAGTACTGACCCTTTAGTAGACACCTTTTTTCTATCTTCAGGGTGCTAACAGGAGAATTACACTTCAGGCACCTCTGTGGTGTGCCAGACTAGGATGGGTGTCAGTTTCAAGAGAAAAGCACTTGTGTGATCGTCTGGATCGCAAAGAGAACTCCTTGCTTCCCATGGAATACTGTTTTTACTTGAGAGATAAGTGACAGAAAAACTATGGTTGCTGAGACTGAAGAAGTATTAGGCAGTCATTGTCACAAAAACAAAGCGAGCTTGTCGCCCCAAATAAAACAGCTGATGGTGTTTGCAGCCAATGCTAAAATTTGAGCTCTCAAGCCGTTGATGAGCTCAGAAGTGATCTTAATAGAATTTGCTGCCATACAGGGAATGGTGTCAACATTTAGATAATTTGCATAACTCAGTGAGATACATCAAAAATCTTATTCCTAAAAGTAGAAGCTTGGTACAAGCACTCAGAAGACCTTGACTTAAATCCAGGGACTGCCATTTCCTTGCTACTTCAGCTCCATTGCCTCATGTGAAAATAATGAGTTTCCTCTGTTTCCTCATCTGTAAAGTGGGCATCGTAGCTACCTCGCAGAGTTGCATAAAGACTGAATAAATAATATATAGTAATAAATATTAATGTATACTCATAAGAATATATAAACATATATTATATAGGCAATATATAAATATATAAAACAAAGGCTTGGCACATGGCAAATATTGTACAAGAAGTTTGTTATTGTAGTGATTATCACTGTTATCTTTGTCATCATTTTAGGTGGAAGGACCCTGATATCACCTTTCTCTATAGCATAGGACTTCAGAGCAAAGGTTCCAGGAATAGATATTGCTGGTTCAGATCCTAGCACCACTTACTAGTTAGTGATCTTGGGCAAAAGGATTTAATAATACAGTGACATCTTATGTAATTATTATCAGAAATAAATGAGATCATGCATATGAAATGCACAGCTCAGGACAGGATACATGACGTTAACTCATTTAAGACTAGTAATAGGAGTTTGAGACATGTTTCTTGAATCGTGTAAAATCATATAACCATCTGATGATAAGAAGCCTTTCAGAAGGATTTATAGTTTGTTTGTTTTTTTTTTATATTTTCAAGCAATGATGTTGGCAAACCAGCTCTCTGGGAAAAAAAAAAAAAGCTCTGAGTTATAACATCATCTAATTTCTGAGATGTAAATACTCCCACCATTGCCAATTTCAAGCTACCAAAATGAGATCACTGAATGCAGAATTGGAGAGAAATTCTCACGGTTGTCCCTTGCAAGCTGGCAAGAACCAGCTCTGACACACTACTACTTTCAAGTACACTTTTGAAAAGATATCATTTACTGAGTATCCCAGCTGCCAGGAAGTTACACAAGAGCAGAAAAGTCTAGGGAAACTGAGGTTCTGGAGACTTCGGAAATCTCTTCGATTTCTCACTAAATCCTTCAGAACTTGACCCATTTGTGCACTTATGAAAGCAATACAACTCCCTACACGGTTTTAATAGTTGGAAAGGATTTGGGGGCACGAAACCTTATGATTGAAGAATTTGGTCTAAGATGTAATATAACCTGAAAATAAAAGACACATTCTGTATGATTTCATTTGGTAAAGAATAGAACCTTCCTTCCAGTATATTCTGTCCAACTATGAAATTTATTTAAAATCTTTTAGAAAAGAACAAGACATGTTTAAAAAAAAAAGTCAGAGGCTACTGGGCAGTAAACATACTTTGGTTCCAAAAGGGGAAAAAATGAAGCAAGATTATATAGTGAGAGTAGAAAAAGCAAGATGAAGGGAAATCGCCCATGATAATAGGTGATGTTAGGCACTGTGCCTTTCAACATAGGTAACTGAAAAGTCACAGAAGTCAAAGATAAAAATACAAAAGACTCCCAGGCCCACAGACTGCCTGATGCTGTTGCTAGACTATTTAGCCCTCTGTCCATTTCCTGTAAAAAATAAATTAAGTATAAATAAGGAGGTGAGGGAGCTGGTGTGTACTCAGGTGTGTTCATGGGTACATACTCAGAGAGGGCATGAGAATGGGGCCCAATGCCTTTCCTCTCCCGCACTCACTACACAAAACTCTCCTCCATGTTGCTACAGAGTAAGAAGGAGTCCACAAGCCGGGGCTGGACCAGCTGCTGGAAGTCAGAGTCCTGCAGGCCTTCAGGGCAGATCCCGGCCAGTCTCCGCAGCGCAGCCTAGCGGGAAACAGAAGAGGTGACACAGGTCAGACCAGGCTCTGCTCAGGTGCATGCATCCTCCTCCACTGCCCAGCGAAGTGCATTCCAGGAAGTGGCTCCTGTAGCAGTCATTTTGAGTCAATCATCACTTCGGTCAGCTGACACCGTTGTGATGTGGTCCTTTTGGCCATCTGGTGTCATGTGTACCTTGATCATTATGGTGGGTGTCATCCGACCGCTTTCGTGGTCTTAATAATGGTTCTGCCATTTTGGTTTTTCAATCAGCTTAGGAACTTGGTCGTTCTAAACATCTGTCATTAAAAAAAATCGGGTCCACTTGCTGACATATTTAGGTTCAAGATTTGTTCATGCCAGGACCGTTACTAACAGGAGCATGAGTGGAATGATATCCTTGTTTCTGGATCCCTAGAGTATAGCAAGGGCTATTTATTGATCCATACATTCAGCAAGGTTCTGACAAAGCATTAAGGGATGGGAAAGAGGGAAAAGAAAGAGGAAGGAAGGTCATAAAACTGAAGGAGACAGAGGTTCTGAGCTGGGAAGAGAGGTACGGATGGATGATGCCACTGGCCAGGTCCCCCTGCGCTGGGCATTTCACTCTTCCTTGAGAGCTCTATCCTGTTTTAGGTCCCCGCAACCCTGCTCAGCTCTTCTCCATGACACAAAATTCCTCCCCACTTTTTCTGAGCCAGTGGATACATTTATCCTGTGGGCCTGGTCCACCGTCATCTCCTCTGGGAAGCCTTCCCCGATTCCTTGAAGCAGAGACAGTCCCTCCCTCCTCTCTGCAGCCTGGGTCCCTGGGTGGATCTCAAACTTCTCACCCTTGACTGCAACTAACTGGTTTTGAGGGGTTTGTCTGCCACACTAGACTCTGAGCTCCTCAGAGAGAGAGACTCTGTTCTATTTTTCTCTGCATCTATAGCAGGTAAGACAGGGGTTGGCATAGGGCCCAATAAATGTCTGTTGGGGGGGGGGAGAACAAACGAAATGCTTTAAACAGAGTTCTATTGCTAGAGCAGCCTGAAACTCCATGTGGGTTGTGCGCCTATCAGTTACCTGAGACAGTGCCTGCTAAGTGCTCAGTGAATTTTCACTCCTTCCCTCTTCTTGGACCTGTACACAGTAGGGAGCAAGGCGGGAGATTAAGCACCCCCCTCCTCACTGCCCTCCCCCTCCCCCCCACACAACCTGGGAAACAAAGAGAGGGGAATATCTGGAATGGCAGAAGCATCAAAAAAAATAAAAAGAAGAAGAAGAAGAAGAAGAAGAAGAAGAAGAAGAAGAAGAAGAAGAAGAAGAAGAAGAAGAAGAAGAAGACCAACACTACTCAGTATCTACACATAGTATTTCATTTAATCCCTATAGGTTACTACAAGGTAAGTATCATGATCTTCGGTTTGGAAATGAGGAGATAAAGGCTCTGTAAGGGAAAACGGCCTTCCTGAGATCCCACAGCAGTCCCACTCCAAGGCCCTCATACTCATCCACACAGGAAGACTAGTACGAGCCCAGGACAAGGGGTTATATTGAGCACAAGGCAGGCAGAGGCCCATTACCTACACCTATTGCTGAGAAATTACCAAGTTGGTAAAAAGAAAAGAAGGCTTAAGTTGGTTGTCAGACAAACAGATGCCACCATGTCCAAGGTAGATCAAGGAGAGGGGACCTATGTCTCTACGCACGTAAGCAGGGTCTGAAACACCAGTGGCAAGAAGTGGACTCCAGGAGACTATCCCTTACTAGTGTGTCCTGCCTCTCCTGGGGTAGGAGTTCCCCTAAGAGCTATGGAGGCTGAACTCCGTGGCACTTCCTGATTCCTCTTGGCTCCAACCGGGAGAAATAACTCTATATCCCTTGGCTTGTCACAGAAAAAAAAAATGGAACCTGAGATCTTCAGTAGAGGAGGCTCTGAGGCCACTGAGGTATTTTACATCATCGGGAGGAAAATAAAACAAAAGGGAGGGACCAAGAAAAAGAAATGGGGAGAAAATAGACTCATGAGGAAAGAGAATGAATTAGAAGAAGAAAATAGACAGAGAAAAAGAGACAACAGAGAAATGGAACACGGAAGAAAAGTCAAAACAAAGAGGCAGAGATGAACTGGTGAAATAAAAGAGATCAGGCATGAGAGGGAGATGGAAAGAGAGAGAGAAATGGTGACAAAAATAAAGAGAGTGTCCTGGGGATGGGGAGCTAATGGGACAGGACCAGGACGGAGGTCGGAGCAGGTGAGGAGCCAGAATGGGAGGAAAGGGAGGGAGTGGGAAGCAGGGAGAGGGTGGAGGGGATCCAAGAAGGAGTAAAGGGAAAGAAGGAGAGAGGAAAACCTCTGAGAGAGGCAAGCTCTAGAGGAGAGAAAAAGAAAAATAAAATGAGAGAGAAAGGGGGCAGGTGAGAGGGAGATAGAGAGAGAGAGAAGGAGAGAGAGGGAGGGGGAGAGAGAGAAGAACGGGGGGAGGAAAGGAGAGAAGGAGAGAGAGTGGGGGAAGGGGCAGAGAGAAAGAAGTTCCAGTAGCCTCCTGGCTGAGCCTGGAGCCCAGAGCAGGGCTTGATCTCATAACCCTGAGATCATGACCTGAGCTGAAATCAAGAGTTGAACGTTGAACCGACTGAGCCACCCAGGCACTCTCTGGCTTGTAGTTCTCTTTTTTTAGGGTGAGAGAGCAAGAGATGGGGGTAGAGAGAGAGAAAGAAAGAGAGAGAAGAGGTGATTTAAAAAAAGGGAGAAGAGGGGAGAGAAAGGGAATGAACTAGAAACAGACCTTGAAAAGTGCAAAGGCAAACAGACACCCTCATCTCCCCAGGGTCCCCAGGAAGCCTGTGCTACGGGAACCCAAACCAACTCAAAGCACCCCCTCCTCAGCATCCCAGAGCTCAAAGGACCCATCCCCCTTCTGAAGACTGTCTCTGGGCCCTTGCTTCCCTCGAAGGGTTAACAGTCAGTCATCCCAGGATCTCCTTCCCAGACAGTCTGAAAACACCCAAGCCCAGCAGCCCACTGGCAGCCGCCTCATTAAGGAAAAATCAATTCTGTTTGCGAGAGGCAATCTGCACTGCCACTTTCCCAGATGTGGGAGACAATAATTGAAATGTCCTCCTTCTACCTGAAGAGAGCAGTTGAAGCCTGGGAGAAGGCCATGGGGAAGGCAGGAGAGGTAGCCTCCGACTCCATCTGCCAGCCCAGCCACCCAATTGCCCCCATCGCAGCAGCCAGGGGCCTACACTCAAATGTGGAGCCCCTTCTAGGAGCCCAATCAGCAACACCTGCCCATTCTGGGGCCTGGGATGGGAAGACAAGTCTAAACAGCCCTTGGCCAGGCAAGAAACAGTCCCCAAACCCAAGGTTCTATGGAGACACCAAGAGCCGGAAGAGGGCCCCAGCCCTAAGGAGGTTCCTGACTAGTTGGGGAGAAACACAAAAACCCACCAGGCGCTGAGGTAGCAAGACCAGGGCCATAAGACATGGGGGAGAAAACATGGCTGAAAACAAGGTCTGGCCATAATGTCAAGCCCTTCGGCATCAGGCAGGCCTAGGTTTGGATTCCAAGAGCCTCCCTTTCTAACACCTGGTACCCTGGATCACATAACCTGCCTCCTACTAAAGAAAACAAAATCCCAGCCTGTAGGCCCGGGTGCACACTGTGTGTTCCCTGCCTCTGAGCCACAGATGGTTCCTGGGACACTTCACAGACTAGAGGAAGTCTCGTCTAAACCTTGAAGGGGCTGCTGGCAGAGGGAGAGAAAGGGCATCTGCTGAGGACAGGGGCCAGGGCAACGTCAGGGTGGCTCTCAGCACTCTGGCCTGGCCAAGCGGGACAGGGCCAGGAGGCAGTGGGAGGCTTTCTGACTCCGGCGGTGTGCTCCAGCCAGCCTGTGTAGGGCTGGAGATGGTAGGCCATCAATAAGGGGAATCATGGAAGGGCCCACTTCCGTGACAGAAGTAACTGTAAAATTAGGGTTACCCCAGAAGCCACATGGAGGGTGGATTAGGAAGGGAGGAGCTCTCTTCAGCATCCCATGACCCACCCTCCAGGAGAAATGTAATCCCCTTTCCACCAGGAAGACCTTCGAGTGATTAAAGATGGTGGCCAAGCCCTTCTGCATGTTTTACTTCAAACTAAGTATGGCGATGGACAAGGAACTGTGACAGGCCCACATACTGCTTGGAGACTTATGGCTCCCCACTATTGCCTCGGGGCCTCATAGTGCTGGGCACTGTGGGCCCACTGAGTTGTGGAGATAATGGCAGTTGGGGTCAATGATTGCATTTGCCCCCCATTAACTCTCTCCACTTGACTCCCTAAGCCAGACAGAATTAAGAAGTTCTGTGAACTTAAGAGGGAAAAATTACATCGCTCCACCTACTAACCTCCAACAGAAAATTAGCATCTCCCTCAGTTGCCAGTGCTGCTAGACTGCGAAGTCTCAACAATTCCTGCAACTCATGAGCCAATAAAAGTCACAGAGTAACTCTTGTTGAAGGTACTGTCAGATACCATTTATGCTTACTGCTAGTCAAGATTATAATCCTCATTAGACCCATGCTTTCTCTTATTGAATGTGTTCATTAAAAGTACATATATTAATACATCATGTATAAATACTCTAATGATTATTTTAATAGAATTAGTCTCCTTAATCCTATATATTTTGGTTTATGCATTTAAAAATTATTCTTAGAAGGGATCTAGAAGCTCTACCAGATCACCAAAGGCACCAAACAGTTAAGGTTCTCCATGAACCAGAATCAAAACCTTATGAGAACAGAGATGTTTGTCTTTTCTTCCCTCCAGAGCTGTATCCCCATAGCTTAGAAGTGTGCCAGGCACACAGAATCACTCAGTAAATATGTACTGAATAAGATTTACAAGCGTTTAGTGTCCTACTCAATGTCACACAGCTCATTAATGGCAAAACCAAGACAGGTGTGTCTTACTGCAATGCCCTCCTGTCTTCACAACATACAATGTCTATCAGGAGCTCCTAAAAATGAGATGAGCTTAGTCTAGAAAATAACGGGATGCAGAGCAGGCTTTACTGTGACCCAGCTCAAAGGCCCTCCAGATCTATCACTTACCCCCATGTTCTTTGAGGACCAACCAAGAATCTGGCACTCCCTTCTGAAAGTCAAATGACCTGTTTATACATTGGCTTCCCTGCCCCTTCATGCTTCCAACTGGAGGCTGTTCTATTTTGGGATTTAGGATAGCTCCTGCATGGAGGAATGAAGAGAGACAAAACATGCACCCCCAGCTGGTACAGGGGATTCGTTTATGGTGGCCTCAAGCAGTAAGGAGAAGTTGGGTGGGGACCTTGTGAGATGCACTTGTCTGGTTCAGGTTGAAGATCCCGGTGAATAACACTCTTTGTCTTGTCCTACTGCCTCCAGTCCTATTCCACAAAGGAGGGGGGAGCTACAGAACTGAAAGGGCTCCAGTAAACGGGCTCTGTCCAAGGGGATGGAAGGCTTTTCTCCCAGTGTCCCCTTTAGAACAGGCAGAAGACCTCCACACCCTAGCTCCTGTTGCTGCAAGCATCATGGTGTCACTGCCAGCTCCCAGCATTCCACCCGCCAGACACCCTGCTCTCCGTGTACTCTTAAGACTCCTCAAAACCTCAAAGGTTCATGGTTCCTAAAAGCACAGGTCGGAGGGAGGGTTCCCATATGTATTACCCCATATCATTTTCTTCACAGTTGTTTTTAAGATTTATTTATTTGAGAGAGAGAGAGTGTGTGCATGAGCTGGGGGGAGGGGCAGAGGGAAAGGAAGACAAGTGGACTCCCCACTGAGCAGGGAGCCTGATGCAAGCTGGATCCCAAGACCCTAAGATCACGACCTGAGCTGAAACCAAGAGTCAGATGCCCTACTGACAGAGCCACCCAGGTGCCCCTTTTCTGTTCACAGTTTCGTGAATGAGTGAAACACCCTTATCACCATTTTGAAGAGAAAAATTGACTGCAGAGTAGTCTATGGCTTATGCAGGGCAACTGAGGCCTCAGCTGCTCTCCTGGCCCTGGCCTGCAGTTCCGAAAGCCTGGGGAGGAAGCCAGGGGACCTTGGAGAACTCACCAGACAGGCCACGAGCACAGCATCACTGCTGTTCCTCTCGGAGGGCGACCTGCAGAGCTCGATGAGGCGGGACATACCTGCGTGAGACACACATGAACGTCAAGCCCAGGAAGGGGATGGACCCGGCCAG
The DNA here is from genome assembly GCF_964662115.1 of Mustela nivalis. NCBI lineage: Eukaryota > Metazoa > Chordata > Mammalia > Carnivora > Mustelidae > Mustela > Mustela nivalis. The sequence continues at coordinate 76,369,844 of NC_139028.1, read as the reverse complement.
GTCTGACCCAGAGATGCTCCCTCTCCCTCACGCCTTCTACGTGGGGCGCTGTAGAGGGAGGTGACTCCTGGGCCCCACCAGCTCACCAACCAGCTGGGGAATGGGAGCTGAACCGCCCTGGAGGAGCTTGTGGTGGAAACCTCCTGCTCCCTCGGGTAGGAGGGGACCCGGGTCAGGGCCCGCACTGAGCTCAGGAAGACTGCAACAGGGTGTATGGGGGACCTCGGGGAGGAACTTCCTGTGTGGGTATTTCTGATTTTACCGGAACTCTATCAGATGTTTACGTCATTATCAGCAGGACTGCCCAATACTGCTTTCCCCCAAATGTCTACCTCAGTCAGAAAATACGTTACTGCTAAGATGACAGAAAACTTTAGAGTGAGGAGGCTAATGTTTCCTTGGCCCTTACAGAAGAAATGTAAATAAAGGCCTGTGCTTTTCAATATAAGGGGACTTTCTACAAACTTCAAAAAGCAAAAACAAAACAAAAAGTCAACTCATGAGATATTAATTAAAAAGGTATAGAGACACATTTTGTATGTTTACCTTCCAGAAAGCCTTTCTGGAGCTGGAAGCATGGGCCACCTCATGTCCTTTGCCAGGGACCTGCATGATGGGCAGCAAGGCCATGCCTGTCCCCGTGCCCCTACCTGGGGCATCCTTTCTCAACCACCACACTGCAATAAGGCCTCAAACCATGGCTGAGGCCTCACCTCCTTGCTAGAACATTCCTTGACCCACCTAGATAAATGTGAGCTACCTCCCCTCTGCGCCGAGACTTGGGCATGCTCTGAACATCGCTCTGTGGTCTTCAAGCGCACGTTTTCCTTCCCACATCTGCCACCCCGTGAGGCTGTAAGCCCCAGTGGTCAGGACAATGTTACCATCAGGGTGACAGTTGCAGGGGCCAGGACAGAGTCGAGCAGGCAGTGGGTGCTCTGAACCCCTCCACTGAGTAAATGTGATGAACTGAATGCATGAGTGATTTAATGGGTGAATTAATTAATAAATGAGCGAAAAGTGAGTAAAAGAAGCAACGAATGAGTTAATGAATGAACAAAAGGATGAGGTCATGAGTGAATCAACAAATGAGCAGGTAAGGAGACACGAGAGGAAGCGGATAATCGAGTGTGGGAGTAAAGGATGGAATGGAACAAGTGAATGAAGGAATGGGGTTCTAAATGGGAAGTCTGCAGGGGAGTCACGGTTCCATCCGACTTTAGCCTCTCTGGGCCTTCTCCTCTCTAGCTTTGGCCCCAGCTTACAAGCTAGACGAGGGACTGTACCTGGGCCCCCTTTCCAGTGTTTTCTGGCCCTGGGAGAGTACGGCTCACCTCTGCCAGGCTTGACTCCGAGTCATCTGCGGCTGCCATGAAACCGGGGCTACTCCCCTCCCCACACCCGCCCTCCTGCCACTCCTGCCGCAGACAACACCACTTACAGCTCAGCCGCACAGCCTCCCGGGCCACTTCTGGGTCTCGGCTGAGACGGGCCAGGGTCACCGCAGCCTTCTGCTGGACTCGCTCGCAAGCCGCCACCTCGGCAGGCGTTCCAGACCTTGGCTTCTCGGACAGCATGCCCATGATTAGCTGGACCCCTGGGTAGGAGGCAAAGAACAGGTGGCACCTGCCCCAGCAGGGAGCCTTCCCCCGGGAGCCAGCTGGGTAGAAGGCTGCAAGAGCTGGAGACTTAGGGGGTCTCCACCCCAGGAAGGAAGCTGGATGAGGCCATCGCTTCTCCTCCTTCTGCCCTGAGGATATCTCTGACTCCATGTACTAAGTCACTATACTTGGAAGGGACAAGGGAAGATATCCCTTTTCATTTTTAAAATGTGGTTTCTGAGCTTCTATTATATGCATGATACTATATCCAATACACAATAAATGCATGATCCCCTAAAACCTCCCAGTAGCCCCATGAACTAGATACTAGTATAGTTTACTGTGAGGCCCAGAGAGAAGGGAAGTCTCTTCTCCAGGGTCACACCTGGAGTAGCTGGGGAGCTGGATCAGAACTCAGGTAATCTGGTTATTCTCCAAGCCTCCTCCATCTCTGATTCAGCTGCACCTGAGATCGATCCAGAGGGGATGGGGCACCAGGGGAGGTGACCCGAACCTGGGCTGGATAACCAACAGAGCAAATGTTTTAGAGGGAATTCAAGCCCAGGAGGAGGGAAGGTAACTGGATTAAGAGCTGTACACCTGAACTGGATCAGCTGAAAGAACTTACCGCCCTCCCCTGAATCCAGATCTGTCTTCTAATTGCCCCATAAGCCCATCTCCACATTGATTCCCACCTCTGTGCCTCTGCCACCTAATTTTTCTGCATGGATGTCCTTTTCCCTCTCATACTCTATTTAAGTAATTCCCATCTTGCAGGTTGTAGTAAAAGTCCTTCTCCTAGGAGAGGTGTTTCCTACCTACCCCAGCCCACATCCCCTTCCCTACTCCCAGTGGCACCTGCCAGATTGGAACTTGAACCAGACATGGCCTACGGATATATTTTACGTTGCTTTGTTGCTCCACACACTGTCTAAACATTTTTAAAAATTTTTGCTATTATGAAAATTGGAAGACTTCCATTAAAATTCAGATTTCCATCAAAATCTAGCTTCCAAAAAAAAAATGCCTCCTGACTTCACACTGGGCCCACATTTCTTCATGACAATTTGCTGCTGAAGCTTATTATAAGCTCCCTCTTTTAAGTGAGGCTGGCTTGGTCCCTGCTGAGTCTACGTCATCCATTCATATTACTTGTCTGGGTCTACAGGCATCTAAGTTTGGAACCTCTGACCATGGAACCAGAAGGGTTTTTAGAGATCTAGCCCAACCCCCCTAACTCCCATTTTACAGAAGAGCACCCAAGGTCTGGAGAGAGAAAATGATTTCCCAAGTTCACACAGGAGTCTGTTCCAGTCCAAGACCTTAGCCACATGCCTCTCTGAATCATACTTGAGCCAAATGTGATTTCTAACTCTCCTAGATCCCGCCAATGCACAGGGGCTATAGGTCACTTAGTTATGGCCCTGGGACTATTCAGTCCTAGGGATGAGCCTTTTATCTTTCTGATGAGCTTCGTAAATAAATGCTCCTTCCTCCTTCCTACAGGCTCAAGGGACCCAGTCCCTCTTACCTCTGGCACCACACCTGCTAACCTTAGGGCAAGGTGCTTCTCTTCCCAAGCCTCCCACGGACCACTGAATGAAACACAGTCCTCAGGCTCCCTATGTCCACAATGTCCCTAAGACAAGGTCAAAACCATGAATGTCCTGAGGTGTGTATGTTATAGCCTGTGGGCACATGAACAAGGGACACCACAATGACAACTTTGAGAAGTGCCACAGGCTCAGAAAATTTTACTAACTCCTGGTTAAGGTTCCTAACAAAGAAGCCATTTTCCCTACCCCCACTTAGTACCTGGGATCTGATAAAGAATCAAATAGTTTCTCATCTACTAGCAGGTAAACCCCAAGGGGTAAGATTTGTGTCCATTTCCTTCATGGAAATAGCTGAAGTATCTAGAATAGTGTTTCACTCAAATATTTGTTGAATAAATATCAAATGAATGAATATGAATGCCTTCACGTGAAAAGTCCTACAAATGTATAAAATCCAAGTTTCCTTTAAATATATACTTTGTAAGTCTTATCTAGAAAAAGATAAGATGCCATGAAATTGGGGCTGCCTAGGAAAATCCAGACTGTTTCCAAGTCCTGCACAGGCTCAATGCCAAAAAAATTGCCTGAAGGTTGGGAGTTACATCTTCGGAGACCAGACCCCAAGGCCCTGTTCCCTCCCCAACACTCTCTCCATCTTGGCCCAGCCCCTACGGGAGAAGACTCAAGAGGGATACTGATGTCAGTGGATTGACAGGTAAGAACTTGGGCTGCCCTGGCCTGCCTCTCCTTATAGGGGTGACAGCAACACAGTCTCTGACCCCCCGTCTGGCACCCATCCTCCAGCCCACACCACCAACACTCACACACAATTCAGGCAGGACAGAGACTCTGCCACGTCAGAGTCTCAGGCACTCCTAGTAAGAGGACTGCCTTTCAAAGCCCAGTCCCCACAATAGCCTTGTCCTGTTCCGTCCAGGCTCCCACTGAGCTCCCGCTGGGGCTGGCTGCCTCACCACCACAGCCCATCCCTCCAGTTCTGCCCCATCAAACACTCTTTAGCTGAGCCCTGTGAGACGGCCACTGTTTCCTGAAAGAGCAGGCACCCTTGGCCCCGCGTCCATTCTTTGCCAGATAGTCTTCTAACAAGCTGCCTATTCATCCTCACGACGGTCAGGGAGCTAGGTACATTCCCATTTTGCAGACAGAAAATCAGAAGTCACACAGCTAGTAAATTACAGGGCCAGCATTCAAGCCCAGCCTGTTTCCAGTTTCCCCCCCCCCCCCGTGACGCCCCTCCCTCGGCTGCAATGTTTATTGTCAATTTCACCCTATCTCACATTATCACTCTGACCCAGTTAGGCTCTCCTGCCAGGACAAAGCTAAGGATTTCTTTACCTCTGTGTGCATTTGTTCAGCACAATGCCGGGCCTGGAGTAGGTCTCTAACTGCTGACTGAACAAGCTTGTCAATAGCCCTTTGTAAGCCATCAAACCCCCTACAGAGGCCAGATGTTCTGACCCCAAATCCATAGGCCTCTGGAGACCTGCCGCTGCTGACCACTTGAACTTAAGGCTCTGAGTGCGGAAGGAACGGGCCTCGAATGACACCCCTCAGTCTCAGCCTCAGCTGGCTCAGTAAAGTTTTTCATTATTAGCTCAATCACATAAAATTAACTCAAAATGATGTCTTTCAATTAATGATAGGGCAATGGGGGATGGGGAATGTGTGTGTTTGTTAAAACAGCAGGACGACCTGAGAGAAGGGGGTTTAACAAGAGCAGAAGCAGCTGGCCCCGGGCTCTCAGCTCACTCGTCCTCATTAGCGTCTCGGGTTTCCAACCGGCTGCTAATTGCTCCCTTATTTCCCAGTCACAGGAAGCCCTTGCTACCCCAGCTGCAGGGCGGCAGACCTGTCCTCTCCTCCCACAGAGGCAAAGACGGAGCAGGCTGCTCCCCCCACAACGAAACCCGGTCCACCTCACCTGGACTCTGCGGACACCCTGGATGCAAGCGGGACCAGGGAGCCAGGGGGATGGCCATGCTCTCGGGGTAGGGGTCCGGGGGTCAGGTCTGCTCCCCCACCCTCACCTTCCTCAGGAGCTCCAGTTTTCTGAGGGAGGCCGATATGATACGAACGATCGAAAGTTCAAACATATCCTCTGGCAGGGAGAGATTTTTCCTTTTTTGGATCATAATGAAATATGTGTCTACTCTTCACCACCCTAGTTAAAATAGCACCTGCTAACCCCTCAGCTTGGGTGTACTTTACCCCCGCCCTGCTTTATTTCCAGCATGCCACCGGCGTCATCTGACGGGCTCTGTCTTCTCAGTCAGTGCCTGTGTCCCATGAGGACTGAAGTCCATTGAAAGCAAACAAGCACTTACACATTGGCCTGGCTCTACACATATGCATACACACAAACACACACACGATCACGTAAGTGTGAAGACACACACCCCCAATTCTCATACCGACACACAGGCCTTCACACAAACACAAAGGCACACGGTCCTGGAGAGCCATGTAATCCATGCAAGGTACACAGTGCTGAAAAGACATACCATTCTCCTGAATGATGTCAGAGGCACACTGCTCGAGGACAGACATGTTTGCCAAGATGGTCACAATCTGGAAAAGAGAATTGGGAATCTGAAAAACGGGCACCCTGGGGCCGGACGGTGCTCTCTATAGACAGGGGAGCCCGGAGCTACGAAGCTTTCCTTTCACTGCATGACCCATCCTCCCATGGTATGGCCTTCCGTCCTCATGGGCTCCTGCCTCCCACATGTGCCTCCCCCAGTCACTGGTTCCCACTCAGCAGCATGTGGCACTGGGGTGGCCCCTGGGGGCCCCAAGACTCCATTGGAGAAAGCAGTGTGGCTTGAGTGAAGATGGGGGGCCCATCACCTTTCTACTGGGTATACCTAGCTCCAGATCCTGAAATGCAGACAGAACTGGCTGACTCCTTGTTAGCCCCTCCCCTGGCTTGGGTTTCACTCATCCTAGCTTCTTCCCCTGATAGTGAACCCCACCTACTTTCAGCCTGAAATTAATGGGTATCAACGTCAAGTTATAGGACATGAGTAAGATTACAGGGCAGCATTACACCACAAGTGTCATGTATTGTATGGAATTTGGTGAGAAAGTTCTTGCTCAGCTGACTTTACGAGTCTGCAGTCTACGATCCTTGCCTGTTGGTCATCCCCGAAGGGCTCTGTCTGTAGTGAAGATATGATGAAGTCAGGTGGATAGCGAGCCTGGTTACAACCATGTGGGCTGGGTAGCCAATAGCCCACCCCACCCTGACCCCTTGGCATAGTCAAGATTGCAGAGACAACTCACGGCCCAAAACTGGATTAAGGAATGGGCCATCAAGGGACCGCTTATAGACCCCCAAATTGTAAGGTGCCAAAACACCACTGGAAAATGTTGGAAACTTGGTGCCTATTAACTCAGATACCACCCAAGACACTGCTCTAGACATAAATGGCAAAATGAAACCCACCCACTGCCATAGAAGCAGACAGCACTCTTGAGTGGTAATTTAAATAAATGATAAAACAAAACAGAAAACACTTCTCACTGGTGCAGTCCTATCTCTCTCCAAAGGGTTCTTCAAAGCTTGTGAAACATTATAACTGGAGGCCATGTCCCCACCTCTGAGGCAGCAGCTGACAGTCTACGGAGGACAGTTCTAGAACTGGATAATGCATAGTAATGTGCTGTTTACCAAGAAAGAGTATTATCTAGATTTTAATTGGTTCAATACTGGCATATTATTCTGCATAAAAAATGCATATAACAAAGCTCTTCTTCTGCACAGAAAAGAAAAAGTTTGCCATATTAATAGAGTATCTACCCCCATCCCCACTAAACATGTTGAAAAAGGATATGTATGCTTAGGCTGCTGTGTGTCATCCCTGAGGCTCAGCCCTGGTCAGGGGCCTGGCTAAGCATGCTGGGATGGGCTGCCAGGGGAGGAACGAGAGAATACCCGCAAAAGCTCTATCCCATAGACAACTCTGCCCCTCCCCCCAGATGTTCTATGAAGGCTTCCTCCCTAGAAGCTCTTTTTCTTCCTCTTCTCAGACAGTGAGTGTGTATGGGCTGAGGGGAAGGAGTTAAAGGAAAAATATAGGTCACAGATACAGTTAAAACATGGAAGGTTCCCCAAGAGGCTTAAAGTCTTATGAGCAAGGAAACGAGAGGCCAAGTCTGGGTCAGACTGTGGTTCAATGGCCTTCTATGGGCCGTTAACAGTAGCAGGGTGCTCAACCTCTCTTCCCACCACCCAGACCCACCATGCCCCAACCGTCACCAGCCAGCCATTCCAAATAACCACTTCCTGGACACACAGATCCAAGTGGGAAGGTCGGAAGCAAGGAAGCAAGGAAGGAAGGACAAAATAAAAAAAAGGAAAAGGAAACCTTTGTCTGCAGCACCAGGTTCATTACGCGGCAATTACTAGCTGTGTCACGGGCCCAGGTAGGTCTTTGTGCCAGACTAATTTAGATCCTGTTAATGAAAATTACTTCCTCTTTGCAAAGCCTGTACCCCATGTGGTTTTCTGAGGTTCAGATGAAGTATTCAATTAAGCACAATTTGAATAAATGCCAATTATGCCCTGCTTTGAGTCCCCCTTCTGAAACATCCTTGCATGTGCCGCGTGAAGTAGTGGGGAAAGCGAATCAATACTTCTTGAAGTCAAGTGCAGGAATGGGATTTTAGGAACAAATGGTTTACCTTGTTGGCAACATGATAACAATGCCGTCAGGGGATAGTGCAAGAGCTGGGAAGTTTTCCCCTGGCCCAGGCTGATTTAATCCTGTCTGATGATTTTCAATTAAGTTCTAATCCTCCTGAGTGAAAGGGCACTATTCCCTCTGCAGTTAATTGGTGAATACAGAGGATATCAGTCTCAAGAGACGCCCCAGGTGAGAGGCAGTGCAGCGTAATGGCTAAACACAGGGATCAGCCTAGTTCCAAATCCTGGCGTTATCATTTCTTTTCCATAGGATCTTGGCCATGGTATTTAGCCTTTCCTTGGTTGATGAAGGTGTTTTAGTTTTCTACTGCTGCTATAACAAATTACCACAGGCTCAGGCTTAAAACAACACAATCTTCCCTTGTAGTTCTGAAGGTAAGAAGCCTTCCACAGGTCTCGAGGAGCTAACACCCGACTATCAGCAGTGATGCATTCCTTCGGGAGGCTCTAGGGCAGAATCCATGTCCTAGCCGTTCCTGGTTTCTAGAGGCTACTCGCATTACTTGGCTCTCAGCTCTCTGACCTCTGCTTCCTCACTTGGAGCTCACTTTCTGACCCTACCCCTCCTGCCTCATTGTATAAGAACCCTTGTGGTAAGGTTAGACCCGCATCGATAATCCAGGGTAATTCCTTTACTAATATCCTTTATCACACTCGCAAAATCCTTTTGACCACATGACATAGAACACAGGCTTGGGGGGATGAGAATGTGGACCTCTTTGGGGGTGTGTGTGTCATTATTTGGTCTACAACAGGATAAATGTATAACATGATTCGTAAGATAGTTACAAGCATTCAATGAGCTAATATTTTGTCAAACACCCAGAACTTCTGTTAAACAAAATGAGCATAACTTTCTTCTGGGAAACAGAGCCTGAAAGTATCCAGAGCTTCAAGGATTATGTAAAGGAGTCCTAACCAATGCAGCACCCCCTGTTTCCAAATGTGCTGTTAATGGGAAATCATTCCTGAAGGAAGGCGAGATCCCAGAACAGAAGGAGCCCTTCCCAGTGGAGAACCCCCACACCCCACCACAAAAAAACTCTGTGCTCATTACCTCTGTGGCATTTTTCCTTTGGCCTCCCAAAGACTGCCTACCTTAGAAAAACTGGGGGGAATAGCAAATTGGCCCAGCCAATTAGCAGGGGACCTCCCATGTCACTGATTCAAGAAGAAATGCCCCATGTGGTAAGAAGGAAGTTGGTAAAGCCTTTTGATGTCAGCACACACAGAGAGAAAAAGGTTTACTTCATGCTGGCCTAGGGCAGATGCCCCTGGAACACTTGTCTGCAACTGATCCCAAGGCATGAACCAGGCTGGTCTTACATTCTCAACAAAGCCTGCCTGTGATCACACTCTGACTCTATCTCTGTCCCTTTCATTTTCTATCTTGTAAACTAACATTTTTTACATTGTAAACTAGGGAGACCATATCCTATAAAAATCAAGTGAGGATGATCCCGAATAAAAGGAACAGGTGTGCTCATATGAGAGAATTCAAACACAGAAAATCTGAGATGCATTTAATGAAAAGTTATGATTGCTTTTATGCTGTGCAGTAATTAGGACAAAAAGGCCAACATTTCATATGACTGTAATTAGAATTACTCTTTAATTGCTAGATGGAATATTTAGATTTCTACCATCACTGTGTTAACTCTCTAAAAGCTAGAGCAACAGTGTCAACAGCAGCCAGCAAAATCTCTTTCAGCCTCTAGGGGGAGCCCAGTGCTTCTCTCTGTCCTGCTTTCGTCCCTCCTTACCATTTTCTCTACCCCCCCACCAAAAAACCAAAAACAAACAAACAAATAAAAACAAAACAAAACAAAACAAAACAAAAACAGTCAAGGGGCGCCTGGGTGGCTCAGTCGTTAAGTGTCTGCCTTCGGCTTGGGTCGTGGTCCCAGAGTACTGGGATCGAGCCCCGCATCAGGCTCCCTGCTCAGTGGGGAGCCTGCCTCTCCCTCTCCCACTCCCCCTGCTTGTGTTCCCTCTCTCATTGTGTCTCCCTGTCAAATAAATAAATGAAATCTTTAAAATAAAGAAAAAAAAAACAGTCAAGACAAGGACACAGGACACCAGACACTGGTCTGAAGAATTCCGCTTCCAAGAGCGGAAGGATGTGGTCTCTTTGAATGCACTTTCTTCCCCAATGCCAGGGAGGCAAGGCAGTGCAAGGGAAGGCGCAGCCTCTGCTTCTCTCTCCTGTGCCTCTCACTCTATCTGCTAGGCATGGTCAGGGGCCAGGGAGCTGGGAACTGGGCAGGCCTGGACACCAGGAGCACCTGCCTAGGCCTGAGAAAAACACAGATCCCACTCTCAGGAACTTGGATCTTCCAGACCCAGCATTCCCTCCTCACCACCAGAGAGACAAGACAAGAGGGCTGGGATTTGGACTCAGGAGAGAGAACCACAAAGGCCATAACACTGTCTTGGATGTAGGTCCCAGGCTGTTGGTGAACTAAGCCAGAGGACAGTGCCCGGGGATTGCATCGAGGTTGGGGTGTGTGCCTCATAGGATCGAGAACGGGTAAATGCCAGATTACAGGTTCTGTGTTTAGTGTTCCCTTGGCTCTGTAAGAGGGACTCCTGGGGCAGGTCAGGACTGGGTGTTGTGATGCTGGTTTAGTCTTTATCAAAAACCCCCGAAACCCCACTCCCCGATCCACACACACAACTTGCATTTACCCACACAGACTGGAGCAACACATGCATTGCCTGACTCCACACTACACGCACCACCCCCACATCACCTCCATGTTTGGCCTCACCCTCCTTCCCCAAAGCTGACATTCCATCTCAGACCCATCCCAGTTCCTGGTTCTATCACAGACCCCAGCTCCATTCATCACTGAGTATCTGCTTTGCTTCCGACTACTTGATGAGCCTTCTGTCATCTAATCATCATAATGACAGGAAGGGGGAAGAAAGAGATTATCCCCATTACACAAATGAGGAAACCTATGGCTCAGAGAAGTTAAGTGATTTGTCTAAGGTCACACAGCTAGCAAGTGGCAGAGCCAGGATTTGAATTTGGGTCTGTCTGAACCCAAAGCCTCTACCATTACTACTATGTTCCGTGTGTCACATAGGTATATAGAAGGGTTTTATACAGTAGAGAGGGGCCTTTGCAACGTGAGTCGATTATAATCCCTACTAACTGGCATTTCTGATAATGGGTTCCCGATGATAGTATTCACAATGAGTTTTCAGAAATGCCACAAAATCTGAACATTCTAAAATACAAACCAATGCAATGTGCGTTTTCATGGGAAGCAGAAACCAGTACCTTCCACCTCTATGAAAGCAATTATTTCTGAAAGGTCACAGAAAGTCATGCTCAGGGAAAGCTTCTGTGGTGGCCTAGATCAGATAACTGGGTCCCTGTCATCTTAGGTTGCCACTGCCTTGGGGCAGAGCAGAGATGAAGCAGCCCCAGGTCGTGGCTGTGGCTGGATTCCCTGGGCAGCGTGGCCCCTAGAACATAGTTCCCAGGAATGAAAACAGGCCATGCAGCTGTCTGGTGAGGCAGGGGGTTCTGGATGCATGACCATGTCCAGCTCCCCCACATTAGCAGCAGGGGTGGGGGTGGGGCGGGGGTGAAGAGTGCACACCCAAGGTAGCCCTCAGCCCTGTCCACAACCCAATGCTGGGTACAAGATGACACGGCAATCAAGGCTTTTGTCAGGCTCTTGAAGGGAATTCAGCTTGCTGGGGTGACAGGGGTTCTCACGGAAATGGCCATGCGGAGGTGGACAAAATAGAGATCCAAGACCCAGGGGCTCTGCACAGTCCTGGCGTCACTGGCAGACGCATTACCGGAAGCCTCGAGGCATTTAATTTCCTAAGTGTTTCAGGGGGCGGTGAGCACTTCAGTGCCTAATTCATCTTCATTGTCTTCATTACAGAGAGCTCTCTGATCACTTTAATCCTCCCCCTGCCACAGGAAAGAGCCATTTGTTTCTTTAATGGGTGCGCTTTCCCTAGCTAAGTGGCTGCTCTGAGTCACCAAGTAGGTGGGCAGAAGGTGAAGCTGTCCTGAGGATGGAGAGGGTTGGGGACGTGCCAGGCCCAGACTTGGGGGGAAAGAGGGGAGGGTGGGGGGTGATGTGGGGGGAGCAGAGAGAGTGTGGCAGGAAGACTCCAGATTCAGAAGGAACTGCCACCTGCATAGAGTCTGACCACCTTCTCTCCTGGCCCTGAACCCCCTCGTTCCGAGGAATCCATGAGGTTTCAGGAGGGGGCCGGTCGCTCCTCATGATACAAAAGGGACCTTGGCCCCTAGAGCTGCAGGATGTCTGAGCTGGAAGAGACCATGACCATTTTACAGATAAGGAAATTCTAGTCTGGAGGTTCCCCATTCGGGGCTGCGTGCCTCACATTTGTATTCATGTGTTTAGTTCATTCTTATTTCAACTTGGTGAAGTATGTCGTTTTCGACCCCATGGGCAGATGAGGCTCAGAGTGAATCGTCCCCAAGGTCCGTGAATAGAATAGTAGAGAAGCTTTTGGCCTATAGGGAAAAGCTTTTGGCCTCCAGAGAGCTGAAGCCATCTGGGAAGGCTTTCCAGAAGTTTCTGGGGGCAGGGGTCCAACAGGAAGCTGTGGCAGCTTTGACGAGGTGTTGGGGATGGGAGAAACAGACTGGAGCTAAGAGGCAGATAGGGGTGAGTGGGGTTGGAGGCTGGGGGGACCATCGGCTCAGGCACCTGGTGGAAGTTACAGGGGCCTAACACCCACCTGATCCACCACCCCCACCTGCTGGTAGGGAAATAGGATTCTGAGCATGACAGGGGTGGGACAGGGTAGAATTCTATCACCTTAGAGCTCAGGGCTCCAAAAATCCCCTCAGTCAATGTTTTCCAACACGTTTAGCCATAAACCCTTTTTCCCCAAACAAAACTTTATGTGGAGCTCAAATATACAAAAACTCTGAGAGAGGGGTTGAGGCCCCGAATCAAGGCTCGGCTCCAGCCCCTGCCTTTCCGGAGGCAGAGAAGGGAAGAAACTCTCTGCAGGGAACAATGTCAGACTGGGACACAGAATTCTAGAGGAAGCCCAGGGAACCCCCCTCTGGTAGCTCTGCTTCCTGGGCTATGCCGGCATGGGTGGGCAGATAGAGGAGGGCCTCACAGTGGTCAGGAGGGAAAAGTGAGGTGGGGAGTGGGCTCACAAAGATGCTTCAAGGGCAACAAGGCTTGTCTGGAGCATTTTCCTTGACCTAGAATGTGACTAGCAGGATGGGCTTTGTGCTGCCCGCCCACATTGTCTCCCCCAGAACCTTTGCCCTGGCCTCCCGACCTCTGTCTTCATGGCTGCAGGCTCTTGGCCTGCTCCCGTCTGGGCTGCTCACCTGATCACGAGTGTAAGGCGTATCCACTCGCTGCTTGTCGCTGCAAGCCTCCAGGAGGACGCGGATGGCATTCAGCTGCAGAAGCATCTCGCAGGCCATCGTGTCAAAAAAGGTGATGTTGGCAAGGGCTGCAGAAGCCAGCAGGAACACTTCCCCAGAGGAGGCCTCTTGGCACAGTTCTGGATGGTAGAGAGGAAGACATCAGCCTCCTTGCTAGGGCCCCTGAATCCGTTATCTCCTTCGGGTCCCGCAATAGCTCTGGGGGAAAGTCTGCGCAGGATACCCATTTTAGAGATAGGAAAGCAGTTGCCAGAGAGGGAAATTTATCTGTCTACATAAGTGGCAGAGCTAGGATTTGAATCCTGGTGTACGCCTTCTATTTACTCCCGTGTCCATTTAATCCTTAACCGGGAGAACACAGTGCATCAGGCCCTGCTGGTGTCTTGGGATGGCATGGTGAATAACACAGATCAGGGCTTTGCCCCTGTTAAGTTTACATCCTAGTAGTAGGTGGGAGAAAATCAGCTTTTAAAAAAATGAATAAGATTATTGCAAATTCTAATGCGAGAAAGAAAAAGAACAAGAGCTAAGAGATTAACTAAAGGCCCAGTGGGGTGCATAAGGAAGGTTTCCCTAGGGAAGTGACAGCAGATACTTTAAGGAGAAAATGAGGCAATCATGAGAGTATTTGGGGAAGAACATGTTCTAGGCCCAAGGAACCAGCAGCATGTACAAAGGCCCTGAAGCAGGAAAGAGCTCCCAGTCCATCTGTGTCTCCAGCAATGTACTCGGGACTGCTCCTGAATTTGCCTTAAGAAAGAAGCTGAAGTTAAAACATAAGGGCTCTGCCTTTCCAGCTGCCATCAGCAGAGTTTCAGGATTTCCTCTGGTCCCAAGAAAAGGGTCACATGGCCGTGGAAAATTCCTACACCAAGCCTTGGGATGTCAGGCTCTTTCTTTTGGATCCTAGTGGCCATGACCCAAACCTAACCAGAGCTCCCCACTTTAATCTGCAAGTGATGAATCTGATGGGTCTTTGCAGAGGAGGGAACATCCCCCACACCCTGTAATTCTCCACCATTTAACACATTTCCCCATGGGCTCCACTTGACCCCAAAAGGCCTCCTGCCCCAGGAGAAGGTGTGCCAGCCACCCACTCCAGTGGACTCAACTTCGGACCCTCAGCTCCCACTGGAGCACCATTCAAGGTGCTGCTGCGTCTAGGTTACTCTCCTACTGATCACACCTCTATGAAAACATGGGGAGAGAAGCCACTCTTCAGGAAAATGTGCTTCCAGTTTCTGACATTGAAGCTGGCACCTCTTGTCCCTTTGAGTGAATACAGTTAACTGGTCCCTTCTTAAACAGGAACAGAATGTAATATTCATTGGGCCACCTGCTGTGTGCCTTGCCCTGCACCATTAAATTCTGAGCACCCTTAACACAGCAAAGACTGGTCTCTCTTTGCAGGTGTAGAAGCCGAGGCTCAGAGAAGCTTGTAGCAGCAGTGATGTTCCCATTTGTTGAGTGTTTACTTGGTGCAGGCACTGCTGTGTACCGTTGATCTCCTGAAGCCACTCCACGTTCACCATGATCCAACTTTCTATCACAGTTTTATAGTGGGAGAACTGAGGATTCAAATATGAAGCAATTTTCCCAAAATTGGGGAATTGAGGAATACGGGGTCATTGTTACCATCTAGACTCAAAGGCAGGTCGGCCCGATCTCAGTCTCCATTCTTTCGGCATCCCAGGCTGCCTCTTGTCACTAGGCCTCTTTGACTTTGCCCCAATGGTTTTCCTCCATATTTAGCTTTCAGTCCTACCAGGGAGGCAATTTCTGCCCTTGGGCAGTGCTGTGGCCCTCAGCCTAGGTGGAACCAACTAAGCAACTTGGCACCTTGATCTAATCCTCCAGGGCAAAGCAGCGGATTTGCCCAGAAATTCAGAACTCTATGATTGCTGATTTCCAATGACTGCCCTCTCCTCTAATTTGGAGGAACCCCTAGGGACAAGCCAACCTTTTCCAGGCCACCTCCTTTTACCCAAAGTTTGAAGTGAGACCACATGAGTCACTGGCCCACTTTGCTGTAAAGATTTCTTCTAGATCCAAACACCCACACTAATTCTCATGCAGTCACGGATGCCGCCAACACAGCAATTATTAACACAACCACCTAAGTGCCTTTTAATTTGGGTGCACATTTATTTAAACTACAGTCTGAGTCACCTGGGATGCGTTAGGAAGATTAAATTGAGGATTCCAATGACTCATTTATAAATGTTTCCAGGGAATAGCAAGAAATTGGAGGGCTATTTCCCACCAAAGAACAGAGCCCTGGCGTCCTGCCCAGGAAATTCATCCCATCTGCTGACTCTTGGAGTAGACTCTACAATGCATCTTCATCAGGGGGAAAGAAATAGAGAAGTTCCTCCTCTTCAGGGAGAAATCCAGCCTGGACCAAAAAGTAGGGATAGAGATACAGCAATAGTTGGAAAGCTTATTTAGACTTGTGGATGTTTAGTTGTTTCTTGCTTATACATTGGGAGATTTTCAATAAAATTTGGGATTTTTGTCTTGTCTTTAAAAATTGGCCTTTCCTACATGGCAACTGATCAATGGGGAGTTTAACAGTGACCACCACCCACCCTTCATCAATACAAGTGATTTTCAGTTTCAGGCAGGATTCAAATTTTCTTATTTTCTTCTTCCATATGGCCCTCTTCAACCATTTGTGTTTCCTGCCTGGCTCTGGTGGAAGATTGAGGATGAGACTCAAGGCATAAGTGAATCCTCACAATGTTATGTTCCCTTAAGAAGGTTCCTCAACCTCTCTAGACCTAGGTTTTTTCTCCAATTGAGTGAGCATTGAACTTTCTGCTCTCTTGAGTTCTCTCCAGCCAAGACGTTCAAGAGTTGGCTTCTAGGTTTTCTCAACTTTGAAGAAATGTAGATCCTGGCAAATTGAGGTATCCCAGCCTGGCCTGTGGGTGCCACTGCCCCCATACCTAGAATCAGCCATAAAGTCAGGGTAACTGATGACTCTTCTGTTCAAAGTCCTTGCAAATCTGAAAATTCTAGAGCTAGAAGTACTCAAGAGAAATGGCTCCAACCTCATGTTTGCTATATCAGGAAAATTGTGAAGGGCCTGCCCCAGGACTGCTGGTCATCAAACAGCTGTTTGCTGAATAGATGAATGAAAAGACAAAAGTCACACTTGAATGTTCTGACTCCTAACCCAGTTTCTGTGCTGCTCCTATATTCATGCTACTCCAAATCTTCCCAGGCCTGGTTTGATGATCCCAAGAGTGAAGGCTGGATTTTCTGATGAGACTAATTTTCATTCAGTTTCTATGGACATGGAGACAGTGGACATGGAGACAGTGACAGGGATAGGGGCAGAAGTAGAAACACACACCCTTGCCAGCACTTATAAAAGAAGGATGTGGTTTGCAAAACCAGTTTCCTAAGGATTTTATCTAGAGAAGTCTCAGCTTCAGCAGTTTTGGAAAGGGCAGCTAGAGGAAGAGAGTATTCTAGATCTCAGACTATGATTCTCCAGCCAGGAGTACACAAGTCTGAATGGGGGAATCCAGAAGAGTCAAAGCCTTCAAGGCCCTGGGCTGTGGGCCCAGTGGTGGGGTTGCAGGTGGTAGGCTGGCATATACCAGTGCCTTCCGAGAAGCTACGTGCCCCTTCATTGTTGTCCCACTCATTGTCTATAATAGTCTGAGACTTCAGGAACAAAACCCATCAGAGTCTTTCTGGTCAAGGATCTGAACCTCAAAATTCAAGGTCCTCCACATCTCCACGGGGCCTGTCCTGGTCTCTGTTCTGAAAGGTCCATTAATCCCAATGTGACCTTAACTCAAAGAGCTTCTCAGAAGGCTGCATACATTTTAATAGGAGATTTGAAAAAGAAAGTTCTTTCCCATCTCTGCTGCATGAACAGTGGGATTTCAGCTAGTGTGACATCAGTGCAAGCTACATGGGGTGCAGTGAGTGTGGGCGTGTGATGGAGCAGAGCAGGAAGGCCTCCTTGGCCCCCGCTGAAGACAACTATGACAAGTCCCACTCACGCAGCAGTCCCCTCCCGCCCAGGGGGACTCACTGACAAGAGCTGTCACGATTTCTTCCATGCTTTCCAGAAAGCTGCTGAGGTGCTGAGTAAAGGGCAGGTGTGGGGATGTGACCTGGGCGACCACAGCCGCAGCCTCAGCCCGCGTGGCCTCTGAGTGGCTGTCATCGGTCAGGATGTCGGCCAAGCATAGAACGCCGTCCACCTGCAGGGGGAGAGAGGGCACGGCCCTGTACATCCCAGAAGAGCGCCACTGCTCAAGACAGTGTGGAGATAGACACAAGCCCCCCACAGGGTCCAGCCAGTCCAGGACTCCGTGTGGAGCCAGGAAAACCTGGTGACAAGGCCCCCAGAAGGACCCCAAGTCTGGCATCTGAAGCCTTACCCTTGGCTTCAGCAGAGACTGGTGACCTCCTACGAGCTTCTTAGATAGCAGGCATCAAGCCAAGTGCCCAGGGGCTAGCCCCTGACCATGCACCACAGCAAAATACAGTAAAAAGAACAGTCACTTAGAACTCCCATACCCCGAGCTCCAGCCCTGGCCCCCTCTTACTTGCACTGTATGACCTGGCCGTAGTCACAGCTTCTCCGAGACTCGGTATCCTCATCCACCAACAGGGTGTTGGGGGTTAAGGTGATGAAGTAGGTGATGCAAATCCAGACAGGATGCTTGACAAGTGTTGGCTTTCTCCTCCCTTCCTTGGGTTAGCTCTAGGCTGAGCTCAACCTCCTTCCCTCCCTATCCCATCCTCCACCATCCTTGCCCTCTAGAAAGACGGCTGCTCCCCTAGAGGCTTGCTCCCTCTGCCTAACCAGAGAGGAATGAACCTGGGTGTGGTGGGATAGGAATGCCAGATAAAGGCTTCAGCTTCCCAGTTCTGCCTCCATCAGACTTACTTACTCATGGCACAATAATAGCTTCTACTTATCAAGGGCTCATCCCTCCAAGTGCAGTATGCGTACCATTTCCTCCTTGTCAGAAGCCTGGGAGGCCAGTGTGATTAGTCTCCCCACTTTACAGATGAAGAAACTGAGACACAAAAAGGTTCACTGACTTGCTGCAGATTACAAACCTTAAAACAAGTTGGTTTGGGATTTGAACCCGAATTGTCTAGCTTCAAAGCCCACGGTTTCTATCAGGACATCATACTGCCTCCTGAGAAGTCACAGCTGAGCTCAGACCCCCGCCTCATCAAGCATCACTAGATGAGTCTTTCTGGAGAAAGGCAGGGGACGGGTGGTGGGTAGTAACATATCAGAGTTAGCTCAGCAGGGTGCCTGCTGCCCCTGAGATGCCCCAGGACACCAGCCTGCTTGAAGACCGTGTCATCAAGAACCCAGAATTCCTTCCCCTGTTAGGAGTGGGGGGCGGGCAGGGATGATGCCAGGAAGAACCAGGGAGAGGTGAAGTGAGGGGACCCCCATGCCAATGCTCTCCGTGCCTGCTGCAGGTCCGGGGCTCCTGTCCCTACACCTTCACTTCCTGCCACTCAGCTCAAGCAGCTCTCCAGAGGTCAGTGTTTCTCTTGACTAATTACCACCATTGACTTCTGGGCCTCCCTTAAATGGCTCTTGGGAGCTGTAAGGCCCATTAGCTGTAAAAGCCTTTGGCAATCTCAGACTCAGAAAGAGACGAACGTGGGAACAGGAGCTGAGGGAGCTGTCCACAGTAAAACTCACCTGGAAGTGCCTAATAAAAAAGAACAAATAGCAGCCAGGCGGCCGCTGGCAGGACTGGACTCATGCCAGACATCTGACTAGGGGGCCTTCAGAGGGGCCCTCACTGGGGCCCAGGTAAGCAAAGGGGGCTGCTCTGGGCCTCGAAACAGGAAGCAGCCCTACTTGCAGCTAGCCAACATAAGAAACCTCTTAGACCTGCCTGGCCCTTATCCTTTTCCCCCTTCCAGCACTATCCACGGCAACAGCTAAGGGTCTCAGTTATCTGATCTCCTAGTCTGATCTTGGAGGCAAATGGAACTGCATTCCCAAACCCATCTGAGAGTGCTGGTCAGGCCCAAACCAGACCTAAACCTAGTCCCCAGTACCTGCTTGGAGATGGGCCACTCTAAACACACTAGAGAGGCCAGGGGCCAATGGTCTCCAAGGGCTTGGGCCATCAACGGCTGGACTGCAGGCTTGCTTCCCAACCCAAAATGCTCCTCAGCCAACCCGCCGAGTGTGATTTCCCTGAAACAGAGGTAAGCCAGGGCAGGGTAGCCCCTGCAGTGAAGCAGGAGGCTCATCCACAAATAACCATTTTACAGTGTGGTTTCCCATGAGGGTACCCTCTGGGGAGGCCCCTGGAAGCACCCTGACTTAATGCCCACATCCCAGCTTGGGGTGGGGGCCCCCAGAGCTCTGCTAGCAATACCACATTCATCACACTGTTTCTCCAAGAGGTGTCTGAGGACCAGCTGCACCAAATTCACTCAGGATTTCTCTAAAGCACATTTCTGGGCCCCACCCAGACCTACTCAGACTCTGGGGAGGCCTGGAATTTTCCTTTTAACAAGGTTTACAGATGACTTTATGCCCCAGCAATTGGGAGCAGCACCACTGTGATGTGATTCTGTCTCCCCTGTCTGAGTCCTCTGTCGCCCTGGACACTCTGCATGCCTGGGGATGACAGCTCATTCAGGCCTCACATGTAGTAGCAGGCTTTGGGCACAGGAGGAGTAAATGCAAGAGAGTGACAGTTAGCCGAAGACTTGAACACACACTTTAGATGAGTAAAGGGAGAGGAATGGCATCACAGACAAAGGAGATATTGGGAGCAAAGGCCACCACAGGAAAGAGCAGCTCCAGAAAGAAAGAGCAGCTCCTGGAGTCCACAGATTCCTGACCTCAAGAGAGTGACTCTGACTGAGCCTGATTCCTCTTCTGCCCTTAGATTTCCCAGAGAAGAATGTCTGTGGCGTCCTGTCCTTGCAACTGCCCGCTGTCCTGCTTCCCTTATGTTTCAGATCTCTTCTGGTACCTTGTTAATTACAAAATATACCATCCCTTCCAAAGAGAATACATGTGTGTGTGTTGCAAATGTATGACATACAAAAAAATATCAAAACGAACACCTCTCTGTGTGTATGTATATGCCTAATATCCAGAAATTCTACTATTAGGAATAAAATAACATCAGAAAGCCCCCAGTATGCAGTTCTTGATCTCATACCTCTGTTGTTCCCTGGTGGATGGACCACTACCCTGAATTTTGTGCTTATTATTCCCTGTTTTCTTTAGAGATTGATTGCATGTATATTGCTTTACAAAATTTTGAACTTGACATAAATGGTATCATACTGTATATAGCATTTTGCTTTATCCCCCAATCAGCATTATGTTTGGGAAACTCCTACCTGTTGGTGCCTGGGGCTAAAGTCCATTTATTTTCACTGCTGGGTGGTATTTCATTGTATAAACTGATTGTGATTCATTTATGTATTATCCTATTGATGGTCATTTGAGTCATTTCTCAGTTTTTGCTATAATATATAATAATATTCTGTATATGCTGTATAATATACAGTAAATATTCTTCTAAGTGTCTTCTGGTGCACAGATGCCAGATTCTCTAGGGCTCTCCATCGAGGAGTGGAATTACTAACTCACAGGGTCTGCGCATCTTTAATTTTATTAGTGTTGTCAAGTTGTTCTGCAGAACAGCTGTAGCAATCTATATTCCCATCAGTAATGTATAAACTCACTTAACTCCATATTCTTGCCAACATTTGGTACTGTCAGATTCTAAATTTTTTCCAGTTTGGTGGATATGCAGAATTTGTATTTTAATATGCATGTGTTCACTTTCTACATAGAAGCTCAGAGCCTTTTCATGCTTCCATTTTACTTTGATTAGGTTTGGCTTTTGATTTTGGTTTTTGCCATTTGGAATTTTTCTATGAATTGCCTGTTCATGTGTTTTGCCCATTTTTCTATTTGGGAGATTGTCACATTGGGCCAATTTCCTCGGCCTTTGGCTCTGACAATAATGATGTGCCACTCTGCCTGCTGTCAGCAAGATGCCACTAGCCCAAGTTGATCTCTGTGTGCATCACCCTCTCAGCAACTCCAACCCAGCCAGCTCATCACAGTGAGAGGCCTGGTGGGACTATATCACTGGGCTCTAGGCTTCCCAGTGCCTGAACCCATTCCTGTAGCATCAGAACATGCACAGGCTCTGGAGTCACACCTACCTGGGACTGCATCCTGCTTCTGGATCTTACTAGCCGCACAATCTTTGTACTTACTTTGAGGCTTTATCTCTAAGTGGGGGTAAAAATGCCCACCTCAGAGGATATTGGAAGTTAACAAAGATAATGCAGGTAAAATATCTGCCACATGGTGGTTCCATCATCCCATCTCTTCCACACTTGATGATTGTAGACATCTCCAGATCTGGGGCCCTGAGTCCTACTCACCTTTCTGTAGCCCCCCCCGCCCCAAGACTGAGACCCCACTGGGAACCTCAGCCCTCTGGGTTGGGGCCCACAGGTTTTCCTACTTGTTTGAGCACCAACTCATGCAGCCCAGAACTAGAACTTTTAAAAGAGGAGTGACTCCTATTTCAATTCCTGACCAGCACCAATAAGATGAATAACTACAATCCCTCAGAGGAGAATAAAGAGAAAAGTAGGATAGTCTCTGCATCTCTTCATAGCTCATCAAACATTAGTTGTGCACCTACCTTATGACAGTCCCTGAACTAGGCACTGGTACAAAGATGAATCAGGACAAAACAAGAGATGGAGAAACAAAGACAGAGAGATGCACAGAGAAATAAAAGACAAAAGAGAGAGAAAAAATCACATGCTTAAAAAAAATTTGGGGACTTGTCTGGCAGCCTCCCAGTCCCTCTTTGACTTGGCCTCTCCACCTTGGTGTTCTCTCCTGCCTGGGACTCCATGATACCCCATTTGGGGGGCTCATCTCTTCCCTAGCTAACTACCACTATCGTTTGCTCCTTTAGCCTGCCCTCCTTTGCATGCACCTAAGGTAGCTTACCCCAGGTTCCCCCATTAGCCCCCTTTGTACCATCTCAGTCAAGAGTGCCCAAGCCAGTTGGCCTCAGTGACTCACTCTGATGATTCCCAAACCCAGCTCTCCAGCCCTGACCTTCTTCCCTGAGATCCACATCTACATTTCCAACCTGCCACTCAATCACTTTATGTTTAGCTCCCAAATTAATTTTCCTGGATATTCCATAGGCACCTCAAACCCAGTTCGCCTAAAGCTTGAGTGGTCATCTTCCCAGTCCCTGCCCCAACTCCCTTCTTAGATTCAGGTGAGACATCACCTCCTCTGTGAACACATGCCTGCCTCCCACAGAGTGTCTCTGTCCTTCCAGCTGCCATACCACTCTGGTCTGATCACAACTAGCACACTTATTGTGTCAGGCTGTCCACATAAGTTTATATGTCCACCCTGCACTAGAGGAGAGCTGCTCTGGGCAGCTCCTGTACTGAATCATCTCTGGTCCCCAGCACCCCGCTGAAGCCTGACCCATGGCAGTTAACACAGCAGGCTGAGTGGTGGGGGAGATGGAGCACTGCGGAGGCAAAGAGTTCATCGAGGCCATGAAACACATTAGTGCCAGGGCCGAAATTCCCATCCTGGTCTCCTCACCCTTTGCCCTGTGCCCCTCTGGACAGCCTTTGGGAAAGGCAATGAAGCGAGAAGCGAGTGAAAGGGTCAGGTCAATGGGGGCTGCTTAGCTTATTTCCTACGCTGGCCCCAGGAGTGGCCCAGCGTGAGGCCAGCTTCCTCAAACACTGGTCCCATTTCTGGAAAGTCTCCATCCTCACACCACCACTTCCCATCCCTGGACATAAACTTAATGATGCCAGGAGAACAATCTAATCAAAGCACTTTCACATCTCTAAAGAAATTGCTGCTGGAAGCACTTATATGTAATTAGCTTTTACATGGAATGGGATGGGCCTGGGCCCAAGGCCAAGCTTTCCTCATGGGAGGGCATGCAAATGGTGATGAGGATGGTATGGCCTGGTCATCACCTGAGCAGCAGGGCTGATGCACCTGGAGTCTGGACAGAGAGGGAGCTGGTGGAACCCAAAATGCACAGTAAACATTACATTAGATTTATGAGCAAACTTCTCCTCCTACTAATTATTAGAAAAGCATCACTGGTGGCATTAACACAGATATCTAAAGGATACTGGCTAGTACGTAAAGACCCACCATATATACGGTGCTGGGTTGCTATCTTCCAGTTCCATTCTGCATGTTAGGGAAAGGCAGAAGGTTGCTGGGTTGTAACAGTTAAACTGAATCACACGAATGTGGTGGCAACTCAGCCACAGGGGAGGAAGAACACCTAAAGACCCCTGGATTTCCTCTTTCATCTGTCTGTCCACTCAGACACTTGAAGTCTGCAGGGGGCGGGGGAAGACAAGTGGGGACCACAAAGCTGTGGGATTTCTGTTCATGGGACCAGGCAGGACAGATCTGCTTGTCCAGGATATAGCCAGAGGGAAAAGTCAATGATAGAGAGGGAAGCAAATGTCATGCCCAAGGAAGCAAAGACAAGCGTGGGCCAAGGGACAGGGAGAAGCATTGGGTGGAATAAATGAATCCATCCATCAGAAGCAAGATCTGAATGTGGGGCATAAACCAGATCGGGGCAAGTTCCAACACAGAATCTGTGCACAATGTAAGGGGTTAAAGGCTCACTTTATAAAATGGGATATTTGTTTTAAGGAGTGCTGGTAGAGCCGACAGCTCTGTAGAAAGCTACAGAAAGTAAAACAGGCCTCCGGGAGGGTCATATTATCCTCTTCCAGGCTAACATGTCCCAGTCACCACTCAACTTCCTTTGCTACCAAATTCAAACAAGAATTTTTTTATTAAAAGCTCAGTGTCAAAATGGATAAAACAAACATTAATATGTAATAAAGGGGACAATGGATGAAAGGGATTATAACCACTTTGCTAAGGAAGTCATTGAGGTACAGAGAGATGACTTATTGCAGTAGAAGAAAACCAGAGATAGAATCACTTTATTTTACTGACAAATAAAAAATAATTTCCCTGCCAGGCAGATGATTTTCCTTAAAGTAGACTGTCAAACAGATGCTCTGAAGGCATTTGGAGGTAGAAGGAGAGGAGTTTGGGAGAAGATATCAAAAGACCAGCAAGAAAAAGTTCACTTCCCTTTGAGTTAGGGTTAGCAGGACTGTGCTGATGTAAAAACACCAAGCTTTCAGCAAAGCACTCCTGGGCACAGCTTGGGTGGGAATTGTACCCAAACTGCTTCTAGACCAGAGATTCTTAGCCTGGGTTTTCAGATGATTAGAATCATCTGGGAAAGTTTTTAAATTACTAATGCCTGGGATTCACCACCAGAAAATCTGATTTAATTGATCTGGGATAAAGTCTTGGTATCAATATTTTTAAAGACTCCTCAACTAATTCCAACGGGGATCTTAGGTTGAGCACCCCTGTCCCAGATGTACCTGTGGTATCATAGAAGCTGCCCAACCTTAGGAGAGAGAAAAGTGTGGCTTCACAATTCACCTGTGCTACTTGCTGACTTGGTGAAATGAGCAGGTTACTTACCTTCTCTGAACCTGTTATCTAATCCTTAAAGTGATAATGATATCACAGTTAATAATGAAATAGTAAGTAAAATTTTGAAGGAATTCCCCCAAACCAGGAAAAAGACAGATATCCATTATCACCACTCTTACTTCACATTTTACAGTGGCCCTAGCCAATGAAATAAGATAAGAAAAAGAAATACAAAGATAAAATCACCAGAAAAGAAGAACTTTCATAATTTAAAGATCCCATGACTGTGTACACAATCTGAACACAATCCAAATCTGTATAAAATCCATAAGAGTCTGTATACCATTATATTCAAAATTGTATTTTCTATGTATCAGCAACAACTAGGAAGTAAGAATTTTAAGATAGGACTTAATAAGTATAAAACACACCCAGAAATAAGTCTTAAAGAGATATGCAAGATGTTGACACTCATGCAAGATGTTGAAAACTCAAAACATATCTCAGAGAAGTTAAGGCAGTCTCTATAAAGAGATTATACTACATTTATTGATTAGAAAAACCTATATTATCTAAGATGTCAATAATCCCAAAATTTATTTATAAATTTAAAGAAATCCCAATCAAAATCCTTGCAGGTATTTCTGTGGGAATTAACAAGTGGATTCTAAAATGTACAGAAAAAGGCAAATAACTTAGAATTACCAAGATAATCTTAAAGAACAAAGTTAGAGGATTTATACTACTAAATGCTAAAATTTGTTATAGACTACAGGGACTCAGACAGTGTCATCTTGGCACAAGGATAAACGAAAGACTAATGGAACAGGAAAAAGAAAAAAACTCCAGAAACAGACTCACTTTACTAACAACAAAAGCACCTCTTTAATTAAATGGTGAAAGATAGTCTTTTTGGCAAATGGTGCTAGAACAACTGGATATCACTTGGAAAACACTGAACTTCAAACACCACTAAAAAAATTAATTTGAAATAGATCAGAGACCTAAATGTAGAGTGTAGCACAATAAAGCTTCTAGAAGAAAATATAGGATACCTTCATGATTAGGGGGTAAACAAACACTTTTTTTTTAGGGGTTTTTATACTTTTTAAAAATGAACATAAAATGTATTTTTTGTTTCAGGGATATAGGTCTGTGGTTCATCAGTCTTACACAATACACAGCACTCACCGTAGCATGTACCCTCCCCAATGTCCATCACCCAGCCACCCCATCCCTCCCACACCCCTCCACTCCAGCAACCCTCAGTTTGTTTCCAGAGATTAAGAGTCTCTTATGATTTAAATAAGCACTTCTTCAATGGACACAAAAAACACCAACTATGAAAGAATAGATCAATAAACTGGACTTTCTCTAAGTTAAGCCTTTCTATTCATCAGAAGACACCATTAAGAGAATGGAAGAACAGACCACGGGCTGAGAATGTAAATTCTCAAGATATATACCTGACAAAAGTTTCATACGTAGAATATGTTTTTCCAAGTTTATAATTCAGTAACAAAAAGACAAAGAAGTCTTTTTAAAAAAAAAAAAAAAACGGACCAAAGTATAAGACATTTCACAGAAAATATCCTAAGGGTCAATAAGGATGTGGGAAAATGCTCAAAATCATTGCTCATCAGGAGAATGACAATGAAACCCACCCTACGAGGCCACTCTGCACCTTGAGCAGATGACACTGGGGGCACTGCCTATCCAGCTATGGCTAAGTGGCAAAGTGCTTCCTACCTCTGAAGCAGCCCAGAGGAGAATGAAACTCCCCTGCATGTTGTTCCTTGTCCATGGGCATGTCCAACCATCTTCCCTACCTCTTCCTCTTTCTCATCCCCCCTCCCTCTCTCACAGGCTGGTCACCTACTGGCCGGGGCGGGACAGTGGTTCTGGCTCTGGACAGTGGTTCTGGCTCTGTGCTGTGAGAGTGGGCTTACTCTCCCGCTCTCACAGCACAGAGCCAGAACTTACTCTCCCCGAGTGGGTCCTCCCTAGTCAGGTTTGCCCCACACCGACACCTTCTACCACCCCCTCAGCCTCTTTAGCTTCTCCCCTTCCTGCCCCAGCAACTGCCTTTCCCCAGCTCACCTCCAGACTTCAGAAGCCAAAGGGGAACGCAGCGTGGGAGGTGCAGGCTCCTCTACACCTTGTCCAGGACCTCCAGGAACCCCTGCGTCCCCGTGGCTCAGCTTCCTGCCTCCCCAGCACTGGCATTGTGTTTACATCGGACTTATTTATTTTCTGCTCTCACCAGATTGCTTGGGGGACAGGCGGGAAATGCACTTCTCCGAGTCTGCGCCTCCTCAGCCCACCACCCACCTGCACAGAAGCGCAGGCCTCCATCTGTGAACTCCCAGGGGGGACAGGCGCCCAGGCAACTCCTCAAGGAACGAGGGACGTCGCCCCCTCACCACACACCCAACCCTGGAGAAGAGGCCCGAGAATTCCCAGCCCGGCCTGCTCACCGCTTCGGACATTTGTTCATCACATTTGTCTTCCAAAATTATTTCATATGTCACACGGTCCCCAGGGAACACACGCCTCCCTCCGCCAAATGAGAAAACGGAGTTTCGTGGGGACTAGAAAACTTGCTTGTGGGTCTTCAGCAAACCTGCGACAAAGGATAGTCTGGCCCGGGTTCTCCCCATGAACCCCTAAGCTGGGGACAAGGTTTGTTTGGGGACCCGAGAATGTGGGCTCGGGGCCAGAGGAGTGAAAGCAAGGGGAGGGCAAGCTGGAACAAATTACTAGGGATGGATGGTATAAAAGGGGGCTCAGGGAAAATCCCACAGGCAGATTTTGGGGCATTCTGTGCTTACTGAAGGGATGTTTCATTATCTGCACTCCCCACGCCCACCCCACCCCTGGGCCTGAAACAGTTCACAGAGGCCAGGCTGCAGCCCAGTGAGCTCCCATGACCTGCCTTCTGGCCTCAGGCCTGCTGCTCACAGTAGGAGTGTGTGTGCGTGGGGTGTGCACATCGCCTCCCTTCTCTGGGCCTCTACCCTCTCCTCTGCAATGGGGAAGAATGCACTAGAACTCTTCCAACAATATTTATCCAGCCATGCGGCAAACATTGCTCACCTGGGTGTGCAAGCCACTTCCCTGATGGGCTACGCGGTAGACGATATGGTGTCTATTGGTAGGAAGCCGAGGCAGAGCTCCGAGGCCAGGCAGCGTGGGACACGCTCCAGGAGCAGCCGCGAGTACAGTGTGAGTGCCAGGAGGGAAGAGAGCAGTCGGGAAGGCTGACCAGAGAAGGACACCAGAGCCCTTTCAGCAAGGGCGTGTGAGACGCCTTCCCAGGCCTCCCCAGCCTAGGCAGGTGCACCAAAGCAAGGAAGGCCTGAAGACGTTCAGTGGAGGACTCTGGCAGGAAAGGGGGAAAAAACCTCACATGTATGGCACATGCACTCATTTCATCCTCACAGCCTGCAAGGTAGGGACTGTCACTCCTCTTTACAAGAATATGAAGGGACCAGGACTTAGACGACTACCAGGTGAACACCTCTTACGTGCTGAAACCGGGCATGGAACCCAGGCTTGCTTCTGGCAAGCAGTCTGCTCACAGGCACCTCTGTGTCAGGCCAAGCGGTGTGGGGTCCAGTGAGAACTGGGGGGCTCAGGAAGGTTTCTGGGAGTCGGACACACGTTAGATTACAAATTGTATCCGCATCCTTCTTCTGGAAGAAGCTGGATTGGTAGGAAGAAGCTCCTGTTGCCTTGAATTTTCAAATCTCCCTCCTTCCTTCCCACACACGTGACATACACAGGACACACTCTTCTGGATGGGTGGTTCGGACCCTGAGCCCACTGGCCCAGACAGCTCCAGAGGACAGCCTCTGGCACTGAGACAGGCCTGCCGCTGCTGCTCTTATCCACCAGGGGGCGCTGCCGCACAACTCACGAGAACCTACGGCAGCCCCGACTGAGCTCCGCTGCTGCACTTGTTCCCGCTGCCAGGGGGCTCCCTGCCTTGTCCAAACTCAGGCTGTGCCTTGTGCATGGGCTGCAGCCCCCCAAGCCAGCAGGGCCTTCCTTCAGTCTGAACAATACTGGCCTGTCATCTCAGCGAGAACTCTTGGCGGGGATGGGGGAGGTGGATTGGGGGAGGGAGGGCTTGCAGGGAGGTGGGACAGTGCCTAATTTTGTTCTTGCCTCTTCACATCCTGGCCTCCTTCAAGCCCCCTTACCCCCTACTCTCAAGGCAGAGGGAGAAGCTTGGGAGACTTGGAACTCAGGAAAGGAAATGAACCACACTCCCTCTAGGCAGCCCCCTTACAGTCCCCACCCCTGTCCACCTGCCAGTCAGCACAGACAGCTGACCTCGAACCCTGGGGTTCTCTGCACTGTTCCAGCCCATTTCCAAGGCAGGAGAAGGCTGCACCTGGGGGCTGGAGGGGAGGGGGAAGCTCATAAACCTCGGAGGGTTGAGCCCTGGGATGGAGAGGTATCTGGGATCTCCATCCAGAGACATTATCTCTCTCTCTCTCCCTCTCCCTCTAACAGCTACTCCTGGCTAAAGAAGGGGCTGCAAGTTAAATTAAGCAGATTTCCTGCCCCACTCTCCCCACCAAACCTCACTGACAAACTAGAACTGACTATATCAAGATAGAATAGCTTCCTTGCCCTGGGGTCTGCACACCACACCCTTTTTAGCTAGCGAAGTATGCAAAGAAGACTGTAGCAAATAGAATCTACAGCAGGGGGCAAAAAAAAAATGGGGTCCCCAACCCAGGCTCTGCCTCCCTCACTGTGTCGGATGCCTTCCAGCCTCAACTCTGCTCTCTGTAAAATGGGTGGGACCATCTCTCTCTGCCTTCCTTACAATGTGATTGTGAGAATCAAATGAGAAAAAGAAAGTAAAAACCGGATTTTTCTGTGTGTGAACATTATCTATTTATGATCATCTGCAACTCTGCAGGGAAGAAGCAGGGAGAGAAAGTCCTGTGAAATGGCAGCTGAAGTGGCAGATCGTGCCCTAGTGGCCCCCTTGCACCCTGCCCCCTCCTGCCAAGTGTCTCTGGGATTTAAATAGCTGGATTCAGCCGCCCCCCGCCTCCAGCCTAGCCCTTCAGATGTCAGGGCATCTCAATCCCAAGAAGTGGGCCCAGGAGACAGGGGAGAGGTGGCAGAACTGTGTGGAGAGAGGCAGCAGGTTTCCCAACCCTTGCCACTGACAATTTTCTTCTTGGACTTGAAATTGAACCCTCATTCCCTGCCCCCTGCTCATCTTTAATTTCCTTCCATCTTTAATTTCTCCATCGATTTTCATTAAACTCTCCCTTTGGCTCCAGCACAGGGTGAACTTCTTATTTGAAAAAATAAAACAAGAGGGAGGGGGTGGGAATAAAAGGAAGCTCTTTTGAAAGCAAGATGGTGTCTGGTCGCAAGGCTGGAAGAGGTACTTTGTAGAACTGTCTCTGAGGTTGTCTGAGGCTGTCTTAGCATTGGGCTTTGGGTGCCCCCCATGTCCCCACTTATGGCCCTAGACCCATCGGTTCCCGCCCCTCAGATCCCCATCCCCCTGCCTGGACCACAGCCCCAGTCTCGCTCAAGCCCCCACCCCCTGCAACTCCATCCTGGCCCCTGGCCCTGTCCAAACCGGGCTCCTGCACCAGCAGCGCCCTGACTGTCCCTCTCACCACGCAGAACATCTGGGACTCTGCCAGGACTGTTGTAAAAATCCCAGGACTCAGCCTCTTTAGGGGTATGCAGGGTTTCCCCAGATCCACCTGAAATAGTGGAGACAAATGGGCAAGAAGGAGGGAGTGGAAGCCAACCCAGGCGGAGTGCTCCCTCCTCGCAGGCACCACTTGGCGAGCCCCGCCCACTATCCCACCGCCTCATCGTGGCCCTTCCACCAAGGAAGAGTTGTCCCCGTGTTATAAAGAGGAAACCACGGTTCAGAGAGGAATGACTTGTCCCCTAGCCTTCTGTCAGCCTATCTAAACCCTACAGCTCTCCCCAGGAAGGCTGCCATGACCAGGCCAGGCAGGCTGGGTCATCTGGCCATCCAGACGGAGTTGGGTCTGTCTGCTCTCATTGGACCGTGTGGCTCTGGGGCCCTCACTCCCTCCTGGGCCCTTGTTTTCTTCCTCCAGTCTTCTCCAAGGTAGGATCCAGAGAACACTGTCTTTTTTTTTAGGCTCCCCCAGTTCATTGAACATAGAGCTCCTGAAAGAATTAGAGCTCCACCACCCACTAGCCAGCTGCGGAGAACCTCTGCCTTTGCCGAGGCCTCTTTCCCTTGGCCTGCCTGGGAGCTCCTCCTTGACCCTCTGAGCCAAGCTCCACTGCCTCCCTACTCCTGCCTGCACCAGCACTGAAAGCAGAGGTGGTGCCACTGGCCTGTGGCCTCTGATGGCCATGGGACAGCCGCTTTCCACTGTCTGAATTTCTGGGCTTCGCCCCAGCCAACCCCAGGGGGAGACAGAGAACATGGCTGTTTGTCCCTCCTCTCCAGAGCCCAGCACAGAGTCTGGGGAGCGAGGGGCGACTGTCTGCCAAGACACAAGGGACGTAGGACAGACTTCCTGAAACTCACTGGTTTAGGGGAAACACAATGTAGGAGAGGCTGTGGCCAGGATGAACCAGGCCTCTGAAAAGAAAGAATGGATTCTTAAAAGACCTTCCAGACACCTTTGGAGAGGCCTGCACTGTGCTTTGACGTGTCGCCCCACCAACCCTCTTCAGGGAGTGTCCAAGTCTTCCCGCTGCCCAAGCTAACATGCGCAGCCTGGCTCCCAGGAAGCCATTCCTCTGCAATCCCCACCTCAGAGCCAGCCTTGGTTCTAAAGCTCTCCAGTTCCAAGCAGTTTCCTCATCTGTAAAATGGAAAGGATTCGAGGACTCGTGCCCCAGCCCCACCCAGCTTCTCCATACTGAGCCCTGAGCAGCATGGGCACCATGCCAGCCTCCTCTTCCCGCCAGGTCAGCACACCCCCGGTCCACCCGACAGTAATCTTCCCTAGGCCACTGATGGTCAAATCCTGGTGACTGTCTCGCTAAATGCCATCATAACAGCTACCCTTTCTTGGGTACCCTCATGCGAACAGCACCACGTTCCTGTGCATCTAGTCTCCTCTGACAGTCCTCGTGGCCCCTCTGGGAAGGTAAGCCAAGTCCTCAGGGAAAGGTGCCCAAACTTGTCGTGGAGAACCCTGTGCCCCCAACCAGGAAAGTCTGACCATCAGAGGCCATGGCTTCCCCACCGTGCTGGGCGGCTTCTCAGCAGATTACCAGGAGGGAAGGGTGCAGACCACGGTTGCTGCATGATGGACTGAGCAGGTGAATGGATGAGTGAGAGGACGGCTGGATGACAGAAGCAAGGAGGGCGCTGGTGCTGAAGTGACTTCCCAGAGTGGATGAACGGATCCACGCCTGAATCGAGGACCACGTGAGTGCCCCACACCCGACAGAGCCCAGGCATCCCACGGCAGTCTGTCTGGTGTCCTGGCTAGACCCGCGCCGCTGTCACTAGGGTCTTTGAGTGATTTAACAGACCTTTCTGGGGTTGGAGGAAAGTGGGGGAGCAGCATGACAAAGATGAATTTCACCAAATCCAGCATATTTCTCACTGCCAATTAGTCAAGGGCTCCTCAGTGAGAAGCCCAGGCCAGCAAATCAGCCGAGGCTGGGACTTTGACATTCTGTGACTAGTACATGAATTGGGCCTTGTGACTGTGCGGCGGGCAAGGCCCCCTGGACACCACATTCCCTATCCTGTCTTCACCTCCCCGGTCCTGCTGCGGTTTCTATAATCCAGCTTGTCTCTGGGCTTCTCCACCCTGCGCTCTAAACACTAACAATGGCCAACCTCACTAGAGCCTCTGAGGCCAGCTCTCAGCAGCCCAGACCACACAGTTGGGACAGTTTGTGGGCACGACCTGAGGAAGAGCGCATGGCAGGGGTGGGAGAGACCCCGAGCTCTTCCTGGGTCTAGAATTTCTCTTGATTTTGGAAGCAGCCCACTGTGAGGCCTCACAATGTCAGATATGAGTCCTGGGTCCACATGAGGGTTCACAGCCCAGGCTGGCTCTGGCTTGGTAGAGCTTGACTACATGTCTCCTGGACCACCCATTAGCTGTGTGCCCTTGAGCAAGGTGCTTCACTTCCCTGAGCCTTCCATCCTTCTGTAAACAAGGAGGATAATCACAGTATCATGGGGTGGTAACAATTACAAGACACAGTGAAAGGAAGGGCTTAGCAAAATGCTTGCCCAAAGCAAGTATTCGCTGTTAACTGTCCTGTTCATCATTGTCACAATGATCTGATTACCTGTTAGAACTGGGGTCAGAACACATTTTCTGCCGAGGGCCAGATAGGAAATATTTTTGGCTCTGTGGGCCTTATGGTCTCATACAATTACTCAACTCACTGCTGGAGCATAAAGGTAGACTGTCAACACCTAAATGAAGAGGCATGCCAGTTCCACGACAACTTTCTGGGTCAAAAATTTGAATTAGAATTTCGCAGAATTTTCACAGGCTACAAAATGTTATTCTTCCTATTTTTTTTTTAACTATTTAAAAAGGGGGTGGGGGGTAATTTCTCCACTCACGGGCTATACGAAAAGAGGCAGCAGGCTGAATTTGACAGGTCTTGGCTTGCCACCCCCTGCACTTGAATGGAAGCTCCATGAGGATGAGGGATTTGGCTGTTTTGTTGACTAAGCTCCCGGTACCTGAAACAGTACCCGGCAAAGAGCAGTCAAAAAATATTTGCTGAATGAATGAAATACATGCTGTGTAATTCTGGGTGACAAGTCATTTAATCTCTCTAAGCCTTGGTTTCTTCATCTGTGTAATGAGGATGTTTGCACACTCAGGCAAGCATCAGATCTAAGTAGAAATCCCTGGGAACC